>NW_008341878.1:325227-342192 GCF_000622305.1 Nannospalax galili | reverse complement strand
CACACACACACACACACACACACACACACACACATACACACACACACAGGGCCACATTCCTGTGTTCCAGATCCCAGAGGAGTAGCTGGGCTGGACAGGCTGCCCCCGTGTGGATCAGATCAGGAGCACTCTTGGGCACTGCTGCAGCTATGGGCTGAGACTTCCCACCCTATGCCCCAGAGGCATCCTGGCCAGAGTGTACTAACTCCCAGGGGACAGTGGAGGGGAGAAGAATGTGGCAGGTGATGTCAAGGCCTCTCCCCCAATGCTGGGCCAATGCCCAGAGACTCTAGGCCCAGAGTGTACTAACTCCCAGGGGACAGTGGAGGGGAGAAGAATGTGGCAGTTGATGTCAAGGCCTCTCCCCCAATACTGGGCCAATGCCCAGAGACTCTAGGTGACTCCTCTGTCCTCAGTACCACCCAAGTGTACCAGCATCCACTCTGGAAGATACTATTAGTCTTTATACAGTGCCTGCTGTTTACTCAGGGCCGTGGGAACATCCTCTGATGGAGGACAAGCATTTCATGGGAAACAAGTAGTGGAACTTAGTTTGTTGGTTTGCAAGAGTTCTGCCTCATTCAAGGGTGAAACAAAGCCTCAAAACATTTTAAAGGACAATATTAAAACATCAAGCTCAAAATGTGACAAATATCAATGTTCTGACATCTTTGGAAGGCATCTAAGCAGGTTTCTAGAAAAATAGGAGGGGGGACTGCCCCTCCATTTTATTGTTATGTTCACAAGCTGATGATAAACACAGGCTGAACAAACGTACTGTAAGGGGCCGGCAAGATGGCTCAGCAGCCAAAGGCACTTGTCACCAGGCCTGACAACCTGAGTTCGAGCCCTGAGATCCACGTGACGGAAGGAAAGAACCAATTTCTACAGGTGGTTCTCTGACAGTCATATGCGCACTGTGGCCTACTTGCTCAAAGACACGCAGACACATGGAGAGAGAGAGAGAGAGAGAGAGAGAGAGAGAGAGAGAGAGAGAGAGAGAATAAAATAAGTAAAACTTACTGGATACATATGAAAATAGGCTAGCAGGTGTGTTGACATATGTATGTAATCTTACATGAATAAACTTACACATAAAAGTAAGTATCAAGCATGCATACACATACTTATTTGTACACAGTTTCTCTGGTTATAATAATTATGAAATACACACAAGAAAGTTATTTGGAGAGCCATGTTTCCAGGTACCAGGATTTTGAGTATTCTTGAAATCCACGAAAGTTCTAGCATGGCACAAGCTTGTGCAAAAGAACGTGCCAAACGACAGTGGCTTTGGAAGCCCCGAGCTCCATCTCACATACCTCATGATGATTTGTGGGGGTTTTGCCCTGAACTACCACAATACAGGTTCTGAGTCCCAAAGTTGAGTAGCAAGGGGCCAAGTTCTCACAGCAGGCTGACAGAGACCAAGCCCGACCTTTTCTGTTCATCTGCTTGGGATGCTACAAAAATGTGCTGCCGGGGCTGGAGAGATGGCTCAGCGGTTAAAAGCACACTGACTGCTCTTGCAGAGAACCCGGGTTCGATTCCCAGCACCCACATGGTGGCTATGAACCATCCTTAACTCCAAATCCAGGGGAATCCGTAGCCCTCTTCTGATCTTCGTGGCATTGTATGACATGGGTGTACTCACATACATGTAGGCAATATACTCATACACATAAAAAAAAAAGTGCTGCCAACTGGTGGGTGCGGACTGTAGGAATCAATCTTGCTCATCAGTGCTAGAGGCTGGAAGTCCAGGATCAAGGTGTTTGCAGGGTTGGTTCTCTTAAGACCTGATTCAAAGCCCGACTCTATACAGACAATCTCTTCTAAGAATGCCAGTCCAGTCCTATTGGGTTAGGACCCAGACCCATGACTCATTTTACCTTAATTGCCCCTTTTAGGTCCCTTTTAGGCTCTAGGGTCTATTGATTCAGCATACATGGGGAGTGAGGGCACACAGTTTCAGCTGCCGCGGTCTTGAGGACACAGCCTGGACTCAGAGTCAGAGGCCTGGCTTCCTGTCCACAACAACCCCGTCACTTCAGTGAATCAGGCTTACATCGGCACTTCATTTTCCCTCTGTGCAATCCTGGAATTGTTTGTTCCCTCTTGGATGGGAGGAGACTCCCAAAAGGAGATTGAAAGAGGGTCTCTGTGAACTCTGTCTATGTGTGATCTGAAATTGTCCTTGGGCTGGGACAGCCTGGTGAGTGGGTAGAGGCAGGGTCCTGAGCTGGCTGGAGCGGGGAGCTGGGAAAGGTCAGGCTGACAGGTGAACTACGCAGGCAGGGGCCAGGACAGAAGGATGGATGATGGGTAATGGAAGGAAGACAGGCGGGACAGAATTCAGAGCCTGGGAATCTCCAGCTGGTGGTGGCTTGGCTGGGAAGGGTGTGGTTAGCAAGGTGGTCACCAAGAGAAGGCGGTGACAGGTAACTTTATAAAGGTAACCTGAAGGGGGCAGTGTAGGGTTAAAACCATCTCTTGAATACTTACCATACCCATGGGGTGCAGAACATCAGTGACCTCCAGGAAAAGACCCTTTATCCAATACAAGTGAAGCTTCCGGAAGGTTCTGAGGGGCTATCAAAGGCCTTGATGTGGGTATAGAGGGGAACAAGCAAATTCCAGCCTCCTGCAGAGCCTCATCCTACAAGCCCCTCTTGTCCTCCCAGCCTTGGCCTTCCTCTCCAGTGGGCACCATTCCCTCGCTCTAACTGCATCAGGAATTACCCCTCTTTTGGGCCAAAGACAAAAAAGAATGTAGGCTGCTTTCCAGGATTATTAAATTACACACGGCGTATTCTTCCCAAGCGCGTCCCGTCTTAGTGGGGCTTAGAGCTGTGCTCAGGCCAGCCAGGCTCCGGTTACCTGTAATGAGTGCAGCAATCCGGGGCTTAGCGATAATTCCGTGCTGATTCTCTGTGCTGCAGAGCCATGTTGGCCAACTTGGACAACAAGAAATATCAACAGAAAGCCCCTTCACCCAGTGTCATTGCTCTCACCTTGGTCCTCATCGAGGCCAGCACTACCCACCCCTCCTACCTAAGAGTGGCCTGATGCTCTCAGGGCAGACTAGACACCAGCTTAAACCCCTGCAGGGGAAAGAATGGAAGTTGAAGCAAGAAAGAAAAACCCAAACAAAAAAAAAATAGCTAATTCCATCCTGTCAGCAGTGGATATTAAAGCCACAATAGCACTACTGTTGAATTTTAATTTAATTTTCAGAAAGGTTAGCAAAGCCCCCAGTGCCGGCTGAAGAGGAGGTCCTAGAAGCTTTTCTTCCCCAAAGGCAGTCTGGAGTTTTCCTGAGGCCTGGCTGGGAAGATTCCCAGGCTCAATGAATGTCCAGCCCAGTCCTGGGTATATTACTGAGCATTTACTTCATGCCTGGATTTGCCACAGTCTATGAACATCATGGTAGCTCAGGGGTAGATATTGTCATTTCCACTTCATGGAAGATGAAACCGAAGGTCAGAGAGGCTGTGTGAATTTGCTGTAGGTGCCCAGTCACTCAGAGAGCAAAGTTGAGACTCAGCCTGGGGGCTCAGGCTCTGCTTAGTCTCTACCCAAGCACTGGGGACCTGGAGACTGGAAGGTCATCTGTTTGACTCCGGTCCACAGTGGTTCTCTGTAACAGTTGATGCTGTTTGTTAGATGTTGAATGAGCTCAAGTCATCACTCCCTGGGGGAGCAGCTTGATGCTGCATTTCTCCTTCTCTGGCACTGGACTGTGGTTCTCAAGGACTATCATTGTATGCTCAGTCTAGATCTAGGCAGGGAATGGAGCCAGTTCATGTGCCCATCACACCTCTGGGAGCACCTTCCTGGTCCTCACATCAGCAGCCTCCCTGGGGAGAGGGCAGCTTTCCAGCTGGTAGGGACAGAAAGGACAGTAGGAACAAGTTAGGGACAGATAAGGTGTCTTGGCACTTGCCAAGCACTGGGAGCCACACCAACTTCCCTCTGTTGACACATGCCCCCTGTGGCCAAAGGCTTTCAGTTGATTTGTCTGTGAGACCAGCCAGAAGTGCCCACTAGCCTGCCCTTGTAGTGGGCAGAACAGGCAGCAAGAATACAGAGACCCTGTCTCAAAAAGACAAAAAAAAGAACACATTCCTTCTCTGTGGCTCCTGAGTGTTTCAGGATCCTTGGGACATTAGGCAGGGCCTACAACGACTTCAGGAAGACAGACAGCTTGAAACCTCAGCACAGCCACAAGCTTATAGGGTGTTTGGGGGCCTTTTTCTTACCACTTTGAGGCCCCAGTTTCTTCATTTTACACACACACACACACACACACACACACACACACACACTCCACCACCCCATGCTCACAGAACATCAGGAGCTACCTTGCTGTCATAGGACATGTGCTTTTGTAAATATCACTCACACACCGGCTTTATAGTTCAGAAAGAATTTTCCATCCTGTATAGGTCTCCGTTTTCCAGCTGGGGAAACAGAGAAGTGGCTGGAGTAAGCATCCTAAGACTTGAATTTGACGACGTCACCCTGATTCAAGGACTCTGCCACAACACCCAGGGTAAAGCTACAGTATGTGACTATGTGCCAACACGTGTGTTTTATGTGTATACATATGTGGGCATATGTGTGTACATCTTTGGGTTATTCATGTGTGTCTATGTGTGTACAGTTGTGCATTGTATACACATGCCTGTTCACACTCATATATGTGCACATTTCACCTGTTTGTGGGTTCATGCATACACAGTTGTGCACAATTGTGGGTCTCTGTGCAACATATTTGCAAGTGCCAACTTGCACAATTGTGCATCTCTCTATATGTGCACTCATGTGTATGTTCTCACACGTGTGGACTACAGGTGTGTGAGTGTGCAGGTACATGTTTGTAAAATCTGGCCCCTTTCCCACTCCAGCCTGAGGTCTTCTTCTTCCCCTCTACCTCCCACCACATCCACAGGTCCAGGCAGCATGAGCTCCTGCTGATGCTGGGTCTGCTCTGCAGGCTGCTGCCCTCATGGGAGCATTGCCCTGACTCTGGACCAGACAACCTGGGTTCAAGGTCTCATCCTCCATTTGAGGTCTCAATTTATTGATCTATATAGTGGGTTTATGGCACCAATCGTCTGAGGTTCAAATGCATTTTAGAACAGTTCATGACACATTGCCAGTAGGCAGGGATGCTTGCGGAATAAATAAATGGGGTCTTCTCCCCAGGAACATTTATTTCTGCACTGGTCATGTTGGTGCGACCTCTAATGTTTCCTAATACAGTGAAACAAATCTTCTTGTTCTAGAACTGTCTGTCCCATAGGCTGCTTTCAAGCTCCCAGCCCCCAGCATAGTGGACCTGGGACAACAGAGCATTCAGGAGGTGCTATTGCTGCCCAGCCAGGTTAAACCCAGTGTGACTGACCCTCTCTGGAGGGTAATAAAAACAATGACTTTGATAGCAGAGCCTTGAAGAGAGCAGTTGTAGGCAGTAGCGCTCCAATTAAGTGATTCCCACTCAATGTACAATTGTTTTTGATTAGTGCTGGGTCCTCCGGCAAACAGGTGCACCCGAGGAGCCCAAGACTGGGGAAACTGCCGTGGCTGCTGACCTATTATTGGGTGCTGCTATCCACGTGAAGCTCCCGAATCTCGTACCTGTACCCAGCCAGCCATTCCAGCGGGCAGCTGATGGTTTGTAACTCTGGTGGGAAGGGAGAGAAGGCCCTGCCACCCCACTGAAGGACATACGACAGAGAGGTGGGACCCAAGTCCAACTCAGTGACAAAGAGGGTCTTCAGAGTTTGGGACCACCTGAAGCACAATCAGTTTTACCTGCTGTCCTAGCTAGCTTTAACTGTCAACACAGCGTAGAGTCACCAGAGAAGGCGGTCTCAGTTGGGGGATTGCCCGGATTAGATTGTCCTGTCTGTAGGGGATTTTCTTGATTGTTAATTAATGTAGGAGGACCCAGCCCACTAAGGGTGACATCATTCCTAGGCAGTTGGTTCTGGACTGTATATGAAGGCTAAGCATGAGCCTGAATAGATTTCTGTTCAAGTTCCTGCTTGAGCTCCTGCCCTGATTCCCTCAGTGATGGACTGTGAGCTGGAAGTATGAGCCAAATAAACCCTTTCCTCCCCTAAGTCACTTTGGCCGTGGTATTTGTCACATCAGTGGAAAAGGAACTACAGTCTCACTTTACAAGTGAGGCCCAGGGTCAGGGCTGGGCTGGAGCCCACATACTCTGGTCCCTGAAAACTGGCAGCTAACATTTTAGAACTATTGTAAGCAGGTTGCTAAGCACAGTCACTGTTAAAAATTAAATGACAGAAACTCACAAAATTTTTGCATGGGTTTTTGTTTGTTTGAGACAGAGGGTTGCTATGTAGCGCAAGCTGGCCTCAAACTCTCAATCCTCCTGCCTCAGCTTCCTGAGTGCTGGGATGATAGGCATGTGCCACTACTCTAGGCTTACATTTACAATTAAGTAATTTATAGGGGTCGGCAGCAGTGAAAGGCCTCTTTGGAACACTACAGTGGTGAACTCACCCATCATCCACATCCAAGTCATACAATGTGGCCACCAGGGGTGAACCTCAAACTGTGAACTCTGGGTGACAATGAGGTCAGTGAAAGACCGTTGATCACAGCAACCGCGCCACTCTGGTACAATGTCCATAGTGGGCAAGGTTGTGCGTGTAGGGACAAGACTTTGTGCAGACTCTGTGCTTTCTCTCAACTTTGCTCTGAACCTAAGTGTTCTAAAGTCTACCAATAAGATAAAGGGGCTAGGAAGGTGGTTCAGGGATTAAGAGCACATATTACTTTTGCAGAGGACCTGAGTTCGGTTCCCAGCACCTGCGTGGTGTGGAATGAATTCAAAGTATCGGTCTATGGCTTCTACATTGTAAACAGTCATTTAAAACTATGATGTAGACAGGACATTTGTAAGCCCAGCACCCTGCACTCTGGAGACCGAGGCAGGAGAATCACAAGTTCAAAGCCAGTCTGGACTGCATAGGGAGAAACCCATCTCAAAAGAGAAAGACAGAAGAAAACCAATTGGCCTGTTTCGTAAGAATCAACTGACAGAGAGTATTTTTCATTTATGCCAGGACACGGTATCTTGCTGGATTAGAAGCTTAGCTCCCTCTCTATCCCTTAAGGGCATATTGAGGCGAGCCTGTGCTTCCCAATCAAGCAGATGAGTCACAGCAAGGGTACACCCTCCCAACCTCACTCCCACCCCAGTGTCAGCATTCTGCAGACCCTCCCCCTTCACCCTCACAGACTCCTCTACGGGGAGACATCTTGGTTAGGGTTCTCTGGGAAGCAGACCCTGAAACAAAGGGGTCAATGAGCTGTGTTGTTTACAGAGAAGGTGACCCTGGGGAGCCAGTTACACTGTAGGAAGCTGGTCCTGGGATTCTGGGGACACTATGGACCTTGCCTTGACAGGGACTGTCCCACAAGGGTGCTGGGGAGCCAGGGGGCCGACTTCCCTGGGTTAGGGGGACTCTGGAGGGTTGTTAAGTCAGTCTGGCTTCCTTATTTCACCATGAGGCCTCCCTTTTATCCTGAGAACAAATGTAGCCTCAGGTGTCTGGGGAAGGGGTAAGATCAACCCAGACCTCTAGTCAGCAGTGGAAAGCCTAGAAGGCCAAAAAAGCTACAGTTCTCTCTCCCTGTCTCCAGGCTCTTCCCTCTCCTGGGAGGCTCTGAAAGACTCTTCTTCATAGGGATAGACAATGCCTCCAACTCCAGCACAGTGAGGAAGAGAAAAAGCCCTTCCTAAAGACAACAGAGAAACTTTGGTTGCACCTGATTGGCCTGAGTCATATGTCCATCTCCGGTAGCCAATGCCATGGCCAGAGGAAGGTGATGCTGTGATTGGCCAAACTGGCATCTCATGCCTTCTCCCGATATTCCCAAGTACCACAGGACAAGCCAGCTTCTGGGACCAACTCAGCCCACAGCTACGAGCCAGGCTATTGTATTTGCCCATAATGTGCTCTGAAGCCATCAAAGGGATGGCAAAGCCTTAGGACAACAGACGAAATGCATCTAATGCATGATAAGAAAACACCGAAGCTGTGGGGAACTGCCTGACAGAAATCCTTCGTTTTTTCATATATTTTTTAAATGTTTTTATGTATATGAGTGTATTCCCTGCATGCATGTAAGTGTACCCATGTTATGCCATGCATATGGAGATCAGAAGAGGGTGCTGGATTCCCTGGAACTGGAATTATGAACAGTTGTCAGCCTGCAAGTGGGTGCTGAGAACCAAACCCCAGTCCTCTACACGAGCAGCCAGTACTCTTAACCACTGAGCCATCTCTCCAGACCCAGAAATCCTTCATGTGAATGTTCTCAATGTATCTATTTTTTACCTGAAGTAGTAAAGTACTGGCAGCTCTCCTGCAGGCCTGAAGTGTTCTGGTCCCTACCTGGTCCATCTTGAGTCCTCTGTCATTGCAGCAGGAACCAGGTCAAGATAAGCAGCCCTGGGAGGAATGAAACAACAGTCTGTGCAGGGCTAAAGAGGTAAGAGCATTCAGGGCTTGGTAGCACAGGCCTTTCATCCCAGCGCTTGGGAAGCTGAGGCAGGAGGATTGCTGTAAGGTCAAGGCTAGTCCAGGCTACAGTCTGGGAGGCTGAGATGTCAGGATTGCTTCAAGTTTGAGGCCAGTCTGGATGCATAGCAAAACCCTGTCTCAAATAAAAGAGACGAGGCGGGAGGGAGGGAAGGGAAGGAGAGGGAAGGAGGGGAGCAGAAATACTATAGACTAATTTTTAAGGTTAGACTGATGATGGACTTTCTTTCTGTCACAGTATTCAAGAGTTTGAGAAGCTATCGCCTGAGAGGTATTGTGAGTCACAAAAGGTCAAGGTGAGATGCCCGTAGAAGGAAGGGCTGCAGAGGTCACTGGGCAGAGCGGTAACCATCCGCACAGAAGCCAGAGGTTAGGAAGCTGCTCTGCAAAACAAAACGACAAAAATGAGTGAAACATAGAAAACAACAGTGATAAGACGAAAACACCAATCAGGTGGCAGAATCTTCAAAATAATTTAAAAAATCGAGATAGGAAAAAAAAAAAAAAAAAAAAAAAAGCACCAGGCCTGGTACCTCAGGCCTGTAATCCCAACTTCTTGGGAGGCTGAGGCAGAAGGATCAAAAGTTCAAGGACTGCCTGGAGTACGGAGTGAGTTCAAGGCCAGCCTTAGCAATTTAGTGAGACCCTGTCTTGAATTAAAAAGTAAAATGACGAGGGCTATCACATGTGTGAAGCCCTGGGGTGAGGAGCTGGCAGAGAGATGCCCCGTGCATGGAATCAAACGAACAACAGAGAAGCTTCTGTCTGTAGTGGACAGCACTCAATGCAGAGACTTAGAGCTGGTCAAAGTGCCGAGAATAAGTGTGTGTTCTCAGCTGCAGATGGGACATCTGTATGACACTGCTCACCCCTGCCACTCAGGGAGCATTGCAGAAGAGGGAGGTAGAAAGAGTCTAAGAGCTGGAGGAAGGGGGCGGTGCTGTGCAACACTGTCTTCTGGACCTGACCTGACCGCTGCACTCATGAACTCACAGCAGCTGTGGTTACCTGCACAAGAACTGCACAAGATCAGGCCAGGCCGATGACATGGGCCTATAATCCCAGCTACTAGAGAGACAGAGGCAGGAGGGCTGTTTGGAATATGGATTCGTTCACGGTTAGCCTGGGTAACTTAATGAGGCCTCAAAATAAAAAGAGGAAATCTACTCTAGGGTAGGTGTAGCTCAGTGGTAGAGTGCTGTTCAGCATGTGCAAGGCCCTCGGGTCAATCTGCAGATAAAGGACATGAGCTTGTAACTGAGAACCAGGGCACCCTGCAGACTGACAGGCACAGGAAGAGATACTCTGATTAGCAGCTAGATAATCACACATTAAGTCAAGGGCATGAGGCCATTTTACATCTCTCAGAAAGAATCAGAAGGCAGGAAAGAGCAAGGCGTTGGTTTGAATGTGGAGAAGCAGGGCCCTGCATGCTTGGACCAGGGGGTGTCTTCCTGGAAGGTCACCTGACTCAGTAAAATTAACTGGCGTCTCTCCTGTGATTCGGCAGCCCACTCTTCACACACATGCTCAGAAAGGCATGCACGTCCATCACGGGTGTAGGACATGGTGATCCCAGCGGAGGATGTGAACACTCTGGAAGAGCTTGAGCATCGACAGGAAGTGTGCACAGAACGTAAAGATGGAAGGGAATGAAAAAAGAAAAAGAGCCAGTACAATATCTGCATCACAATCACATCTACAGGCAGTGAAATTATACGCATGTGGACGTTTCTCTGTATAGGGATGTTTGTGCACAGGCATGTGTATGCACGTGTGTGAAGGCATATGTGCACATGCGTGTGGAGGCCGGTGATCAGCCTCAGCTACTGTAGTTCCTCAGGAGCCTTCCACCTTGGTTGTTTTTCTGTTTTGTTTTGGTTTTTGAGACAAGTTCCCTCACTGGTCTGGAGCTTGCTAAGTAGGCTAGCCTGGCTGGCCAGTGAGCCCCAGGGATCCACCTGTCTCCCCCTCCCAGCCCTGGGATTACAAGGTGTACCAACAGGCCCTGCTTTTTCTGTGAAAGCTGGGGATAGAACTCAGTTCCTCATGCTTATGCAGCAAGCACATCACCGACTTCTCCACCTTCCCATCCCACGTGAACATAAACATTTAAATCTATCTTTACGATCATAGCCATAGTGACACCAGTGACCAAGGAAAAAGGATGGCATTCCTCAGTCAGTCCATTCGGACAGGAACCCAACAGGAATCAACAGGAACTTAAAGCCATGAACTGAGTGTCATCAACTCCATCCTTCCACCAGAGGTTACAGAGCAATAACCTGGGCCCGTGAATCTGCAAGGCATGTGACCTGGGCAGGGTGATGCCCTGTCAGGGATCTGTACCGTGGGTTGACATAAGGCTCAATGGTGACTATGGAATAGACTTAGTCTGAAGCCCAGCACACAATAGGCCCTTCTTCTGTGGATCACAGTAGGCGTTCTTCAATCAGAATGACAGGTGGAGCATCATGATGGCCAAGCTTGTGGATTCTGCAGAGTTCATGTCAGTGTGATGTAACCCTGGCATATTATTTGGGGAAAGAGAAGGTGGGTAATGATGCATGTGGAGGCCAGAGGTCAAGCTTGGGTGTCTTGCCTCAGGTGCCAGCCATCTTGTTTTTTGAGACAGTCTCTCACTGACCTGGAGCTTACTGATTAGGCTAAGCTGGCTGGGCAATGAGTCCCAGGGATCCTCCTGCCTCTGCCTCCCCAGTGTTGGGATTACAAGTGCATATCTTGGGGGCTGGAGAGATGGTTCAGCGGTTAAGAACACTGGATTCTCTTGCAGAGGACCTGGGTTCAATTCCTAGCACCCACATGGTGGCTAACACCCATCCATATTTCCAGTTCCAGGGCTTTACATGACACAGGTGCACTCATATACATGCAGGCAATATGCTCATACACATAAAATAAGAATAATAAATAAAATATTTTTTAAATAAAACAAGAAAAGTAAGAGTCAAGTATTTTAAAGTACATTTTTTTGGCCTTTTTTTCCCCGTAGTCCCAGATAGCCTGGAACTCACTATGTAGACAAGGCTGGCCTCAGACGCCCAAAGATCCACATGCCCCTGCCTCCCAAGTGCTGACATTAAAGGTGGGTACCACCATGCCCGGCCTTATGTCTGGCTTTATAAAGTGTGTGTGTGTGTGTGTGTGTGTGTGTGTGTGTGTGCGCATGTGTGTAGGCACAGGCATGCCACAGCACATGCCTAGAGGTCAGTCCTTGCTTTCCACCTTGTTTGAGACAGGGCCTTTCACTGTCAGCTGCTGTGTATGCCAGGTTAGCCGGCCTACGAGCTTCCAGGAGTTCTGTCTCTGCCTCCCATCTCTTTTGGAGCTCCAAGATTACAGGTCTGTGCTACTGTGTCTGGCTTCATGTTTGTTCTTGGGATCCAAACTCAGGTCTTCACACTTGCTCAGCAAAGCACTTTACCTACTGAGCCATTTCCCCAGACCCACCCCCTGCTCTTTTACACCAAGTACTTTACTGACTGAGCCATCTCTGATGCTCAGACACTACTGAACCCTTGTGTCAGTTTCACCACTAGTTATGTAAGAATGACACCCCTCACTGGCAAGGTGGCTACATTCCTGTGAGGATTCATTGAGCTGATGCAAATATCCTGCAATATCCATGGGGATCAGTGCCAGGACCCCCTGATGGTTGCCAAGCCCAAAGATGCTGTAGCCTTTTAATGAGATGCCACAGTATTTGCGTGGAACCTCTACACACCCTCTCATCAATTTCGAACCATCCATAGATGACTAATCATTCTGAATGCAGTGTAAATGTGAAAATAGTTTTTACACAGTACTGTTGAGATAAGAACAATATCTGTACATGTTCAGTACAGAGGTAACATGTTTCTGGAATATTTTGATCAGATTGAATCCAAGGACGCAGGACCTGGGGCTGTGAAGGACTGACTATCTATACAAGGAACCAAGCTTGGTACCATCCCAATCCTCAGTAAATGTTTTGTGTTTTTTACCATTCAGTCCATTTCAAAGAAAGACTGGCCAGGCATGGTGGCACACGCCTGTAGTCCCAGCACTCGGGAGGCAGAGGCAGGCAGATCTCTGTGAGTTCAAGGCCAGCCTGGCCTACATAGTGAGTTCCAAGCTAGCTGGGGCTACAGGGAGACACTGTCTCAAAAAGAACCCCCCCCCGCAAAAGACTCTGAAATCATTCTCAAACTGGAGGTCCATAGTTTCTTTTTTATTTGTTTTATATGTGTGTGTGTTCACATGTGTGTGCACATGCATGCAGCAGGGACCAGAGGTTAACTTTGGGTGTTATTTCTCAGGAGTTGTCTACCTTGTGTTTTGAGGGACCTGGAGTTCTCTGAGTGAGTTAGGCTAGCCCTAGAGATCTGCCTTTCTCTGCCTCTCCAGTACTGGGATTCCTAAGTGTGTGCCACCACATCCAGCCTTTTATGTGGGTGGTCAAACCCAGGTCCCCATGCTTGGATGGTAAGTGTTTTACTGACTGAGCTGTCTCCCCAGCCCTGAACCATCATGCCTGTTGATGTACTTAGCCCAGGGGAACAGTGTGATTCAGTAGGACAAGGGATTAGTAATATTCTCTAGACTGAGATGGTCATCACTTCCTGGAGTGGTCAGAGGCAGGGAGATGGGGGAGGATGGGGCAAGACACAGGTGTATGCACCTGACACAGACCAGCCCCACCCACTCCCGTCCACTGACTGGTGCGTTGCCTGAGGGGTTTCCTCAAAGGCCCCGAGAAAGGCCTCGTCCCATCGCCAGGGGCATGAGCGTGTCTCATTGTCATCTGGGAATGATTTGGGGCTCTGGGCTTCAGGGTTCTTGGGGCAGGAGCAGGCTAAGATTTCCATAAACACAAGCACTGAGCCATTTATGGGTTTTACTAGAAATTTTATTGGCGTTTGGTCGTGTTGGCATTGTGTGCCTTCAAATGTAAATTAGATTACTGGCAGTAGATTCAATTTAGCTGCAAAAATGTAAAGGGAGTCGATTGGGCCTGGATGAAACAATGCAGGGCCTGTTCTTGGGTCGACAAAGGGTGAAATCGCCGAGGCCGGCGTCAGGAGGACCAGAAGACGCTTGGGCCGGTCAATGGCTCCTCCACCGCTTGGAAATCAGATGTGTTCTGTCCCATGGGCCACCCGGGTTTCCTGCTCCTCAGGAAGGCGCGGATTCCGTGTAAACACCACCATTTTGCTCCATAAATGAGAAACACCCACCACACAGACTTTTGAGGAAATACAGTAATTGCAAATTTGGAAAGAAAGCCACAGATCTAAGGGCTACGAAGGGAAGGTTTGGCTGACGGGCCGCACCACAAGAAGCTGATGTTTATTGAGCATTTACTGTGTACCTTGCACTGTACCAGTAATCCTCCTTGGGCAGGTGGCACTGTCGCTCCTTTTCACAGGTAAGGAGACTGAGGCAGAGAGAATTGAGGAAATTCACCCAAGATGACCCAGCTGGCGGTACCAGAGTGACGACTTGAACTCTCAGCATCTATTACATTTAAATGCATGCAGGTGTGTGTGTGTGTGTGTGTGTGTGTGTGTGTGTGTGTGTGTGAACTTAAGCATCTGTGTATCTGTCTGAAATGTGTGGGTTGGTGTGTATGTGCAGGTAAGTGTGTCTCTGAGTGTGTGCATAATACGTGTGACAGATGTATGCTTGGGTATGGATGGGTTAGGGGCATGCTCATTTGACCATGTGTGTACCCAGATAGGTGTTGCAATGTGTAAATGTATGTGAACATAGCATAATGTATGTGCACAACACAGGTGAGTTTGCACAGCACAAGCAGGTGTGTGAGTGTGCTCAGCACAGGCAGGAGTGAGTGTATAAAGCACAGGCAGGCATGTGAGACTATGGGTCTGCCTCTAGGCATCTCAGGGGGATCATGAACTAACTTCCTTGTGCCCTGGAGGCTGGATGAGCACTTCTATCGAAGCATCTAAACCCCAAGGACAGAACCAGGCTGCAGTTTTCAGTGACAATACAAGGCCCTTCGGTCAGCAGTTATGAGAACTCTGAAGGTGGCAGAGTGTTAGGCTGAGTGTGGGCCTGTGCAGTGTGGTCAAAGGCCCAAGTTACTCTGCCAAGGCCACTGTCTCCGGCTCCCCATGCCCCCTCCCAGTGACAGGTGGTGATTTTTACCAGGGCAACATTCCTCATGGCTGCTTGTCTGTTCTTGTCAAAAGGAAGGAAACAGTTTGAACTCTGGAAAACAAAACGCTCATACCCGGCATGGGACCAAATGCGTGACAAGAAGCAACTTAAGGGAGGAAGGACTTATCGGACTCGTGGTGTGAGGGTGTACCATACCAGCTTGGAAGGGATGGTGGTGGGCATGCAGGCTGCTTGCTCACATCTCAGAGGACTTGGAAACAAAGGGGAATGCCAAGGCTCAGCCCCCTTTCTCCATTTCCTGTTCAGTCTTGGACTCCAGCCCACTTTCACGGTGGGTCTTCCTGTCAGTTACTCTTTTCTGCCTTTTAAAAAATTATTACTATTTTGAGACAAAAATCATAGGCTCTCATGTTGCCCATCCTGGCCTTGAACTTGCTATATAGTTTAGGATGGACTTGAACTTCTGATCCTCCTGCCTCCACCTCCCAACTGCTGGGAATACGGGTGTGTGTTGCTATGTTTATGAGTTCTGGAGACTGAACACAGGGCTTTGTAAGAGGTAGGAAACACTAACTGAGCTACATCCCCAGTCAACTATTCCTTTCCAGAAAAACCCTCACAGACACATCGAAAGGTGCGCCTCATTTAATGCTAAGTGTTTTTTAAATTCAATCAAGTTAATTATCAAAATTAATCATCACATAACCTATGTACATCCTCCTGTATGTTTTAAATTCTCTCTAAGTGACTTCTTATACTTAGCACCTGATGAAAGCTACGTACTTGTTACATTGTATTTATTTAGGGAGGGGAAAAGCAAAGAGTCTGTATGTGCTCACTACAGACACAACTTTGTTTTCAAATATTTTGGGTTTTCTATTGAATCTGTCCCTGTGCAACCTGCAGGTGCGGAAAGCCAGATGGTGCGCTCTAGAGTGATGCTTTTAACAATACACTGATTCATGTAATATTCTCCTTAAATTCATTAAAGCTGCTTATTTACTAAGCTGTTGTCCTCCAGGTGGGAGTTCATGACATTTGCAAGATTTAAAATGGACCAAAAGAATCAGGAAAGGGACTGTGGAAAATTGGAAGAAGCCACACAGCTCAGGATTAGCGAAATGAATTGTGTTCTGCGCACTGCAAGACCTCAGAGCCTCTGCACATGGTTCAGAGCAGTCAATGGTATGCACGGATGCTCATGATCTAAGGATGGGTACGGGGCACAGGTGGAAAATCGTGTGTGGCATCATTCTAATTGAAGAAGACATTTATATGGCATATATAATTTGTACTATATATAACAATGAAAGATAAACCACAAACAATAAACTGGTTGTTTCAGGCAGGACTATATGCCTTTTATGGATTTTATTTTTTTCTTTTTGGTTTTTAATTTTCTGAGACAGGGATTCATTATGTATGTACCCCCTGGCTGACCTAGGACCTGCTATGTAGCATGGCTGGCCTCAAACTCATGGTAATCCTCCTGCCTCAGCCTCCCTGGTGTTGGGATTGCAGGTGCATGCTACCAAGTGCTTTTTTTAAATGACTAATTTATTGAGAATTTCATACATGCATATAAGGTGTTTTGATCAAATCCATGCCCACTCCCCCCCCAACTCCTCCCATATCTCCCCATCACTTTTTTCTGATAACTTCATGTACTCTTTCTTCTTTGATTTATTTATTTTTTATGGGGCTTTTGGCTACTCTAACATTTCCCCCTCTGAAGAGGTAACCCTAAAATCTTTTAAGGATTAGATACAAGCTCTCAAATACTTTTGACATTTTTGGCCTTCGAACAGAGTATGTTGTTAAGAGGCCCAAGGACATTGTGACTTTTAGCCAAGGGGTCTTTTTACCCAAATTGCCAATAGGGAATCAGAATGCAGACTGCTCTGGCTTCTTCCATGCTGAAGGGACACAGGGTGAGGCAACTGGAGTACCCCTTCAGTGGGTCTATCTAAAAGACTCCCAAATTGCATAACTCTTATCTGTAGGGGGAAAAGAAAGTCCTTGAGTGGTGAATATGAGATGTGAAGGAGAACTAAAGGCAAGAGTAATGAGCATTACACGTTCTAGACAGGGAACTAGAAAAAAGTCAGAACAGGGCAGTTTTCAAATGCTCATATGAGAGTCCATTGGAATTTCTTGACAAGGGCTTCCAAAAGCATCCCTCTATTGGGTTCCTCCTCATTTTTCTTTTGTCTGCCAAGGCTGGACTCTAGTGATA
>NW_008341878.1:324001-324919 GCF_000622305.1 Nannospalax galili | reverse complement strand
AGAAACAAATATACTGATCACTTTACTCTTTGGTTATACTTTCCTTTTTGGTATTTAAGACCATACAGTTGACCTAAATAAATCAATTTATATTTACACTTAAGGTAATTTGAAGATCTGTTCCTCAGGGATCACATGAGCTTGGCAGGAGCCCCTGGCTCCTTTATTTTACCAGTTCCATCTATGTGAATGTAAGTCAAAGGTCCTTTTCGACCATGGCTGGCATCACTTGGAAGCACAGAGGAAATGTTTCCTCTGAGTTGAGCCTCCTCTTTGTAGATTGGACACTGGTTCAAGTCCATCTCATGGAGTCTCTATCACTTCCCTGAACAAGAGGATAAGTGACTCACCACAGTTACAGGATATTTTGAGAGATGTTCCATAATCCCCTGGAACTTAGTCAACCTTGGAAGGCAAGGGGCAAAAACTGTCCTTTAAGTCCCTCTGACCAGATTAGTATAGGCCTCAAACTACGGCTGTTAAACATCCAATAAGGTTAGTTCCACCAGTCTGGTACTTTTAATTATCATGTGCTATGTAGATAAGGCTTGGGTAAAAAACCAAATATTCTCAGATAAACCTTCACTAAGAAATATATTTTGTTTCTTAAACTAGTTGACTAAACTATGACCATAGAAATTATAAGATCATGTGTATACTGTTTTTGTCTCATCCTTATATATCATAACAAACCTACACAGACCTTCGTCACTTGCTTAGGCGTTCTCATTTTTTCTATTTTGGAAAATATCTCCATTCCCATATCTGTTTAATATCTTTTACATTCTCATTTTCTTTCTTTTTTAAATAATTATGAGACATAATAGCATTAACAAATAACTTTTCCATCGGTTGTGAAACTTCTTTTCCTGGGGATGCTAAGCAATGCTTATTCCCTTTTAAGGTTCTAGTGTCAAG
>NW_008341878.1:320819-323890 GCF_000622305.1 Nannospalax galili | reverse complement strand
AATAAAATATTTTTAAATATATGGAGAATATCTAGTATTGTTATGACTATGTCTCTGCAATGTAGATTGAGGTCTGGTATGGCAATCTTCCCCCTCATTACTCTTTGTTCTCAGGATTGCTTAGGCTATCCGGGGTCTTTTATAATTCCATGTGAATTTTAGGAAGAATTTTTCAAATTTTGTGAAGAGTGTTAAGGGAATTTTTATTGGAATTGCACTGAATCTGTAAAGTGCTACTGGTAGGATGCACTTTATTGACTCTACCAAATGAGCTTCACATACTGACTCTACCAAACCATGACCACAGAAGGTCTTTCCATCTCCTCTGTCTTCCTCGATCTCCTTCTTCAAAGACTTAGAGTTTTCATTATAGAGATCTTTGATGCCTTTGGTTTGGTTTATTCCTATATTTTTTTTAATCTTTTTAAGACAGGATCTCCCTGTAACCCCAGCTGTCCTGGAACTCTCTGTGTAAACTGGCTGGCATCAAACTCACAGAGATCTGCTCCCGAGTGCTGGGATGAAAGGCATGTGCCACAGTGCCTGGTAGACTGCACTGCATTTTTTTTTTTTTACAAAAACTTTATTGAGAATGTCATACATGCATATAAGGTGTTTTGATCAAATCCACGCCCACTTCCTCCCTTCCAACACCTCCCATATCTCCCCATCATTTTTTCCTTTTTCTTTTTTTCTTCTCACTTGGCCCTACTTTAATGAATGAGGACAACCATCAACAAGCCCAGTTGTGACAGTGTTTAGCAGTCAGGCTCAGCTAAAGTCGTGATGATGGCAGTTATTTCATGCAGAAGGGACTGCTATATAGCATCATCTTATTAAAAGGACCACTATATGGCAGCAGGATCCGGGGCTCTCAGGCAGTCCTTTGCATTCTCAGGCCCTCTGCCAGAGGGAGGCCAGAGGGAGGCCAGAACTCGGCACTCTCTACTGAGTGCTTGTTAAAAATCTTTTCTAAATTATTTTGCATTTATTTTTATTTATTTTGTGTGTGTGTGTGTGTGTGGGTGCATGCACTACAGTATTCATGTGGAGGTCAGAGGACAACTTTGCAGGACAGGAATCTCACCTTCCTCCATGTGGGTCCAGGGATAGAACTCAGGTCATCAAGTTTGGTGACAAGTACCTTTTCCTGCTGAGCCATCTTGCTGGCCCACTTTTTATCTTTTTACATATCTTACACTGTTTTATAGATATATACTTATCTATACACTCTGACTTGGCATAGGAGTACATGGGGTGAGAGCCACTCTCTATATAAGGGAACAAGCTGTTAAATAGTTTATCTCTTTTACAGGGTTCCCCACACCACACACGTCAGCTTGTCTTGGTGGCCCTGGCACTTGCAGGGCACCTGCCACAGGAGACACCCAGGCCAGCTTTGCAAAGCTCATGGCTCAGGACACACTTTAGGCACCGGCCCCAGGCTGGGGCTCCAGAACTGGGGAGGCAGTGGACCCCTGCGGGGCTCTCCACCTGAAAGAGATTAGCAGGGACCACCAGAAGCCTGCAGCCCTAATCGCAGGGATTTAGTTTCTGGTTTCTTACTCCAGGTGTTTCTGTGATTAGGCAGGGCCTAGGCAGCTGGTCACTGTGCCACCATTGTGTCCTAGGCCCTGTTTTCTTGACACGTAGCCTTTGGGAATGACCCCAAATAAAAATGGCGAGAGCAGACTGCCAAAGAGGTGAGACCATGCATGGGCTGGACGTGTGAGGACACAGAGCACACTCAGGGGGATTTGAAGCTCCACCTTGTGCCCCAACACCTGAGTGGGAACCTGTCTGCTGGGGTGACACCCCAGGAGAGGCAGCCTGGCTTGGAGATTCATTTATGGGCAGGGGAAGTTTTGCTCTCCTGCAGCACGGCCTCTGCTAAATCCCCCTGATTGCCACCAAGCCTGGATGAGATGGTCTGTTGCACAGGCAGCTACCAGCCCAGCAGATAAGGTGGGGAGGCCCTCCGCGGCATCTTGGGTTTCTCTTGCCGCCTCCTCCTTGGCTTGGATTACGTCCACGGCTCTTCTCGTAAGCCTGCCTACCCTGCCACCCCCACCACGATAGAAGGCTGAATAGTAGAAGACCACAGAAAAATCTCAAGCAGAACGGGGTAGTCCAGTCCCCCTCTGCTCTGCAATCCAGACTTTTTCTAACCCCACAATCGCAACAGGCCTTAAGAATCAGGAGGTAAAGAAAGGGAAGAAGGAGCAAACATAGGGACAGGAGAGAGGGCTGTGGGCTGGCTCCTCCCCTCACTCCTTCCCATTCCTGTCAGAGCTGAAGGAAAGTTCAGGAAGCCCAGGGGTTCTGGGGACTTTGAACTTGTGTCTCACTGGTGAGCTTCAGCAATCTGAGACGTGTTTGAACCCCCATCAGGAATCCTTCCAGCTTCCCACAGATTCCCAAAGATTTCCAGCAGTCCACTGGTGTTCAGATTCACTAATCTAGTTCTTTCCTACCTTATCTGTGGGAAACCGAGTCATAGGGTGTGTGTGGGGGGTGACTGTCCCTAAAGTCACATGATAGCCTAGCAGCAAGACCAGTGCCACGTATCCTGAAGTTAGACGAGGACATCCCTGGAAGCTGGCACCAAGTCAGAGGCCCTGCCCTGGTCTACAAAACAAGCCAGCACCCAGGATCAGGCAGGCATTTTCCATGTAATGACTTCTCGGCTCTCAGAGCAGCCAGTGAGGCTGTGTGGACAGTCTCACTTCCATGTTACAGATGAGAACACTGAAGCCTGGAAGAATGCTAGTCTTCCACGAAGGTCCACAGAGCCAGATAGCTTGGCTGAAAAGACTGCGTTTTAGCATGTCGTGGGCATCTGGGTAAGCAAGGCTGAGACCACAGAGAGAGTCTCCGAGATTCCACAGAGGGAGTTTCTGTAGACTTTGGAGATCCCGATTTGTTTTGTTTTGTTTTGTTTTGTTTTTTGGTCTTTTTGAGACAGGGTCTCCTTGTAGCCCGAGCTGGCCTGGATTCACTATGGAGACCACTGGCCTCGAGAACTCACAGAGATCCACCTGCCTCTGCCTCCCAAATGCTGGAATTAAAGG
>NW_008341878.1:300082-320783 GCF_000622305.1 Nannospalax galili | reverse complement strand
TTTGTTTTGTTTTGTTTTGTTTTGTTTTTTGGTCTTTTTGAGACAGGGTCTCCTTGTAGCCCGAGCTGGCCTGGATTCACTATGGAGACCAGGCTGGCCTCGAACTCACAGAGATCCACCTGCCTCTGCCTCCCAAATGCTGGAATTAAAGGTGTGCACCACCACGCTGGGCCAAGATCCCAAATCTTAATCTGCTACTTACTTGGGAACATTTCTTCCTCTCAGAGCTGTTTCCTCAGCTTTGTTAGAAGGATCAAAGCAATAGAGAAAGCCCTTCTTCCAGGAACAGGAACGAATGTGGGAGGTCTTCAGAAACAAACTCTTGAAAGCAGGACGTGGTGGCACGCATCTATAGTCTCAGCACTTGAGAGACAGAAGTCAAGACCTGCCTGGTCTACACAGCAAGTTCCCAGTCAGCCAGAGCTATTAGAGAGATCCTGTCTCAAACAGAGAAGAACAAGAAAGCAAAAGCCAAGAAGAACGGCCTGTCTGTGATCGGCCTGTCTATGATCGGCCTGTCTGTGATCTCCAGCTCTCAGGAAGCTGAGCCAAGACAATCAAAAGTATGTAGCCAGCCTGGATTACACAGGGAGTATGACACCAGCCTGGGCTACATAGCAAACAAATAAGAAAGCAAGCAAAATTCTGCCAGTGTCTCCTATCAGAGCTGTGCCCAGGAGGCACAGGGGTTAGGCACTGAGGAAGGCAGGGGTAGCAGGGAAGATACACCGTTAGGGTTGGCCTCTTGCCTTATGGGCAGGGTCTCCTCTCTGGGAGGATTTTGAGTGGGGAAGCAGTAGGATTTGACCAGGATCCCAGGTTTTCACAATCCCTATACAGGCTGGAGCTGCTTCTTAGATCCTCTGTGGCTCAGGCAGGATGGCTTTGTACTGTTTCTCAATGACTTGTTTCCTGATCCTCAGACTAAACGAGTTTGAATGCCAAGGATGAAGAGCCTCTTTGGGTCCACCATCCCTCTTGCCAAACCACAGATACCAGCCTTTTTAGTGACCCTGAAGAAACACAGAAACAAAGAAATACCAAGCTAGGTAAGAGCCAGCCATCAGGTCCCACACCAAGACCTGAGTCTGCAGGTGTGGGGAAAAGCAGGAAGGTTAAAGGATCAGAGTGTGTCTGATTAGAGCAATTAAGGCTGGACACCAGCCTGGCCCTTCCCAAGACTCAACACCCAATGAACATCCAAACCCCTTTGCCTGGTATTTGAATCCTTTTACACCAACCAGCATCTGCCCTATAGGCCTATCAGCTGGGATTGCTATGGATGGTCCCTCTTCCTGGACCAGACTTTCTGTCATGGTTTTGATCTGACATGCCCCCCAACTGGCTCATGTTTCCAGCTCTTATTCCCCAGCTGGTGGTGCTATTTTAGGAGATGGGGGGATCTTTAGTAGGTGGGGGTCTAGCTGGAGAAAGTAGGTTACAGCATAGCCGGATCCTAGTTTCCTTTCTTGCTCTCCTGCCATGGGGTTCCCTCTACCATGAACTACGATTTTCCACCATGCCTTCCCCACCACGATGGACAGAACCATTTGAAATTGTGACCCAAAAGAAATGTTTCTTCCTTTGTCTCTGCTGGGTATTTTGTTCACAGCAATGCAAAAGTAGTAGCTTTCCAATTCCAACCTCTGTGTCCTTCCTCCATTCCCTGCAGGTTCAAATTCAAACCTCCTTCATGGGCCTCACACAGCCCCACCACTCAAAAACTCCCCTGACTTCTTGGTGACCTTACCTCTTTGTGCAGCTCTTATGACAATGACCGATTCTCTCCGTAAGTGAGTTATCTGACAGTCTCCACCTTTGCCGTTGGCCCAGCTTGGGCACTGCTCCTCAGTCAGGTAATGATTTGTAGTCTTGGAAATTTAGGAACCTCTAAATTCACCTGGACAGCATACTGCTCAGTGCGTGGGTGTGACTGCCAGCCAACCAGCTCTGCCTCTGTTTTTTGAGCTGCCTAGGACTCAGCTCTCAGGCTGGTACTTAATGATAGCCACTCCTGCTAAATGGCACAACTTGCAACAGGCAGGTGACTGTAAGCTTCCTTAAGCATAAAGAGGCAGAGAAGTGGGAAACTGGATCTTGCACCTGAACTGAGGCTCAAAGGCAGAAGCATTTACATTAAGGAGGCTTAGGCTATACTGGCTGCAGGACTGGAAGGATCCAGAAGAGGTGGCTTGGCCATATGCAAGGACAGCTCGCAGATTCACAAGTGCTCCATGTTCTTTTTTTTTAATTAAAAAATAATAAAACACAGAGGGAACTGTATTGGTCCAGAAACCAATTGAAAATCACACATACAATATCCCTACATGAGTCTGTGATTACAGCTGAAGCTACACGGCAAGAAACAGTGCCAGACAGGAGAAACCCTTTGAGCTGTTGGCCAGAGTGGTCCAAGAGACTCCCAAAATTACACAGGCTACTGCCACAGCCCTTGACGGCCTCCCAGAACTTGAAGTAAGACCCTACGGCCGAAGACAGGGCACACTTTGGACACAGGATCCGGAGCAATGAAGCGGGAACTGACTTGGAAGCCACCTCCCCTGCAGGCTGGCTCTCATGGCTTTGGAGAGCACCACACAAGCTGCTAAGAAAGGAGAGGAGATGGGAAGGGGGAGGGAGGAGAGGAAAAGAGAGGTGAGGAGGGAACCTGTGAAGGACTGAAATCCCGAGTCATGCTGTCCCTGGACGGGGCCTTCCTGAGACTCGGAGGGTCAGCATCACAACCTGTCACTAATGCTGTGGCCCCTGGCTTTGCCTTCCATTCCTGCTTTGTGTGTGTCTAATCTTTCCAAGTTTTGTGTGAACAGGGACATACCCAGGAGTCTTTCTGGCACCTGACACAGGTACAAGGGGACATGTGTGTTGGCTGAATGGGGCCTGTCATCCATGACAGAGATTGTGAAAGCCATGCTCCCTAACTTGACCCAATATATATTACAGTTTGTTTTTTGTGTGAGTGCCAAGTAGTCAGGAGGAAACAACCTTGAACTGACTCTGAGCCTTGGAACTTGCTGGACCAACATTTTTTGCACACTTTGTGTCCCTCAGGCTCAGACAGCCCATCTATAAAATGGGCTTCCACGAACCAGAGAGATGGCTTAGTTGTTAGAGCACTGGCTGCTGTTGCAGAGTCTGTAACTCCAGTTCCAGAGGATCTGACACCCTCTTCTGGTCTCTGTGGGCATTGCACACACATAGTGCACTTTCATACATGCAGGCAAAACACTCACATAAATTTTTGTTTTAAATGGGCTTCTGGAATGTTACCATATAAGAGACCCTCAGAACATAGTAGGCCTTTGATGTGTGTGTTTCCCATTCTCCCTGATTCTTGTTCCCATTTCAGTTTTTGCTCTCTTTTTAAAAAGCACCACGTTTTTGGCTTTCTGAATAAGACCCTTCTAGAAAGAATTCATGTCAGAACCACCATAACAAGGCTTGGCATTGGCCTTGGTAGCTGTGTGTGGGAGTCTTCAGGCTGTGGGAATTCACTCTGACAACCCCTGTTGACCACCTCTGGTTAGTGCAGGAAGCAGGCTGTGATGGTCTTGGATGGGTTGGAGAGCATTTTCAGAGACAGGAATAACACCTTATTCTGGAACATTCCCAAATTCCAAACACCCACGCTTCAGGAGAGTGGGTAATAGGGGTGAAGGACTGTCATGGAGGTCTGAGGGGAGTGATTGTGCCCTGGGAAGTGGAGTCAGAGAGGCATCCTGACTTTGGGAGCCCTGGACTTGGTGGAGAGGGCCTCAGTCACAAGGCGAATAGGCGAGGTATAATTTTTTTTAAATCTTAATTTAAAAAAATATTTTATTTATTATTTTTATTTTACATTTATGAGTGTGTTGCCTGCATGTATGTGAGTGCACCCATGTCATGCAATGCTGTGGAGGTCAGAAGAGGGCGTCAGATTTCCCTGGAACTGGAGTTAAGGATGGATCGTAGCCATCATGCGGGTGCTGGGAATCGAACCTGGGTCCTCTGCAAGAGCAGTCAGTGCTCTTAACCGCTGATCCATCTCTCCAGCCCTGAGGTATAATTTTTTACGGGCTAACAGGAACTCCAGTGACCAGTTCCCAGGCTTTCAAGTTCTTGGCTGCAGAAGCCTTTCTCACTCATCTCCAATACCGACTGACCCCCTCCAGGTTTTGGCCAGGCACAGCAAGCCCTAGAGCTGCTCTCTGTAAGGGCAGAGGAGAAGGCAAGAGACAACCTTCCCTTACAGACAGGAAATGCAGACCCAGCCGGAAGGTAATCTGTCCAGAGTTCTCAGGAACAGACCAAAATGTAGCCTCTCCTGGGATTTGTCCTCTAATGTCACCCATGCCCTCAGAGGAAATGTCCTTTGCAAAGGGACTGTGAGGCTTTCAGATATGAGGGAGGGTCCTGAGGGGGCCTAGCACTCTGTGATCACACCGTGTAGGCAGCTGGTGGAATGCTGACAGCCCCTCTAACAGCCTGATCTGGCGGCAGAGGTCCTGATGCCTGACAGGATGGCTCGCACAAGGTGCCAGGAGGGCTCCTGCATCTTCACCACATCCTCACAGCCTCACTTCAGACCTTAGTGCTCCTGGACTACTGCCAAGGTCTGCCCCCTGCCCCCTGCCCCCTGCTGAATCCTCCAGCCCATTTGAAAATGGGGACAGACTCCCCTTCTGCCTCTGCTTCCAACCCTTCTGCAACCTGGATTTACAGCAAAGGGAGGCTCACTTCTCTCACTCCAAGCCCACTTCCTGCCTGTCACCTCACACTTCAGCCCCACTGTTGTGTTCTAGTCCCATTAAGTCCAAGAGCTCTCCTGTCTCAAGACAAGCCCTTCCCATGGCCAAGAATGCATTTCTTCCCATCATCCCATTTCCATTCTTCTGGTTCAAGTCTCACCTCAAATGTCACTTCCTCAGAGGCAGCCCCACCCACTTCAGAGCCACACTAATCCCCACCCCAGAATTATATTTGGATCCCAGTTGGATAGTTATATTATTTTGTTTGCCTATAGCTTATGAGGTAGCTCCACCTCCAGTCAATAGGCTCCATGGAGAGATGGAATACGCACATCATCAGAGTGTTGGCTCACGGTGGGTGGAAGCTAAATATATGCTGAATGAGGATTGAAGACTAAAGAGAAGATTCAGTGTCTTGAGTCTCTGGTGGCCAACTTGGCGGAGATCATCCAAGGAGACTTCTGGGTTGACGTGGCCTGAGGCAGAAACTCTGAGTCACTAAGTTTGCTCACAAAAGAAGGGACCGTGCCAGAGCGGCCCATGGAGCCCAAGAATGCAGCCTCAGTGAGAGACGTCCCTCAGTCACTTCTGGCTGGGAACAGAATCAGTCCCCTTGGTGAACAGGAAGTCCTCATTGGTGTGTGACTGAGCCCAAGTATTCCCTAGCAGTGAGTTCCCTGCCCCTGGCGCCGGTAGGTATCTACCATTCCCAGCAACTCCCTTCATCAGTGTGGAGCATGAAGCCTCTGGGGCCTGGCCTTGGGACCTGCCACACCCTGTCATGATCATAAGGCTGACACTTACGTGCTGCCAGTGGGAATGTGCTCTGCCTGGACTTTTCTGCAAGGAAATTTGGAAGTTGAGGAGCCTTAAAAAATAGGACTGTGTGTCCTCTGACTCAGCAGCTGTGGCAAAGACTCCACCCAAAAGCTCTGGGAGGAGCAT
This sequence comes from Nannospalax galili, assembly GCF_000622305.1. Classification (NCBI taxonomy): domain Eukaryota; kingdom Metazoa; phylum Chordata; class Mammalia; order Rodentia; family Spalacidae; genus Nannospalax; species Nannospalax galili. Next base: position 315,093 of record NW_008341878.1, on the reverse strand, counting down.
GTACCTCTGAGAGACCCCTGTTGGGTTTTCGTGTAGGTGAATTTAAGGGTTTCTTAAACTGAATTTTATTTATTTGTATGCAAACACACACTTGTGCCTACATGTTACAACCTTCATGTAGAGCTCAGAGACAGCTTGTGGGAGTGTTCTCCTTCCACCATGTGAGTCTTAGGGATTGAATTTAAGTCATCAGCCTTGGCAGCAAGCATCTTTACGTGCTGAGCCATCTCACTGGCCCACACATGGATTTTAATAGCAAAAAGAATAGAAATTGAACCGACTCAGTACCCAAGAGTAGCTTGGATAGGTAAAAATGGTCTGTTGTGTTATGGAACATTTCTCATCTGGGTGTGGTGGCTCACACCTGTAATCTAACACTGGAGGCTGAGGCAGAAGCATGGAGGGGTCAAGGCAGCTTGGACTATATAATGAGTTCAAAGCAATCCTGGAACCTGTCTCAAACAAAGAACAATAAACAGAAACAGTTTTTAAAAGAAGAAAAAATAGCTAGTGTGGTGGTATGCACCTTTAATCCTAGCCTTTGGGAGGCAGAGGCAGGCAGATCTCTGTGAGATGGAGGCTGGCCTGGTCCACATAGTGACTTCCACGTGGCCTGGGACCAGGGAGACCCTGTTAAAAACAACAAAAACCCCCAACATTTCCAAGGAAATTTAACTGCACAGAAAGTGTCTCAAGATGGAATCTGGAGGAGGTGGGATTTTCTGCTTGCATTAATTACTCTTATTTTATCTTTTTGAGATAGGGTCTCCCTATAGCCCTAGTTGGCCTCAAACTCGCTATGGAGACCAGGCTGGCCTCAGTCTCACAGAGAACTGCCTGCCTCTGCCTCCCGAATGTTGGGATTAAAACCGTGCCCCACCACACCCAGATAAATTTTTTAAAATTATGTATATATGTATCTGTGTATGTGTATGTGTATGTGTATGCAATGCCTGTAGAGGCCAGAAGAGATAGCAGAGCCCCTGGATCTGGAGTTACAGGTGGTTTCGAGCGACTTGATATGGGAACAGAACTTCCATCCTTTGGAAGACCAGCAGGGGCTTTTAACCACTGAGCAATTTCTGTAGCCCTCTTGTGTTTTAAAAAACAGACCTAAAACATCCTTTTGTTTTTTTGTCTTTTTAGACAACTTAGATATGTAGCCTAGGCTGACCTTGAACTTGAGATCTTCTCTCTGCCTCCCAAGTGCTATGATTATAGGCCGGGCTTTTAATGCACCCAAATAGGAATATTTAAATGCTGAGCGTTTATGATGTAAGAACCTCTGAGTTTAATGTGATGGAGCAGAGCCAGGTGTGGTGGTGCAAGCCAGTCATCCCACCACTGAAGAGGCTGAAGCAGGAAGGTAGCAAGAATGAGGCCAGCCTGAGCTACCTAGAGAGACCATGCCTCAAAACAACAGTCAAGTTCTAATAGCCTACACGTGATTGTCCATGGATCCTAGAAAGTCCCTTGCTTGGTCTTTTGAAATTTCCCAGGAAGGCTCAGGGTTGCATTTATCCCCTTTTTCCAATCATCCGTTTATTCCCTGTGCTGCATAGACTTAGTTTCCTCTCTTTGTATCCACCAATGGTGATATCTAATAGTTAACACGCATACCAGTCAACATCCCAATTGTCTTCCTTCAGAAGGTAGTTTTCACAATGCAGTTTTGTTGTCGTTCTTGTTTTGGACTATGTTTTGTTTGGGGTTTTTGAGACAGGGTTTTCCCGTAGCCTCAGTTGATCTGGAACTCCCTATGTAGACCAGGCTGGCCTGGATCTCAGAGATCCATGCCTGACTGTTGTTTTGTTTTTTGAGACAGGGTTTTACTATGTAGCTTTGGCTAACCTGGAACTCTCTATGTAGACCAGGCTGGCCTCCAACTCAGAGATCTGCCTGCTCTGACAATGCAATTTTAAATACGTAATTAATTAATGAATTTTTATCTTATGTTCATGAGTGCTTTGCCTGCATGGTAAGTGCACCCATGATGTGCAATGCCTATGGAGGCCAGAAGACAGCATCAGATCCCCTGAAACCAGAACTATGATAGTTGCTAGCTGCCACATGGGTGCTGAGAACCCAAACTGGGTCTTCCGCAAGAGCAGTCAGTGCTCTTAACCACTGAGCCATCTCTCAAGCCCCACAATGCAGTTTTTAAAAACAATTTATTTTTATTTTTGTGTATGTGGTGTCTGTGTGAATTTATGCTCTCTCTCTCTCTCTCTCTCTCTCTCTCTCTCTCTCTGTGTGTGCACGTGTGCATGTCCTCTCTCTCTCTCTCTCTCTCTCTCTCTCTTTCTCTCTCTGTGTGTGTGTGCACGTGTGCATGGGCGTGTCCACAGAGGCCAGAAGAGAGTGTTGGATCCCCTGGAGCTGTAGTTACAGGCAGGTGTGAGCTGAGAACTTGGGTCCTCTGGAAGAACAGGAAGAGTTCTCAACTGCTGAACCATCTCCCCAGCCCCTCAGAACATAATTTTTTAAAGAAAAATATGCATAAAAGACAGCAGGCTGTATAGTAGGACTCCTCTTTCTGTGACCACGAGAAGAGCATTTTGTCCACAGGTTGCTGGAAGAGGCTTACAGGGAGGGCTCGAAACAGTTTCTGCCACCGTTTCCCAACTTCTACCAGAAGCACGTACTGCATTTATCATTAAAATAAAATATGAACTGGAGAGATGGCATAGTGGTTAGGAGCACCGGCTGCTCTTGCAGAAGACCCAGGTTTGAATCCCAGCCCCCACATGGCAACAATCATCCCTAACTCCAGTTCCAGGGGATCTGATACTTTCTTTCTTCTGACTTCCATGGGCATTGCACAACACAGATGCATCTAGATACATGCAAGCAATACACTTATATACATAAAATAAAAATAATAAATATTAGTAAATGCAATAAAATAGGCCGGTCATGGTGGCATATGCCTTTAATCCCAGCTCTTGGGAGGCACAGGCAGGCAGATCTCTGTGAGTTCAAGGCCAGCCTGGTCTACATAGTGAGTTCCAGGTCAGCTGGGGCTACAGGGAAACCCTGTCTTTAAAAAGACCAAAATAATAATAATAATAAATAAAACACTAAATAATTTTCAGTCTTAAGTCAAAAACATCCTGTTCCTTCATGAGGGGGAACTGTGCACTGTTACAGAATTGATCTTATCAAAACTGTTCTCAGAGGGCTGGAGAGATGGTTCAGCGGCTAAGTGCACTGGCTGCTCTTGTAGAGGATCCGGGTTCAAATCCTAGCACCCACATGGCAGCTAACAACTTTCTGTAACTCCAGTTCGAGGGGATCCAATGCACCCTCTGACCTCCGTGGGCATTGCGTGTGTGTGTGTGTGTGTGTGTGTGTGAGAGAGAGAGAGAGAGAGAGAGCGTGAGAGAGAGCTAGAGCGAGAGAGCGAGAAAGCGAGAGAGCGAGAGAGCGAGAGAGCGAGAGAGAGAGCGAGAGAGAGCGAGAGAGAGAGAGAGAGAGAGAGAGATCAATCATATGGTGAAATAAGAATCCATAGAGAGAGAGAGAGAGAGAGAGAGAGAGAGAGAGAGAGAGAGAGCGTGAGAAAGAGCTAGAGCGAGAGAGCGAGAGAGCGAGAGAGAGCGAGAGAGAGAGAGAGAGAGATATCGAATATATGGTGAAACAAGAATCCGGAGAATGAACTAGGGGCTCAAACACACACCTTCAGAATAACTTTCTCTTATAGGCTAACCAAGATCCCCTGAGAACTCTCTCAATCCTTTCTGAGGGAGGCACTCGCAGTGACCTATTTCCCTCTGAGACCCATCTCTTAAAGGTTGCACGATGTGACCCCACCCTGAAGGTCAGCTCCCAACACAGGAACCAGCTGGGGATGGACCACAGCCAGCCATCACAAAGGTCTAGCCGGGGGAGCAGAACCCCCAGCAGTGGGCAGGGTCTCCACAGGTGCTAGTAGATAGCATACAGGGTTACAATATAGAGACAGGAGAAAGAAGAAGAGGGGATGCAGCCGCTGTTTTCCTCAACACCTGGAAAAGTGGATGTGCCCACCAACCTTCCTGGAGGTTCCTTAGAACTGAATCCTCAAACTCACTCGTGCAATTTGAACAAAGCAAGGCTGTTTCCTGTCACTGTGAGTCCAAGTTAGCATCAGCTGAGGACACAGAGTTGCCTTTTCTGAGCCAGCATGAAATGTGCATAATCTACCTACATAGCTGTTCCCGAAGGATTCTGGGCCTAGCAGCCTTGAGTCCTGGACCTGTCCTCCTTTCCTCGTAACTGCTGCAAGACTTCCCATAGACAGCCTGGGGGAGCCCTGCCTGCGCCATGAATTAGCCAGAAGAAGACAAATACCTGGAAAAATATTTAAAAACAGGAAGCATTTCTTTGGGTTCACTGTTTCTGAGGTGTCAGCCCATGGCTGGCCAAGCCTCAGAATATTATAGTGATGTGGTGGAAGCTTCTGACCTGCAGCAGCCAGGAAGTGGGAAGACACACATAGCATGCTCTGGACAAGCTGGAGGAGCTTCCAAGGACATGCCCCACCAGGCCCCACTTCCTAAACTTTCCAGAACCTTCCAACACTATCAGCGAATTATGACTCCTCAATGGGTAAATCCATTGATTAAGTCAGAGCCCTCGTGATCCAGTCACTCCCTGGAGCCCTGCCTCTGAGTGCAGTGCTGCTTGCGCTGGGGATATGCATGAACCTTTGGTGGGGAGGCGGGGCATTTTATATCAACCCAAATAGGCTTTGGTCACTAATTTGAGTTCACAAGTTTTTCTCTAATTTTCTCTCAGTCACAGAACTTGAAAAGTTCTTTTGGAGGCAGGGGATATGGCTGAGTTGGTAGAGTGCTTGCTGAACATGCACCAAACCCTGGGTTTGATTCCCAGTACCACATGAAACCAAGCGTAGTTGTACATGGCTGTAATCCCAGAACCGGGGACGTGGAGGCAAAAAGACTAGAAATTCAAGGTCATCCTCAACTATATAGTGATGAGACTAGGAAGGAAGGGAGGAAGGAAGGAAGGAAGGGAGGAAGGAAGGAAGGAAGGAAGGAAGGAAGGAAGGAAGGAAGGAAGGGAAAGAGTTGGTTTCATTGTCACTATGAGCACTTATCTTGCTTATCTGCTTTTCTTCTCAACACTTGTCTCAGAAGAGCCAGTTCTCTCAATACCAGGCACTCCCTCTTATCCATTGTCCCCTCAAACCTCGCTACAACCTGAGGGCAATGTATTATGAACCCCACTTCACCCTTGAGGAAACTGAGGCCTGGTAGCAAGAGGCAGGGCTGGGACATGAAGCCAGGCTTCCCAGCTACGGTCCTGGGGACCCCACCCCAACACAGCTGCCTCTTCCCACAATGCTTGGAAAAGTCAATGTCCCTCCAACCTTCCTCAAGACTCCTCAGAGCTGAATTGCCAAACCTGCTCATCTGAAGGACGTGTGGGCCTTGGCTTCTAGGAAGAGGCCCGTTCTTTCTAGAATGAGGACCAACCCATTAAGCCGTCCTCTATGCCATGCAAGGCAGCCCCACGTCACCCATAACTCATTCTCCAGGCCTTTCCTCTGGGCAACTCGATTTAAGAGATGCAGTGTCCCACGCAGAGTGACTGTTTAGCCTTCTGGACCCCATCACGGCAGCAAAGCAAAACCAGAAATGTCATGTGGAGCTGAAAACCTAAAATAGATTACAACCAAGACCTAAATACAGGACCCAGAGAGGGGAGGAGGCAAGGCCGCAGACTCAAAGTGCAATTGTGAAGTTTCCAGGCCTGCAAATGAATCGCACAGTGTTAACTCCCACCACAAGCCCCATGCCAGGCCCCGTGCTACGGGATCTGCTTCCTAAGCAGTTGTTTTTCCTTTTCAACTTTTGATCAGAGGCTCCTGCTGGACGTCCACTCAGGACCATTGCCAAATGCCATGGTGACTAACTGGGGCAGGAACCTCTGCCCTTGATCACTCTGACACAATGTGGTAGAAAAGAGACTTTTACTCCTGAAACATAGAGCCTGTATTGGTCAGGTTTTCTCTAGAACAGCCGAACTAATATATGCATATATATCAGATATATTAAAAGAATTTATTCAATCAGCTTATATTGATAGAGTAACAATAGTTGTCTCACACCTGAGACGCTGGGTCCTTGAGGTTGAGTGGGGGGCCTGAGGAGTCAGAGGAGCCTCACAGTGGCTGTCTCACACTGGAGAAGCCGAGAATCTGGTGGTTAGTTGCTCAGCTGTCCCAATCTGCCACCAAAAATCTAGAGGGGTTCCTGAAGGTCCTTAGCCACTGATAAACACCTAGAAAGACTGGCTCAGCAAAGGAATCAGCAACAGGACAAAACAAGGCAGTGGTGAGAGGGAAGGCCAAACGAACAAAAGGCCAGTGTCTGCCTTCTGCCACACCCTTTTTATAAGGCCACCACCAGAAGGTGCTGTCCACATGTATGGTGGGTCTTCCTATATCCATTAAGGCAATTAGGAAAATTCCTCAACTGAGTCTCTCTACTTATGTGATTCTAATTTGTGATAAGCTGCCATTAAAATCAATCATTATAGAAATTTTCTCTCTTGTTTGTTTGTTGAGACAGGGTTTTACTATATAACCCTGGCTGGCCTGGAACTCACTATATAGACCAGGTTAGCCTGAAGCTCCTTCAGACCCACCTGCCTCAGTCTCCTGAGTACTGTAATTAAAGGTGTGCAACACTACTCCTGACCTGGAACACAGTATCTCTTGGTACTGGGAACAGTTGCCAAAACAACAGAAGGAGAAGACACGGGGTCAGGAACAGGTGTGGCGTCCATCCAGAGCCCACCGGGCCATAGGCACTTCAAGAAAATGGTGTGATTCATTTGTTATTTTATGAGAAAGAAACCTGGGCTGACTTAGAAAATGGCCAAGCTGATCCTATAAGGAAGGCTGGAATATGGTGCATACCTATAATACCAGCATTTGGGAAGCAGAGGCAGGGGGTCAGGAGTTCAAGGCTAACCGGGCCACAAGAGACCCTGTCTCCAAAAACAAAACTGAACAAAAGCCGTGTGTTTTACTATCCTCCTCCCACATGAAAAATCTTTTTCTGGGCTAGAGAGATGGCTCAGTGGTCTAGAGCACTAGCTGTCTTACAGAGGACCCGGATTTGATTTCCAGCACCCACATGGTGGCTGACAACCATCATGTAACTCCAGTTCCAGGGGTTCTAATGCCCTCTTCTGACCTCCTCTGGCACTGCACGACACGGGTGCACTTACCTACATGCAGGTTAATACACTCAAACACATAAAAAAGATAAAAATAACAAATAAAATATTAAAAACTCTTTTTCCTCCCTCTCATGGGCTTCCCTGGTTTCCTGGGCTCTATATACAGAATGGCACATATATAAACTCATCATTGTATATAATTAATATATGCTAATAAAACATTTAAATCCATATTTAATAACATATCAGAACCAGAAGACAATAAAATAAAAGCCCAAAAGGTAAACTACTCTTTGGAAAAAATAGATAAAATGAATTTAAATAACATATTTCACTTAACCCAGTACATCCAAAATATTGCCATTGCAACGAATCAACATGACAGTTACTGAGAGATAAATTACATTTTTGCTGGCCCTAAGCTACTGAATCTTGTGTGTGCTTCACACTTACTGTGCATCTCCATGTGTGGTCAGCATCCACCAAGCTCCCTCAGCCCCTTGGCTCTGGGAACCCACCAGTCAAAGCCTCAGCCCAGCGGTAGCCTCCCCCGACAGCATGCAGAACTGAAGGCATCTAGCGGCAGAGACCACCCTCTGCCCGGGACACTAATGCATACATCTGTCCAAACCGAGCCGCACTACCCTGTGCCTCTTAACCTGTTCCAGAAGAGCCCAAGAACACTTTGGAATAGTTGGAAGATTTGTGGTCTCCTTCCTAGAAATATTAATATGCAAATGTACACACAGTTCCGCTTACAATTCCAGAAATTCCCCCCAGCTCTTGGAAGCCCAGCCAAGACCCTTTCATTCCACAGATTCCACATGAAGAACCCTGACTCTGGAGCAGTTGATAAAGACATGCGGGCAGTGTGCATTTATTGTTGTTGTTGTTTTATCGCTAACAAATAAAACCTGTTTCAGCAGCTCTGTGTGAAAAATTGGCTGAGTGAATGGCAGCTGCTGCCCAAGGAAGCAGCCGTGTTCCTGGGTATTCTGCCTTCCCACCATCTACCCCTGTAGCCTCTAGGGCCCCCGGATCAGTCAGAGAAAAAGATCCTGTAAGACACACAGACACACATACACACACAGAGACATGTGCCCAGACAGAGAGATGATGAGGAATTGGCTCATCTGGTTAAACAAGCTGAGAAATTCCACAGTCGGCCAGCGGAGACCCAAAAACAATGCAGTTTGGCGGGAGCCTGAGGACTTGAGAAATCATGGAGGCAAAGGTGAAATCCTCTTCCAAGGCTGGGTACAAGTGAGACATGATGGTCCAGGTCAACAAGTTAGGCAGAAAGCAAGGGTGATCTCCTCTGTCCCCTCCTCCCTTCTATTGAGCATTTCAATGGCTGGAATGATGTCTGGCCATGTTTAAGAGGGTGACCTGCTTCACTGAGCTCAGAGACTCCAACACTAACCTCATCAAGAATCATCCCCAGGGCCATACCCAGAGCCAAAACTCAATCTAAGCACACAGCAAGGAGGTACCACAGAACCTTAGGCTGAGCGTCAGGCTCCCACCCTCAGACTCATAGCCCACTGGCCAGGTCACCTGAGGGTAGCTTTCCTGTGCCCATTCGTTTTTACTTCATTTTTCAGAAGATCAGCTGGATTTGTAGCACCAACCTCTGGGAAGTCTCAGATGAGCACAAGGTCACTCCCAGGCAAAAGTCTCGGAACCCAAGAAGGCCTCAGGCGGCCTTCTGTGCTTCATTGTCTCCAAATGGCAGGAGTGGAAGGACCCAGGCCATTGCTTTTTGCTTCCTGTCTCTATAGAGAAAGGGAAAGGAGCCACTGGGTCACATGCCAGGTCATGGCATCACCCTTCCATGTAGCCTCCTAAATCAAGTTTCTAATGGAGCACAAGGTGTGGTTTTCTAGTACCTACCCCCTACCCCCCATGAGACCATCACCAGGCTCCATGTCTCTCCGGGCCAGAGCTGGGCCACCACAGTGAGGCCACCCGTGCTCTGCTGAAGTCCAGCTGTGATTGCCTTTATCATACCTTTGTTGGCACTGATTGGCTGTAAAGCCTGCCACTCATAAATTCAAGGCTTCTGTCTTGAACAGGCCCCTTCCATGACCTGTAATTTTGTAATCTTTTTTTATAAGTGGATCCCTCAAATCTCTAAACAACTGGAGCCCACAAAATATCCCTGCAAGTGCTACTCAGACCCTTTGAGTCTCCAAGACAGTACAGATCCCTACATGCAGCCCTGGCTGTCCTTGCCCTGCTCCCTAGCACACATTGCAGCAATGGGCAGGTGCTCCCAATCCCTGAGCATTCTTGCCTGGCCCTTCTCTCTCCCCTAGGCCCTTCTCTCTTGCCACCTCGACAAGGCCACCTTAGGGCCATGGGCCTCCACTTTCCCTTCTTGTTGCTCTTTCATGACCACCCACTGGGTTAATATTTACAACACTGAGGTCAATGTCTGGAGTGGACAAGCTAGTTAGTAAAGAAAATACAATTATAATAAACGCAGAAGAAGCTTCAGGTCTCGATGTTAAAGTAGCAATAAAGAGAAAACTCTTTCTGGTCAAGGAAATAAACTCTGGTCTGAGTGAGTGAAGGAGAAATATTAGACCTTGAATGAGAAAGCAGCCGGAGACCAGCATCACTGAGCTTACCGCCCTCCAGCCATCTCTCCCAGTATGGCCCAACCCCCCTCCAGCTACCGTCCCCGACGTGACACAATCCAACCACCACCCTGAAGGAAAAAACAGAAAAACCCTGAGTCTGTACAAGAGAGTGTCCTCCTCCAGACCCCAATCCCCAAGGAGATACCTGACCATGGGACCACCTCTAGAATGGTGGGCTCACCCTAAGCCATGCTAAAGAGAGAAGCCAACGATTAGTTCTTTAATGAGATCATGTGCTTTTCCTGTCCGGAATCCTTGCCGCTAATGCAGTGGTTTCTCAGGCAGCAGCTGTGTAGTTTTGTAAGTCTGCCCAAAGCTCAATATCGCCCTTTCCTTTCTGAGCACACCTTCTCTAACATTTGCGGCTTCCTTACAGGCAGCACCCCACCCGCCCCCACCCCCCCATGCGGCTGCTAGTCTACCGTGTGTCTCACCTCCCCGCCAGCTCTAAAGGAATGGCTATTCGCTTCTTTCCTGGTTCTCCTCCTCTGGGAAGCTGCTCAGATTGCAGTTTGCCTGCCGGGAGTCTTTTCCTTTTAAACTCTAGGATTATCCTCAGGCCTCCATTTGAGCCGGCTCTTAAATTCTTTTATTAATGAGACTAATTACCCTAAGAGAGGACCACAGTTTCCCCTGTATCATTAGCTACCTGAGCCTTTGCTATGCGAAGGAGGGCTCCACGGGTCCCATTTTGCCCCGGGGAAGGGCTGGTTTTAGCCTTGTGACAGTGTCCCCAGCAGTAACACTCTTTCACTGTCTTGCTAGTGCTCTGACTAGATTCTAAATTTTGTGGGCCACCACAGCCAGCTGCACTCTCTTAAAACTCTTCTTGAACACCAGGTCTGCTGGGAGCCCACCTCTTATTCCTAGCAGGTCTGATCCACATGATGTATTTTAATTTTACCTTCTACCTCTTACTTCCTAGTGTTGGGATTGCAGAGATGTGCAACCAGGTCAGCTTCTTATTTTAACAGATAGTGCAGAGGGGCTGGAGAGATGGCTCAACCGTTAAGAGCACTGACTGCTCTTGCAGAGGACCCAGGTTCAATTCCCAGCATCCACATGGTGGCTAGGAGCCATCCTTAACTCCAGTTCCAGGGGAATCTGAAGCCCTCTTCTGACCTCCTCAGCATTGCACAACATGGGTACACTCACATACATGCAGACAATACACTCACCACATAAAATAAAAATGATTAATAAAATTTAAAAAAAAAGAGATAGTGTGGAATACACAGGCTTTCATGTGATACACGGTGTACGGGAACCTCTCAGACATACACTGGATAAAAAATGGGCAGGAAACAATGATTGTGGGGCTGGAGAGAAGCCTCAGTAGTTAGTCTAGAGGACCCAGTTCGGCTCCCAGTATCCATATCAGTCCACCCAAAGCAGCTCCAGGAGTTACTCTTCTGGACCCCGAGGTTCCCACCCACAGGTGGCAGACTCACATAGACACATACACATGATTTTGTTTAAGAAAAAGAGTGACTGTTGGCGGGTATGGCAACACGTGACTTTAATCGCAGTACTTGGGAGGCAGAGGGAGGAGGAGCTCTGTGAGATCAAGGTTAGCCTGATCTACATAGCAAGTTCTGGGCCAGCTGAAGATATTGAGGATGGAGAGATGGCTCAGCAGTTAAAAGCACTGGCTGCTTTTGCAGAGGACCCAGGTTTGGTTCCCAACATGGTGGCTAACAGCTGTCTGTAACTCCAGTTCCAGGGAATTTGATGTCTCTTCTGGCCTCCATGAGCATTGCACACATGAGTGCACTTACATCCATGCAAGCAAGGCACTCATAAAATAAAAATGAATTAAAAAATGTAAAAATAAGTAATCGCATAAAATCCTATACCTGTAAGGTTTGAAAATGGAAGACTTGATGATGAAGGTGAGGAGAGGTCACCTTTGGGGAGGGAGATGTCTCACCTCTCCACTCAGATGATCACATGGCTGGGCATCCATTGACCTTTGAACTGTGGTGAATCTAGACAGTACAATATTACTTAGTGCTAAAGAAAAATAGGCTACAGAGCCTTGAAAAGACATTGGGGAAACTGACATGTTATGAATGGGAGAAAGGAGTCTGAAATACTGCGCTGTATGAATGATTCAACCCTGTGGCATTCTAGAGTCAAAATGGCTGAGAAAGAAAGGGATGAATGAATCATGCAGGCCATAGAGGTTGCACATCTGGAATCCCAGCATTTGGGAGGTGGAGGCAGGAAGATCACGAGTTCAAGGTCATCCTAGTACAAAGTCACTCTGGGCTCTCTGAGACCCTATCTCAAAAACAAAAAGAAAAGTGGGGTTGTGAGGTGCTGAGGTGGGAGGGGAGGAATTAATTGATTAAGTGTGGGGATTTGGAAGTGGTGGAATTGACCTTTGAACTGTACACACTCTACATGAGACTAACATCAGATATAGCCCAATTCTACATTGGTCCAACCCCGGGGAATACACAACCCAACCTTGAAGCCTATGTGGAGGACTGTGGACTTGGGTGATGATATGTCAATGTGGGTTCATCCCTTGTAACAAATGGACCCCTCTGGAGAGGTGCTGATAACAAGGGAGGCTGTCGCGGAGAGGTTGTGAGGGTAGTAATGTATACGGGAACTCTATGTGTCTTTCTGTATTTTACTATGAACCCAAAATTACTCTAAAAGAATAAAGTCTAGGCATGGGGGAGATGGCTCAGTTGTTAAGGTGCTTAAGGACTTGAATTTGGACCACCAGCACCCATGTTAAAAACTGGGAATGGTGGCACTCTCCTGTAATCCCAGGGCCAGGGAAGCAGAGACAGAAGATCCCTGGAGCTTGTTGGTAGCCAGTCTAGCCAAATCCGTGAGCTCTAGGTTCGGTAAAAGACCCTGTCTCCAGAATTTAGTTAGAAAGTGACTGAGGAAGGCACCTGATGTTAACCTCTGGCCTCCACATGGATGCGTACACATGTGTTCATACATATGAACAAGTGCACACACATGCAAGTAAACAAATAAAGCGGGATATAGATGAGTGGCAGAATACTTGACTGACATGTATGAGGCCCTAGGTTTAATCCTAGCACCTCAAAAATAATAAAGTTTTTTTTTGTTATTGAGGCTATATGCTTTGTGTACTGTACAGTGTAAAAAATATTCTAAAACCATGTTCTCCCCCATCATGATGCTAACCAGCATTTATTTCCTAAAGGCTGACAGGAAGCTGGGTCCTGGTTTAGGTCTGAGCCATTGGTATTTCTAGAATGCTTGATCTCTACCCCACCCTCAGTGCCCAGCACATATGGCCTGTGACTTTTCTTGGGGAGATGTGAAGAAATATCTGTTCACCTCAGATAAGGCACCATGATAGACCAAAGAAACAGTTCCACCCAAGTTTAGTTTAGTGAACCAAGGAGTTTGTTGGGGTGACTTACAGGAGTGTAGGTGAGGGGTTACTCACAGGATTATGGGTGACTCAAAAGCAGCTCATCACTGAGAAGCCAGCCCCAACACAGGAGGGTGAGGATTCATCAGAGTCGTATCCCTGGGGATCCCTGCATGACTCCCAGGCAGCCCCACTGAATAGTCAATTCTTTCCAACAACTGTTTCCTACTTTTCAAGCCCCGGGGAGGAGCCTGGTGAATCTTGTAACTTTCATGAGCTTCTTGACTGTATGTCCTCACTGGCTTCGCAGTCTTCCAAGCATTCCTCCTCATCCAGGAGGGAAGGTTTCATCTGAGAGGAAATAACATAGGGCAACACAATAAAGAGTTTTCAAATGAAGACATAAAGTCCCCATGGTCGGGGAACTGGTACTTCCCTCCCTTATAGAAGAGGCAACCCAGCCTCAGAGGGGTAATTAACTAGCCCAAGGCAGCACGGCCCGGGAGGTGGCAGACACAGGCCTGGGTGGGTTGCAGTCTTTCTGAGCTGTCCTCTAATGCTCACTGTTGTTGAAATCCACTGGTAAAAACCTTCCAAAGGCAGGCTCACATTCTTGTATTTTCCTTGAGTTAACCACTATTGTCTCTGGGATGTGGTCACAAAGCGCCCCAATTAAAGCTATGATAAATGATATGCCGAGCCCAAGTCCAACCTGCCAGCCCATCAAGTTTTGACACCTTGATTCCCAGTCACCTGATAACCACTGAAAGGTATACTATTCTGAAGCCTTTAATTTTACCTTTCTCGGGAGAGAACATTGATGGGAGAAAGGTAGTGTGCCCCTGAAGACATGTACCAATTACCTTTTGACTCCTCTGAATACGTGTTTCATTTGCATTGAATGCCCGCCTGAGTGACACGTCCTGTCCATGGGATGAGCTCAGTTGACTGCCACCGTCGGTGAATAATTGCTGAGCCCCACACTGCTTTCCCACTGTGGGGAGGGAACCTTGATCAAGGTCAGTGTTGAGCTGTCAATCTGGAAGTTTCCAATGCTACCATCTGAGCTGCATCAGGAACAAAAGGTCTGTGTGTGCATGCATGTGTCCGTGTGTGCATATGTACGTGTGTTTATGTCTGTGTGTCTATATGTGTGCACAAGTGTGTGTATGCATGAGTGACTGTTCCCTTGGTATGAATGTTGTGTGATGATGTCTGGGAGAAAAAAAGTGGCCTAGTGTGACACCTGGAAGGAGCCACACTGGAAGGGCTGGGGCCATGGAGGGGGAGATGGTGATGGCAACTCTTGGTAGCTTGTATGGAGCAGTTTGCTTGGAACTGCTTCGTTAGCAGGAGAGAAATCTACTGAGAGTTTAGAAAGATTGTATTGTGGCAAGATAAATAAAAGAGTCTATCTCTCAGTGTCTGCAAACATGTCCCCATTAAACACATTCACACTGATGTACAAACAGCATCACTATCTAGTTTGAAAACATTCCATCATCCCCCAGAAGGTGCCTGTGCCCCCTCAGCAGCTATTGCCCAGAGCTGCCTCCTCCAGCCTTGGCAACAAGCAAGCTCCCGTCTCTCTGGATCTGCCTGTTCTGGGCACATTGTGGAGAAGGAATCATACAGCCTGGGGTGATAGGGTACACCTGTAATCCCAGCACTTCAGGGATTGAGACAGAGTTGAAAATTTGAGGAGAGCCTGAGTTACATAAACAGATGGGGGGGGAGGGAGAGAGAAGAGAGAGGAGAGAGAGAGAAAGGAGGAGGAGGAAGAGGAGGAAGAGGAGGAGGGG
>NW_008341878.1:251159-300003 GCF_000622305.1 Nannospalax galili | reverse complement strand
GAGGAGGAGGAGGAGGAGGAGGAGGAGGAGGAGGGAGGATGGATTATAGTATGTGGTGCTTAGCATGTAGGTTTCAGGGATCCACACCTTACTCCCTGGCAACAACCCTGCCCTGCGTGTATGTCACATTTTCTTTATCTCTTCACTGTTGCTGGGTTTGGGGCTGTTTACTTCTTTTGACCTCTGCAAATGGCACTACTAGAACGTTTGTGTACACGGTGATTTTTTTAAAAATGACTATGGCCAATTCTTTTCAGCAGATACCTAGGGATGTGATTGCCATGTCCTATGAGAACAGTGTTTGGCTTGCTGGGGAACTGGGAGACCAACTTCCTAGCAGCAGCTGAATTCCCGCCAGCAATGAGGCAGTTCCCTAATCCCTCCTCTTTTTTGCTGGTACTTGCTATTCCCTATTCTTTTTTTGAATTTGAAGTTATTTTCTTTTCAAATGGAGATTTTTCTCCTACTGAGTACCCAATGTGTGCTCACTGGGAGCTGGAATGAATACCGAGGGACAGAAGGCCTGACCTACAATTTGCAGGTGTCAGTTCTCTCCTTCTTCCACTCTGTGAGTTTGGGGGAATCCAACTCAGGTTGTCAGGTTTGGCAGCAAGTACCTTCGCTGGTTAAGTCATCTCACCGCCCCCAACAAGCTATATGACCTCCTTCTGCCTTTGTGCCAGTAAAATGGGGTTGCCACCACTTACCTGTGGGTTTCTGAAAGGAGCAGATGAATGAGAGACCCGAAACGAAGACCTAGCACAGCCAAGTGTACAGCACTGCTCACAAACAGCCCTTCCTGTCCTGGTCACTGGAGTGAAAGAAAAGCTGAAGCAACAAGAATGAGCATTGCTTGTTAATCCAGCCCTATCTGTGGGGTGCCACCTACATGCCCCCGCTGGTTGATCTGGGACCTCACCCATCCTCAGCCACCCGAGAGTCACCTCAGCTCCCCCAGGAATTCCTGTGCTCAGCAAATCTTGGAAGCTATTGACTGCTTTAGTGATCTAGGGCTGCCATGATAAAATGCCACAGACCGCTTGACTCTAAACAACAGAACTTGATTTTCTACCAGTTCTGAGGACTGTTCAAGGTGACACCAGGGCCCTGTTCTCTGAAGACCCCAGGGGTGTCTTTGCCTTTTGTAGCTTCTGGTAGCTGTGGACAGCCCTTACTGACAGAAGTGGCACTCCAGTCTTTGTCCATCACCTGACTGTATGC
This sequence comes from Nannospalax galili, assembly GCF_000622305.1. Classification (NCBI taxonomy): domain Eukaryota; kingdom Metazoa; phylum Chordata; class Mammalia; order Rodentia; family Spalacidae; genus Nannospalax; species Nannospalax galili. The sequence continues at coordinate 298,782 of NW_008341878.1, read as the reverse complement.
TCTGAGTTCCTGTTTTGTAGGAACACCAACCAGGAAATCACAGTCCACCCTAGTCCTGTGCAATCACAGTTTACCTGGACTGTTCTGCAAAGGCTGTTTCCAAATAATGCCACCTTCACAGGAGCCCATCGGGACTTCAGCATATCTCTGGGGGAAGTGGAGTGCAACACTGGCTTATCATTCAGCTCTAGCATGGAACCAGGATTTGTGAAGCACAGAAATGGAGCAATCTGGGAGAATACAAAATCATGGATGGAAATCAAGCACAGGGTCTTGAACAAGTGAGCTCCGAGAATTTAAGCTCTATTCACTTCTCAGAAACCCACCTTTGGATAAATCTCATGTATATCCATTTATTTTCCAAATTGCTCAGGGGCTGTGATAGTTCCGAGGGAGCGTGCCTAGCATGTATGACGCTCTGGTTACTTCCTCATTACCTGGAGTGAAGGAATGTAACAGGTAGAAGTGACAAACCAGGGCTGGGGAGGTGGCTCAGTGGGGAAAGTGCTTGTTCTGAATGTGTGAGGGCCTGAGTTTGAGGCCCCAGCATCCATGCAAAAGCCAAGTGCAGTGGTGTGCCTATAACCCCAGCCTTGGGGTGCGGGACAAGTCAGGCAGATCCCTGAAGCTTGTTGGCCAGCCAGTCTTACCAATGGCCAGATCCAGCAGTGAGGGATCCTGTCTCAAAAATCAAGGTGAAGACTAACTGAAGAAAACACCTAGCGGAGCCCTCTGGCCTGCACATGCACACACACACACACACACTCACATGTGCACACACACATACTACACACAGATACACACACATGCACACACACAAACATATATGCTATACACAGACACACACATATACACACATACACACACTCACATGTGCACACACATACTATACACAGATACACACACATACACATGCACACACACAAACATATATGCTATATACAGACACACACATATACACACATAACTGCGTGCACTCGTGTACACATACCCAAACACATACATTGTGCATACAGATACACATGTACCTGCATGCACATGTGCACACACACAAACATATACACTACATATACACAGAGACATACACCTATACATACACATGTACCTGCATGCATACATGCACACAAACACATGAACTACACATAGACATACACACATACACATGTACCTGCATGCACTCATGCACATATACCCAAAAACGTACACTGTACACAGAGAGATACAATTGCATACAGATGCACATGTACCTGCATGCATACATGCACACAAACACATGCACTACACATAGACATACACACATACACATGTACCTGCATACATACATGCACACACACAAACATATACACTACATATACACAGAGACATGCACATATACATGCGCATGTACCTGCATGCCTACGTGCACACAAACACATGCACTACACATAGACATACACACATACACATGTACCTGCATACACTCATGCACATATACCCAAAAACATACACTGTACACAGAGAGATACAGTTGCATACAGATGCACATGTACCTGCATGCATACGTGCACACAAACACATGCTCTACACACAGACATACACATACACATGTACCTGCATGCACTCATGCACACATACCCAAACACGTACACTGTACACAGAGAGATACAATTGCGTGCAGATGCACATGTACCTGCATACACACATGCACACACACAAACATATACACAAATAGACACACACATACACATACAAGCGCACATGTACAGGTCCAGGTCCATGTGCACACACACACAGAAACACAGACACTACACACATGTACACACAGAGACAAACCATTGAAACATACTTTTTAACATAGATGTAATATCAGCTTGAACATTACAACAGGTCCCAAGGGGCTCATGCAAACTTCAGCCAATTGTGTGTGACTGGTGGAGTTGGGCTTGATATGTGGAGCTTTTTTCCTGTTTGCTTATCTGAATTTTTTAGTCTTCTAGCAATAAGCATATATTACCTTTATAAAAGCTGTAACCATCTTCTCTTTTCAGGCTTGATGTGTTGATTAGAACCTGGAGGTGTGGAGCTGCAGCCTCACAGGGAGCTACACGGCTGGGGGCTGTCACAGATATCTTTCCTGGGAAATGTTATTTCTTCCAAGGCTCCACGGAGCCCACATCACCACCCCCATGGTTCTCTCGGTCCCCACCCCCAAAGGCTGCCTGACTCGGATGGGGAAGGTACCCAGAAAGGCACTGGCCACTGTGTGCACAGGAGAGGCCCAGGGATGGAGAATGAGGTGCCGTGGCTCCTGCTCGCTTTCCCTGATTTACATCAATTTACATTCAGCTCTGGGTAATCTACATGGAAATCAGGCGGCCTCCATCTATTCCACTAGCTTGCTGAAGTCCAAGGACGCTGGAGACTGAGAGGACAAACCCAGAGGCCCCCTCACTCCCCAAACCCTGGGCAGATTAATTTGTCAACCAAAACAAGAGCTGGCACTGTAATGAAGGCTTCCTGGCACTCTGCTACTGTCCCCAAATTGGATAGATAAATGGATATTTGTGGTTTATTAACCTGAATGTGTTGTGTGCCTCATTTTCCATTTCTTTCTATCCATGAGGAGTCATGGACGATGGCGGACACTATTCTTTTCCATCATTCCTTTAAGCAATAACCAACTGAGGTGTTCCACACACCAGGCTGCTGGGCTGAGTGCTTGGGAGGGAAGGCAAGCCCCTCTGTACCGTTTGGATTTGAATTTTTCTTCAAAATAAGTTTTAAGGTCAATATAATCTACATTGAAGGTGACGGTGCTGGCATACATGCCCTCCAACTCTCCATCATAAGGAGCATATGGGGCATTTTATTTTTCAGTGGCCTCGGGAGTCTTCCTCATGCCTCACTGGTCAATATCCTCAGCCACTGAATGACCAGTTGTCCTGATCTCTTTCTTCATCCCATATACAGAGTCATACATACTGTAAGTAGACACAAAAGAAGAGACACAGTGCAGGGTTCCGTTTAGTGTTCAAACATGGAAGGACTTCTTTTGGGTCCCATGTGTTTGTGAGCTTCATCTGGGTTGTGTGTTATCAATAGCCACGTGGGTTGTGTGTATCAGTGGGTCATCCCTTTCTATCATTGTATAATATGCAAACACATGTATATATCATGATGTAATTATCCTCTCTCCAGGCAGGGGATGCTCAGGATGTTTCTGCTTTAGAGTAGTTATGAACACCTAACTAGGAACATTCTTCTTGTGGGTGGTACATACCTGGGGTGCCGCTGTGGAGCTGAGAATCAGCCTGCATCCGCCTGAGTAGATTCGGCCATCCTTGCTGTCAGAATTCTCTCTTTGGTCACTCGCTCTCTGTCCCTTCTTCCTAGCCTCCCTCCTTTAACACGACTGGATGATGCGACCACCATGTTGGAAGCCTCCCTGGTAGTATCACCCACATTTCCGCTTTTCTGTAGAATCAACTGAATCCAGTCTGAAGTTTTTCCAACATGCACTGATCCTGCATCTTTACTCTGGTCCAGGATTGGCACCTGTGATGATTAGATTTGACTGTCAACTTGATTAGATTAAGAGATGACTAGGGTGTTCAATGAGGCACACCGCTGGGTGTATCTTGGAAGGGTTTTCTTTTCCAGGGAGGATGAACTGAAGGCATTAGACCTGCCCTGAGTGTAGGCCACACCATTCCCATGCACTGGGGCCCCAGACCAGCCTGAATAAGAGGGGGAAAGGAGGAAGCTACCTGAGCACTGACAGTCTCACTTCTCTGCTTCCTGGTCCACTGGGATGTGAACAAGCAGTCCCTCGCTATTATACACAGGAGCTTGTCCCCTAACTGTGCCTTCCCACCATGATGGGCCACATCCTCCCCAAACAAACTTGTCCTCCATTAAGTTGCTTCTGTCAGGTACTCTGCCACAGCAACAGGAAAAATAGCTAATACAGCACCATTCCTCAGAAGCCAGTGGCCCAGGTCCTACTTTAAAGAAACCTAGTATCATCACTCCAGCCTCTCCTCTCGGTCCCCAGCTTGGGTGGAAGCAGCTTCTATTTGCTACCTCTCCCTGTCTAGAGCTCTCGCCTCTCAGCTCACACCTGATAGACAGCCGCTTTGTCCAGCACTGTACATTAAACTCCCTCAGTCTACCTGCCCTATGTGGATTCAGTCTCCCACTGAGCCTGACTGTCACCTTACCCCCAGGCTTTCTGTCCCTCCATCCCACCTTTGAGTGCTGAACATCACAGAACTTCTATTGAGATTTGGGACAGTGAAGGAGCTGTTGGAACCCTGAAGGAGCCGTCACCAGCAACGGAACTCTGTCAGAAACTTGATCTTGGACTTCCTGGTCTCCAGCATTGGGAGTAGGTGACAAGCACACACTATGTCAGACAGACCTAGTGGCAGGGGAGAACAGTAATCAACACACCACAGCACAAACAACAAATACACAGGAAAGCGTCACCCTTGAGATGCCTCTAGTCTCAGGAGGGAGAAAGCCACAGTTAAGTTTCCAGGAGTGGGCAGTTAGGGCAGGGGACAGGAATGGGGGGCGGTGGGGGGAGGAATGACAGGATGCAGTAATCAGTCAGGGGAGGTGATACTCTAGAACATAAGAAACAAGGGACAAGCGGCAATGCAGATCCCTGGGGAAGGGTTCACCTGGCAGAGGGAATGGCATGTGCAAAGGCCCTGTGTGAGACCCAGCTTGGTGAAAGTCTGGAGAGGGAATGATAAGAGACAAAGTTCTAGAGTGCACACGGAAGAGGGATGCAGAGAGCAATGGCTTAGTCATTTATTTGAAGTTAAATGGGAAGGCTTGGTCAGGTGTAGTGGTACATTTCTGCAATCCCAGTACAGGGGGCAGACGGAGGAGGATTTCAAATTCCAGGCCAGGTTGGACTACATAGAAAGGCTCTGTCTTGAAAAACTGAAACACAAGCAAACAAACGAATGAATGAATGAATGAATGAATGAATGAGGGATCAGGAGATGGCTTAGTGGGTAAGTACTTTCTGTGCAAGTATGAGGACCCAAATTTAAATCCCCAGCACCTATGTAAAAGCCATGTGTGGTTGCAACCTTAGTACTATGGGGAGCAGAGACAGGGGGATCCCAGGAGCTGGCTGGCCACCAGCCGGGCTCCGGGTTCAGTGAGAATAAGGAGGGGGTGATAGACTAGAACATCCAACCTCTTCGTCTGGTGTCTGTGGGTGCACTCGCACACAGATGTAATAACTACTTGATATACATATATTACACACATAAATAGGTAAATAAATACAGGCGGCTTGGGTCAGCCAGAGTTCCCCAGAGAACCAGAGCTAACAGGATGTGTGTGTGTGTGTGTGTGTGTGTGTCTCTCTCTGTCTCTGTCTCTGTGTGTGTGTGTTGTGTGTATGTGTGTGTGGACATCTCTGTCTCTGTCTCTGTATGTGTGCATGTCTCTCACTGTCTCTCTCTCTCTCTGTGTGTGTGTGCACATGTGTGTGTCTCTCTCTCTGTCTCTGTCTCTCTGTGTGTGTTGTGTGTGTATGTGTGTGTGGACATCTCTGTCTCTGTCTCTGTGTATGTGTGCATGTCTCTCACTGTCTCTCTGTGTGTGTGTATGTGTGTGTGTGTGTGTGTGTGTGTGTGTAAAAAGGTTTATTTCAAAGCATTGGAGTATATGATTGTACAGGTTGGAAGCTTGGAAACCAAGGCAGGAGTTGATGCCACAGTGTTTTGTTGTTTTGTTTTGTTTTATTTTCTGGTACTGGTAATTGAATTCTGCATACTAGACAAGTGCTGTACCATTGAGCTATATCCCTAACCCTTTTGTTTTAAGACAGGGTCTTATTATGTGTCCAGGCTGGTTTTGAACTTGTGAATCTCTTGTCTCAGCCTCCCAAGTAGCTGAGAATATAGGCCTGTGCCATTTGGCCCCACTTGATGCTAGAGTCTTGATGAAGCATCCTTTTACTTCTGGCAAGGCTGTGTGCTTTTTGGCCTTCAACTGATTGAACGAGGTTCACCCACAGGATGAGGAGCTATCTTCTTTATTCATGGTAGGCCCTGCGAGTGGTGGTTAATTAACCTGACGGGATCTAGAATCACCTAGGAGACAGATCTCTGGACATGTCTGTGAGGAAGTTTCTGTGAGTTAATTGGGATGGGAAGACTCATCCTAAAAGTGGGTGTCAGTTCAGTTCACAGGCTAGGGTCCTGGACTGAATCCAAAGGAGAAAATCAGCTGAGCACCAGTATGCAGCTCTCCCTGCTTCCTAACTGTGGATGTACTGTGACCACCTGCCCCACGTGCCTGCCGCCACGTCCTCCTTGCCATGATGGACCGTACCCTGGAGCCAAAATAAACGCTTCCTTCCTTAAATTCCTTTTGTCAGTTATTTTGTCATAGAAACCAGAAGAAGTCACTAATAAGTCCACAAACACCCCCTTAACCACACCCGGCATCATATTTGATTAAATATAAGCAAGGTGATTCACACCATCTGTGTCTGGGAGGGCTCCTCCACAGGTAGCACACTTCTGCTCTCTTATTGGGATTGGTTCCAACTCACTTGTAAGTGGTGTGATCTGACTAAGTTTGAAATCCATTCCCTCTGGCTTCCTCGTGGAGAACATGCTGTACAGCCCAGGGCTAGCCCCAGGGAGGCCAATCAGGAGTAGCCTGGACCAGAGTGATGGCAGAGGCTGCAAGCTCGTGGGCATGTGGACCTAGTAAGCCCCCTATTGCTGGCTTCTGTCCTTCCAGAAACCAGTCCCTTGAGAGTCAGTCTTGCATCTAGCAAGTGCACTATTGATGCTTGCTGACACGGGAGGAATGAGAAAAAAATAAGTGGTTTAAAGGCTAAAATACTGTCTGCACAGTCTCTGTTAGCACCACACAGCCTTCTCTGCCCCGCCTGCTCTCCTTGAACTGAAATGCCTGTACTTAAAGCTGTGGCCCAAACCCTGTTTCCATCTTGGAACAGGCTTTGCTATGGCCCACATTCAACAATTCTCCCTGGCTTCCCTTGACCTCCCTCAGCACAGTAGAGCCAAGGTCACCCTCCTAGGGGATGGCCCTGCAGCAAAGGGCCCATAGACTGTGCAGTAATTGGATTCTTTACTATGACCCAAATTCCTGCTCCCCTCTAACCCAGAGAACACCCGAGAACATCACGTAGCCTTGTGCAGTGCTTCCAAAATCTTCCAGTGGGATAGAATCCTCCCTCTTATCTCCCTAGATATTGATTGAAGCTTGTGGAGGAACTTTAAGATCTGGCTCAGTCCCTGGTCCTCTGAGGCCACCACTTCACCATGCAGGGGGCTGTTGCCCCAGACATTCATGGTAAGGAGGTTGTACTTCAAAGAGTTCCACATCCTTTAAGTGTATAAGAAAGGAAAAGGGAAGAGAGGGATGTGTTTACATGGGAAGTGGTTCACATTCCTGCCGCATGGAACACAGAGAGTGCTGGAGCTGGCAGCTACCTGGCCCCGTTCCCTACCATATTATGGACCAAGGAAGCCAAATTTCCTTCTGATGTCTATAAATAAAGTGCTTCATCCACAAGCAATTAGGCGGGAGCATTTTTCCAACCAATGTGCATATGAGTTTCATTTCTCCACCAGCAATCACCACGTTGGGTGAGATTCAAGTTTCAGGCCACTGCTGTGTGCAATAGCAATAACTTTTCCCAACACCTACCTCTTTCTGTCCATGCCTTGGTCTAGGTTTTTTTTTTTTGTTGTTGTTTGTTTGTTTGTTTTGAGACAGGGTCTCCCTGTAGCCCCAGCTGGCCTGGAACTCACTATGTAGACCAGGCTGGACTTGAACTCACAGAGCTCTACCTGCATCTGCCTCCTCAGTGCTGGGATTAAAAGCATGGACCACCATGCCCAGCTGGTCTAGGTGTTATGTAGAAATTTTAGCTAGTAACAGGCAGGCACAGCATATCAAAGTCTCTCCCTCCCTCCTGCCCTCCCTCCCCCGTCCCTTCCCTTGTCTCCGCCCCCCCCTTCTGTCTTTTCATTTTTGTATGTTTTTGAGGCAGGATTTCTTGTAACCCATGGTGTCCCAGACCTCACTAGGTAGCCCAGGTTGGCCTTGAATTCCTAGGCTTTGAAGTGCTGGGATTACAGGTGTATGCCACTATGCCTGGCTCCCAAATTCTTTCAATCCAAGTCACGATGAAGGACATGGGATTTACTATCTTTGATGCAGATAATTTGCTCTCCTGGGAGGGTCGGTAGATTTTAGTCTATTCTGATCATAAGAGCTATCACATTGATCACAACTGATCACATTCCCCTCCCTTTTAGAACTGTATTAACAAACATTAATTGTGCAAATTATGGAATTCATTCATTACGCCTGTGCTTACCACATTTCAGTTTTCACCTAGTCTACCAGGCAGCTCAACACCATGATTAGTGCCTGTGAACCCTCTATTTTCAAACTGCAGATCACCTTTGATTAACCTTACTAAAACTAATTTCAACATAGGCCTTACCAGCATCCAGAAGGTTGAAAACAGGAGGATTGCTATGAGTTTGAAGCCAGTCAGGGCTACACAGAAAAGTCCTGTCCCTACAAACAAAACAACAACAAAGACTTGGACTTAACTGTGTTTTTTTCAGAGAGAGTCATGAAGTAGTGAAATAACAGATTGGGGCCATGGATGTCAGTCAAGCAAAGCGTATGTAACGGTCAGGGTTTGAGCCTCAGCACTGAAAAACAAAAACAGTCTTAAGATAGGTTTTCTGTTTAGTGACTGTTACTCTTGGAATTGATGCTCAGGCTGAATGAGATATAAGATGAGGAATGACAGAAGAGACCAAAGTAAAGGACAGGAGGGACTTGACCTTCTCCTCGCATGGATGGTGTGTCTGGCATTGTGTAAGCACTTGTGGAGACTTGTGTTTTTGCAGTTTAATCTGTGCAGCAGATCCCCAGGGTGGATGACTGAGTGAGCTGGAACCAAGTGTCTCTGCCTGCAGAGCTAGTGTGAGCTCCATGCTGTCACACTGCTCTGCAAACAGAACAGAAAAAGGCCAGCCAGAAACAAAACGTGACAGCACAGACTGCATAGTACAGAGGAGAGCAGGTTTGGCTGATGTCCATAGGGAGATCCAAAGAGAGTGAACTTCAAAAGATCAGGTAATATACAGCAAGCCCAAGGTATCTGCGTGTCCATCCACCTATCCATCCAAATATCCATCTACCTATCTATCTATCCATCCATCCACCCATCCATCCATCCATCCAAATAGCCATCCATCTATCTATCCATCTATGCATGCATCCATTCAAGAACTGTATCCATCCATCCATCCAACCATCCAACTGTATCCATCCATCCATCCAACCATCCAACTGTATCCATCCATCCATCCAACCATCCAACTGTATCCATCCATCCATCCAACCATCCAACTGTATCCATCCATCCATCCAACCATCCAACTGTATCCATCCATCCATCCAACCATCCAACTGTATCCATCCATCCATCCAACCATCCAACTGTATCCATCCATCCATCCATTCATCCAACCTATCCATAGTATCTATCCATCCATCCATCCATCCATCCATCCATCCATCCAAGGACCATCCATCCAAATAGCCATCCATCTATCTATCCATCTATGCATGCATCCATTCAAATATCCATCCATCGATCCATCCATTTACCCATCCATCCAATTCATCCAAATATTCATTTATCTATCATCATCTATCCATTCACCCACTCATCCATCCGTCCACCCATCCATCCACACACTCATCCATTCATCCATATATCCAATGATATCTAATTCTAATGCACAGCAAATACCTCATACTTTCCCATAGGCTCTAGAGCTGTAATAACCATTACAATTTTCCCCAAATTTCCCCCACCTAAGCCAGCTATTGAAAACCAATGGCCTTGGACAAGAAGGGCCAGCTGTAGGGTAGTTAACAGAGAGAAACTCAACTACAGTCACTGGCAGTCAATGTTGCTAGTGCACAGGAGAGGAAGGTCAGCATGTTGCAGAGCAGTCCCCCAGCAGCACAAGGGCCCCAGGACACTCTGTTTTACCGCTTTCCATTTGATTAATGATTTTTTTCATTGTATGCACACACAGAGGGTCACAAAGACACAGACACACACAGACGCACAGACACATGCACACACATACACACACACAGCAAAGAACACCAGTTGCATTAGATTATGCCCATCTTCATGGCTTCATTTGAACTCAGATAATCTCTTTAGAGGCTCTATCAGCCATGTGTGGTAGTATATGTCTGTAATTCCAGCACTCTAAAAGCTAAAGCAGGAGGATCATTTTGAGTTCTAGGCCAACCTGGGTGACAGTGTGTATGAAATTGCCCCCAAAATTCAATTGATAATAATAATTAGGAGCTGGAGAGATGTCTCAGTGGTTAAGAGCACTGGCCACTCTTGAAGAGGATCCAGGTTCGGTTCCCGGCACCCACAGCTGTATACAACTGTATACTAACATCTGTATACAACTTCAGTTTTAGGGGCTCTGACGCCCTCTTCTGGCCACCATGGGCCAGAAGTGTACACATGGGTACACTTATATGCGTGCAGATAAAACATTCATTACACACAAAATGATAATAATAAACCTCGCACACCACCCACCATGGCTCTCTAGGCTCCGTGGGACCTGGCCCCTGCAGGACCTCTGACTGCAGCTCCTAACGCCCATCTCCTTGTCCTGTACATGTGGCCTCCAGCTTTTGCCTCAGGACTTTTGACCTTGTTCCTTCCTCATTTCTTCACTTGGGTTGCTCCTTTTTAGCCCTTGAAGGTCCCTCTTCCAGGAAGTTGTCCCCAGCTGTGCTGGTCATCTCTGCCCACCACCATGATCATTATGTCACACATGTCACCGTCTTCTCAGAGGCTGACATGCACAGGCTCATTCCTCGTAGTTGGGTTTTTCTACCACCATGTGTGGGACTCACCTAGCATGTTCCCCGCTGTGTCCACCAAGTCCACAGTGGGGTTTAGGTACTGATAAATATTTGGGGCTATATAAACACAATGCACAGAGTTCAGCTTGAAGGGCCTGAGAGGCTCTCACAGTCTCCCCGGGTGGGAAATGCCAGCCAAGGAGCTTGTCAGTGCTCTGGAAACATAAAGCTTGGCCTGACTTGGATGAATACCAGGGTGTAAGTGTTGTGTGACTCAATGTTGGGCTTCCAACATGAGGCCTCCCTTTGTAGTGGCCTCTGAGAACATCAACGGGGACACCACAGCATGATTGCAGGGGAAGCTTGTGGTTTCAGTGATGGAAAGTATTAGTGTGTGTGTGTGTGTGTGTGTGTGTGTGTGTATGTGTGTGTGTGTGTGTAAAAACCAACAACCAATATGCTCCTAAACAGGAAATAACTACTATCATTCACAGAGTGGTCAGGAGCACAGCATCTCGATTCAGTCCTGCCCCTATTTCCCCCATCACTGGCCTGAACAACGGGAGGGCTGCCTGTGCCCCACAGCAGGGCAGGAAGGTGTGGGAGGGGATGGGTTCTGTGGGTGACTTGGAGAGGTTCACAGACTTTGCAAGGAAGATTTATCCCTCTCAGGCTGTGAGTTCAGCGCTTTGCCTAAAGGCTCAGAAGCTGGGTTCAGCAAGATGGTGTGGCCCCATGGGAGCCTCTAAGCCTCCTGGAAGCCCTCACTGCTGGAGCAGGAAAGGCATGGGCAGATCCCGGAGGAGAGATGAGGTAAAAGGAGAAAGCTTTGGAAGGTGAAGGGAGAAGTAGAGACGTCTTCTCAGAGGGACTTGGGGGCCAAAAGGGCAGCTGCCAGAATGGGGCTCTACGCCACCTAATGCTGGCAGAGATTCTGGGAGAACGAAGAAGCATCAACTGAGTAAATGGGGCAAGTTCCCCAGCCCCTGGAGCCTGCCTTAGTGACAGATAGCGGTCGTCATAGTAACAGGAAAAATCATGAACCCCAGGACAATGGGCTCCTTCCCTTCGACACGTTCCAAAAACATTTAAATTATTTACTTCTTTTTTATTTTTATTTATTTATTTATTTCTATTTATTATATTTATTTATGTGTGTGCATACATGCTCATACGCGAGCGCCATGGTGCACTTGTGGAGGTCAGAGGACAACTTGCAGGAGTCGGTTCTCTCCTTCCACCATGTGGTTCCTGGGGACCGAACTCAGGTCATCAGACTTGATGGCAGTTGCCTTTACATGCTGAGTTGTCTTGCCAGCACAGCCCAAGGACACTTTTTAAGAAAACTTTGTGGCTGTCTTTCCATGTGAGGGCATCAGCTACAAAATGCTGACTGAATCTCCACTGGGCAGTAGGTAGCAGGTAGAAGTTGCTTGTGGGATTCCAGGTCAGAGAACACTCCCCCTTTTCCTAGAAGATCCACAGAGGTATGTGCAGATCCTGAGCTTGTTTATGTACCAAGCAGATTCCCTACTAGGTTCCAGGCTTGTGCTGGTGCTCAGGATAAAGAAGAAAGGAGTGGCCAGCGAGATGGCTCCGTGGACAAAGGTACTGGCTATGCAAGCTTGGGATCTGAGTTCAGATCCCTGTAACATGGGTGGGAGGAGAGAAATGACTACTGGAAGCTGTCCTCTGACCTCCATACATGTACTGTGGCATGTATGTGTGTGTATGCCACACACACACACACATACACACACAATAATAATAATTTAAAAGTTAAAGACCGAGAGCCAGAGAGAGAGAGAGAAAGAAGGGGGGGAGGAAGGAAGGAAGGAAGGAAGGAAGGAAGGAAGGAAGGAAGGAAGGAAGGAAGGAAGAAGGAAGCGGCCCAGGAAGAGGGCACAGAGAAAGCAGCCCTGCCCCCTGCCCCAGGTCTGCTCCCAGACTTCACCACAGGGGTGGGATTCCTCTCTGCCTCATATCTCACTTGTTCAGGGAAGTGGATTAGAGGAAGCCTTGTGGGAACAATCTTCTTGGGAGACAGTGCATTCTGGGTCACCGTTACTTTATATGAGACACTGTCTTCAAAAAATAATAAATCAATTTTGCGATGGTAGGCAGTGTTCTTAACCACTAAGCCATTTCTCCAGCAATAAGTTCAGGTGCTGGGAATTGAACCTTAAAAATCAATAAATGAAAGAGTGAACAAGGCCACTCTCAGGGCTGGAAAATACTTCCCTCTGTTTACTCAGGTCCAGAATGTCGAAGTGACTAGTTCAAGCTTACCCAGCCAAACTGGATGAGACCAGAGTGCAAACCTCCTGGGAGAACTTCTAAATTAGTGTCTCTGAAGTCAGAGCGTCCAGCTTTTCTGTTTGGTTATTGTTTTTTCAGAGTTCTTAGGATGGAACCCAGGCCTTCACTCAGGCTAGGCCTGAACTCCGCCCCAAGCCACACCTCAGCCCCTGAGTTTTCAAGTTCAAAACCCCAGGCAGGGATTTGTATGAGGGCAAGTGTGGGCCTCTCCGTTTTCTTTCTTTCTAGTAAGTTCTACTGGCTCTCCAGGTCTCATTCTCAACTAGTCAGCCCTTCCTGGCCAATCTGTACAAAAGGCATCACCAGCTGGGGTGGGGGAAGGGGGTGGTGGCACACACCTTTAACCCCAGCACTTGAGAGGCAGAGTCAGGTGGATCTCTGTGAGTTCGAGGCCTGCCTGGTCTACATAGAGAGGTCCAGGCCAGCTGGGGTTACAGGGAGACCCTGTCTCAAAAAGACAAAAAACAACAAAAGGCATCACTAGGCTCCTCACCCTCTACTTCTATTGGGTTTGGCCAATGACAGGAGAGGGAAGGTAGGTGTCTGGTGTTCCTGCTCCCTTTCCCCGGGGGCAGCTGGCATGTCCATAACTCCTGCTAGACAGACCTCTTTTTGAGACGCTCCCTCCCCTGAGCGTAGTACTAGCTCCCCTCCCTGCCCTGTATGCCATCCCCTTCTTCCTAGGATCCTGCCCCTGCGGCCCCCTTTGCTGAAGCCTCTGGGAGAAAACTGGAACCTGGCTATGGTGGTACGCAGAGGCACGTCACCGCAGCAGCCCTGGATGTGGAAGGCAGGGAAGCCACTGGACAGAGTGACTTCTGAGCTGAGCCTCACAGGGAGGAGACCAGATTTACACCAGGCAGGGGAGCAATAAGCAACACAGGCTCCTGGGTCCCTGAGAGTCACCAGGAGGAAGAACAGGGAAGGACAGGGATGAGGGCCAGTTTCAGCAATGCCACCACCTGCCATCTGTAGGAAGAAGGGGCCTGAGAGCAAACGATCTTTTTCCCGTTATGGTTTGAGTGTGAAATGCCCCCCATACTCTTACGTGTTTGAACTCTTGGTCCTAAGATAGTGGCATTGTTTTAGAAAATTTGGAACCTTTCGGAGGTGGGACCTAGCTGGCAGAAATGGTTGCTGGTGTCAGGGGTGGCCCTATCAATTCTAGGCCATCTACTTCCTGCCAGCTCTCTGCTTCCTGACTGACCATGGGTTATGAACGTCTGCCTCATTCCTGCCACCACACCACCAACCACCGTGACCTCCACCAAGTTTTCCCCATGATGAGCTGTACCCTCGAAAACCATGAACTAAAATAAATCCTTCCTTAAGTTGCTTCAACAAGAAAAGTGTCTAATATACCCTCTGATGACACCCTGTGAGGGGCAGAAGGCCTCTCCCAGTTCAGGTCTCTCATCTATGACCATGACTGACAAGCCCTACTGGCCCTCCGTGAACCCCTAGAGAAGACTGTGGATGTGGAATTGTGCTGCAAATGGTCAGTGTGGGACCCAAGGGCACAACAGTGACTCTTTGCTAGGCAAAAGTGGTGAGCGAGTTCAGTTGGTGAAGTGCTTTCTGTCCAAGCACGAGAACCTGTATTTGATCCCTAGCATCCACATAAAAAGACAGATAAGGCAGAGTGTGCCTGTAACCCCAGCACTGATGTGATGGAGACAGGAGGATCCCTGGGGATTATTAGCCAGCCAGTCTAGCTGAATCAGTGAGCTCCAGGTTCAGTGAGAGACCCTGTCTCAAAAATAAATGTGTGGGCTGATGGAGAAAGAATCAGCCTCTGGCCTCTACATGCACATGTAAACATACGTGCACACACGTCTTTACTGGAAACGAAGGTGAACTTAGCACCCCATGCATGCTCTGTACCATTGGACTGACAGCCTGACAGAACTTTAGAGTCTTGAGCTCCCAGAACAGACAGATGCCAATGATGTCTCCCACAGCCTGGCTGCCGCCGCCCCACTGCTCCTGATCAGAAATGGAAGGTGCTGGGGCTGGAGAGATGGCTCAGGGGTTAAGAGCACTGGCTGTTCTTGCAGAGGACTCGGGTTCGATTCCCAGAACCCACATGGTGGCTAACAACCATCCGTAACCCCAGTTCCAGGGGAGCTGGTGCTCTCTTCTGACCTCTGTGGGCACTGCACAGCATGGGTACACTTACATACATGCAAGCAAAATGCTCATACACATAAATAAAAATAATAAAATACTCTTAAAAAGAAATAGGTGCTGAGACTCTGGTTTTGGACTCTGACGAGATGACAGCTATGATTTTAGCCAATTAAACGCCATTTTCAGCTGCATATATGAGACCCAGAAACTGGGCTGTTTGTTTAGGAAAACATCCCTCTTGTATTTTTATGCCCTCCGTATTTTCATTCCCACCCTGCTTTGAAGTCCTGACTCTCGTTAGGTGCTGGGGTCCCTAGACAGATCCTGATCCCAAGAGTTCCAAGTCTCAGGGGAAACTGAGTTACTTGGGAATGTTTCCAATATTATTGGAAGTTGTTTATTGGTAGTGCTGGGGTTGTGACCCAAACCCTCATGCATATTAGGCGAGGGCTCTACCACTGAGCAGTACCACAGCACATATTTTAATTGGCTTTGTGGGTTGTATTAATCTCTTAGAACACCATAATAAAGAACTATGGGTTCAAAAATTTACTTTCACCAGTGATGACAGCTGAAGTCCTAAATGAAGGTGTCTGTTGTTGCCAAGGCCATGCTCCCTCTTGAACAGCCACATCCTTCTGACAGATGGCAGGTGGGGCATCATCAGAAGTGGCCCTCATCCTCTTCCTTCCCTACTCTTCCTCCTGATGGCTGACCGGTTGTGTGTGCTTCTCCTGGTGTGGCCACAGGCCTCCCATCGCTGCCTCCATCTCCATTTGGACTTCTGTTAGTTACTTTGATGAAACACCATGACCAACGCAACTTATAGAAGGAGGAGTTTATTTGGCTTATGGTTCTAGAGGGATAAGAGTCCATCATGGTCGGGAGGCATGGCAGGATGCAGTCAGAGCAGAAAGCTGAGGGCTCATATCTTCAAGCAGATACAGGAAGCAGAAAACAGAGAGGGCGAGAAACTGGAAGTATAGCAAGGCTAAGAATGCTCCCACCCCCAGTGGCCTGCGTCCTCCAGCAAGGTCACACCTCCTAAACCTCCCCAAAACAGCACCACCAAATGGGACCAAGTATTTAATACTTGGGGCCTATGGTGAGCATCTTCATTCAAGTAGGCCGGTTGACTAGAGAGCTCCAAGGTCTGCCTGTTTTCCATCCCCCCAGCCCTGTGAGCTCCACCTCTATCATTATAGGCTATCCTCTGTGTATCTCTCTCATCCCCTTCCTATAAAGACAACAGTTATGCTGGATTAAAGAGCACTCAATGCTCTTTAAGCACCAGTGTCTTAACTCATTACACCTGTAGCAACCCTATTTCTACACAAAGTAGAATCCAGAGGTTCCAGGAAGAATATGGATTTAACTCAGTGCAAGGCCCAGTGGACTTGTGGAATCCATCTCTATTCTTCAATATGCATTTGTATATGCATGTAGGTACATATATGTTTGTGATTATGCATGCACATGTGTGGGCATGTGTGGAGGCTGGAGGACAAACTTGGGGGTCATCCTCAGGAATGTTTTCCACCTCCTTTGAGGCAGAGGCTCTCACTGGCCTGAAGCTCACCAATCAGGCGAGGCTGGCTGACTCTGAGGCCCTGGATCCTCCTGTCTAGCTCTGGGATGACAAGCGTATGCCACCATGTCTGGCATCTTTAAAAAATGTACTGTATTTGTGCCGGGCGTGTGGTACATGCCTTTAATCCCAGTACTTGGGAGGCAGAGGCAGGTGGATCTCTGTGAGTTCAAGGTCAGCCTGATCTACATAGTGAGTTCCAGGCCAGCTGGGGCTACAGGGAAAACCTGTTTCAATAAGACAAAAACAATTTTTTTTATTTTTATTCATGTGTATGTGCTTCTGTGTACGGGTGCCCACAGAAGCCAGATGAGGGTGTTGGATCCCCTGGAGCTAGAGTTACAGACGGTTGTGAGCCACCTGACTGGGTGCTGGGAATTGAACTCTAATCTTCTGAAAAAGCAGCTCTTAACCACTGAGCCATCTGGCTGAGCTCTCTCTCTAGCTCCGTGTCTGGTACTTTTATATGGGTTCTAAGGGTTGAACTCAGGTCCTCACAAATACTTTACCTACTGGACCATCCTCCAGCCCCTCCACTTCTATCTTGGAAGCAGCAGGACATAGAGATCACATCACCCCCTTCTGGATTCCAGCAATAGCCAGCGGCAGAGCCAGGATCAATGGCTGACTGCTGACGCCGCTCCTGGGCTCCAAGGGCACAAGGAACAGTTCTGGCCAAAGATCTATGGCGTGTAAGTTCAGAATAGCCCAATTCCCAGTCTCCATTCTCACCACATCCCTGTATACCCCAGCCTAAGTGCCCTTCCAGAATATCCTCTGCCTTCCCAACAATCTCAGTTTCATACTGCCAGTTAGACTATCACCAAAGTAGACAAACCCTGTTGGTTGATATTTTTTTCCTCTTCAAAATAAAAAATAATAAATTCATAAATGGTGCTTGGCAAGCTGTTTACTACCTGACTTTAATGACCTGTTTATTACCTCAAGCCTGCATCTGTTAACACACCCCTCATCCTTTTCCCTCATTAACTGTCAATTTGAAAGCCCATTTTGGCATTAACCATGCCTAGACTTAAATGGCTGCGGACAGTTGATTTTATGACCATGCCTTGTCTTGGAAATGGGGGACCTGTCATCAGAGAGGAGAGCTGCAAAGAGATGTGGGGCTGCATAGGCAGGAGGAAACGTGGGGCTGCGGGCAGGAAGGCAAGCCAGGCGGGCTTGGGAGCCGAGGTGCAGGGGCATGCTGTTTCTGAGATAGATCATACTTCTGGCTGTGGAGGGACAGCAAGGAAGGGAGGAAGCTGAGCTCAATAGCATCAGATGGGGCCTGGGGATGTGGCTTAGCTGGTAGAATAATTGCCTGACTTGTACAAAGTCTTGGGGTTGATCCCCAGAACCACATAAATCAGGTGTGGTGGTTCAGGCTGTAATTCCCAGCACTGGAGAGGTTAGAGGCAGGAGGATCAGTTCAAAGTCATTTTCAGCTACCTAGGGTGTTCAAGGATAGCATAGGATACATGAGACCCTGTCTCAAAATTCAAAAATGAAAAATTCTGAATGTCTGAGAGGAAAAATAAAGAATGATCTGGAAAACAAAACTGTACTCAGAAAGGCAGCTGAGAAAATACCTCTTTGGAAAGCGGATGTGAGAGATCAGGCATCGACACTGACCCGGAGTCTGATCTCCTGGGGTTTATAGTACCTTTGTACCCATCTACTGAGTGTTCAAGGCCTGCCAGATGCAGAAGGAAATGAGAGATAGCTTGGTCTCGGAGATGCTCTGAGCCAACAAGGACAGAGACACATGCAGAGCTTGGGCAGCAAAGTCACCAGGTCTGGGGAAGAGACTGGGCCTGAGCACGAACACCGAGACACTGGTTCCAGTCAAAGGGAAGTGTGGGGATCCAGGAGTGCTGGGTGGACAGCTTGCTGTGGCATCGCCAGCATGTTAGGATCCTCCAGAGGCTGGTAAGAAAGTCCCAGTGATGGGGGGAGGGGCTGGTGGTCTCAGCCTTTTCTGTGTACCTCATTTGAAAACAAGTCTTTGTATTGTCTTTTATTATCCAGATGATGTCAGACTGGATTTGGATGTTCTCATAAGAGGAGAAGAAACACAGGGACACACGGGAAGAGTCCAGCCAAGAACTGCTGGCCACCACCAGAAACATGAAAGAAGTGAGAGAAAACTCTCCCTAGAGTCTTAGGGAGAGAACATGCCCTACTGCTTGGTTTCAGAGTTTGTCTCTGGACCAGCAGAGAATAAAATACCTCGGACGTTCTAACCCCCCTAGTTTCTGGTGTTTCACCACGGCAGCCCCAGTAAAGGAAGACATCATCACTTCCGGCTCACACACCTCCAGCGTGGGAAGCCATTCCTCACTGCTCTTTCTAGCCTGCTTTCCTTGTCAGAAGCTGAGCCAAGGGATCCGGGGCTAAGAGAGTGGACTAAGAACAAGCTTTGAAGTTCATTGGCTCAAAGAATCTACTTGGGTTGGAGCTATAGCTCAGTCGGTACACACTGCTTACCTAACATGCATGAGGCCTGGGTTCAATCCCTAGTACCACGCAAATTGATGGATGTGGTGGTGTACACGTGTGATCCCGGTACTCAGAAGGTAGAGGTGGGAGGATCAGAAGCCCAAGGTAATATCTGGCTACACAGAGTTTGGGGCTAGCCTGGGCTACATGAGATTCTGTCTCAAAAACAAAACAAAAATCCCATTCATTTCTAGCTAAGAGAATTTCATATTGTGTGTGTGCCTGCCACAGCACACAGGTGGAAGTTAGGGGACACCTTGGGAGCATCGGTTCTCTCTTTCCACCATATGGATCTTGGGGATTGAATTTGGATCATCAGCCTTTACCAGCTCCTTCCCCACCCAAGAAACCTTTAAAAGATGTTTCCACGGGGATGGGATGAGTAGGAAAGAAGGCAGCAGCATGCAGGTGGAGTCTTGGTGCCTCTGTCTGCACGGGCTGTCCCCAAGACCTGAGGCCCTCCTCCACCCCTGTGTCTCCTCACACCAAATCCTCGGTGCCAAGCATTACAAGCTCCCTGTCAAACTGCTGCTGTGGTAAGTCTGGCCTGGCTTTGCTTTTGACCATGAGCTGAAGTCCTTGCCCTGCCCAGAAGAGTTAGAGGGAGACACTCACATCTTCTACTTTGACCTGCTCTGGAGCCACAGATGACTTCCCACTTCAGATCTTCTGCCTCCAGCTCTCGAGTGCTGGTGCTATAGGTGAGTACCACCATGCCCCATTTATGAGTGCTGGAGGCCAAGTCTAGGGTTTGGCATGCCAGGCAAGCACTCCACCAGCTGAGCTACATCTCCTGTCCACTTTTTGAGAAAGGTTCTCACTTCGGCCTAGACGTAAATCCAGTCAGTGGTCTAGAGAAGCCTTAAATGTGTGCTCCTTCCTACACAGCCTCTCAAGGAGCTGGGATTATAGGCCTGGACAGGCTTTGCTTTTGTTTCCTTTTGTACTTGGGGGAGCCTCAGTAGTTTCAATTTTCACATCTGCAAAATGGCCAGAACAGTCCTTCCTGGGTCACGGGGATGGAGGACCATTACACTGGATAGAGTAGGCAGTGTGCTTAGCACAGCCCCTGCCACAGATTAAGTAGTGGCTAAATCGAAGCATGATTCAATCTGATGAAACTTCATTACATCAATGTTAATTTTCCTCATGAATGTTGCCTATGATTCCCAAGGTGGACCCTCCCGAATTTAGCGGCGATGGAAGCTAGCCGGTAGCCTGGTGGTGTCACCTGTAGCTGCTTGGGTTTGGGACTCAATATCACACTGCAGTTGCTGGCTAAATAAAGCAGGTGCAAAGGGGAAATGGGGAAAAAGGGACCTTCAGAGACAGAGACCGGGAGGAAGGAACTCAGCCACAGCTGGAGTCTTCTGAGGAAGGAGAAGACAGAATTTGCCTGGCTGGGACCACCTCCCCCGTGACACAAGTGGTCGTCACATCCAGGTGAGAGAAGCTGTCATGCCTTTTTAAAAATATATTTTATTTTTATTATTTTTATTTTATGTGTGTGAGTGTATTGCCTGCATGTATGTGAGTGCACCCGTGCCGTGCAATACCGTGGAGGTCAGAAGATTTCCCTGGAACTGGAGTTAAGGATGGTTCGTAGCCACCATGTGGGTGCTGGGAATCGAACCCAGGTCCTCCTCAAGAGCAGTCAGTGCTCTTAACCACTGAGCCATCTCTCCAGCCCGTCATGCCTTTTTTATTATAGGAGGGGACACAGCATTCTTAACCTGCTCCTGCCATTGGCTTGCAGACTCTGACCGCTGGAAGTCTATGACAATGCCTGTCTCACAGAGAGACCAAGCTATGAGGCAGAATTGCTCAGGATTCAGGGGCCTACCTACAATTGATGAAATCTACCTTTGTTTGGAAAAATCATTTGCTATACCTTAATCAGATTAATTTACCTAGATGGCAGTACTAAAATCAGAATTAAAAATGTTTTATATTGTATTTTATTTATTTGTTGTATGTACCAGCTTACATGTGGAGGTCAGAGGGTAACTGTCAGGAGTTGGTTTTCTCCTACCACATGAGTCTTAGGAATGGAACCCTGCTCTTCAGGCTTGGAAGCAAGCAGCTTTATCTGCTAAGCCACCTCCCTGGCCCCAAATTAGAATTTTTATTTTTCTATTTAGAAAGCAGTTTTACTTATCTCAAGTAATCCACCCATAAGCTCTTGGGTTTCTCCTTTGACGCCCCACTTCAGCCTTGAGTACTGGAGCTGTTATGCTCCTCCAAACCCAAAGCACTTTTCAAAGCAGTTGTGACTGGCCTCTGTCTCTTTCCTCTTCCTGTCTCTGGATAACCCAAGGCTTTGCACAAGCTAAGCAAGGATGCTACCCCTTGTCCCCCCTTTCCCCACCCCCTCCCCCTTCTCCTCTCTCTCCTTCTGCTAGAGGTTCAACCTCATTCCTGTACTTTCTGGACAAGTGCTCTACTACTGAGCTACATCCCCAGGGAACAGCAGTTGTTTTTGTTTTGTTGTTTGATATTTTGAGACTCTAGCCCAGGCTTCCCTGACCTTGTAAACCTCCTGCCTCACCCTGCAGTGTGCTGGGATTACAGCTCCTGCCCACTACCACACCCAGCCGGTTCTTAATCTTATCACAATTTTATTTACCAATCTTATCTTCCATGATTGCCTTCTTTAGAAAATACTTCCTTAGTGAAGGCCACACAAATCCCCTCTTAAAATCTCTTAAAAGCTTTAAAGCTAAAGCTTCATTTACACATTTAGTCGATCTGCATCTGGATTTTACAGGTGATGGGAGATAAGGACCCAAGTTCATTTCCCCTGTAGACCATCAGAAGGGCTAGCACCCTCTACAGATCCCAGCAAGCTCTTCCCTCCAGCAGTCAGGAAGATATCAGGTTGCCCAGCCTGTCTGCCTTTGCTCCTAGACTTCAGATTCTGCTTCCCTGGTCAGCGCCCTGTGCCAGTCAGTAGCCAGGCGCCATAATCCAAACAGCTGCCAAGCCTCCTGGCCAAATTGCCTCACTTCATGGGTCCTCAGGAATGTCCTGGCTATTCTTGGGCTCTTGTTCCTCTACATAAATTTTAAAATCAGTTCACCCAGCTTCCTGAAAATTCCAGTTGGGATTTTGATCGAAACTGTATTACGTCTACAGCTCAATTTAAAGATATCCAAGGCTGCAGACATATCAAGTCTCTGGACATTAACTGAAAATATTTTTCCTCTCATTTATGACTTGAATAGTTTTTCTCTAACATATAATTTTCTTCACAAGGTCTTTCATGTTTAAAAAATAATTATTTAGGGGCTGGAGAGATGGCTCAGCGGTTAAGAGCACTGACTGCTCTTGCAGAGGACCCAGGTTTGATTCCCAGCACCCACATGGCAGCTACGAACCATCCTTAACTCCAGTTCCAGGGGAATCCGAAGCCCTCTTCTGACCTCTGCGGCATTGCACGACACAGGTGCACTCACATACATGCAGGCAATACACTCATACACATAAAATCAAATAAAAAAAGAAATATTAAAAAAAGAAATTCTCTTTAAAAAAAACCCAAATTATTTAATAAAAAAAATTATCCCCAGGTGCCTTTTGTTACTTTTTGCTATTATAAATGTCATTTTGGAAATTACATTTTTATCTGTTTGTTGCTGGTGTGCTGAAATAAGTTTTTTTTATTATTGATTTTTTTTTTGGTCTTTTTGAGACAGGGTCTCCCTATAGCCCCAGCTGTCTTGGAACTCTATGTAGACCAGGTTGGCCTTGAACTCACAGAGATCTGCCTGCCTCTGCCTCCCGAGTGCTGGGGGGTGTGCGCCACCACGCCCAGCTTATTATTGATGTTTTATCTATATACTTTAGTTAGCTTTCATTAATTATAATAACTGTGGACTCTTGGTTTATTTCTTTTATATGTATATATATGGTTCTTTAAAAAAATTTTATGTGTATGAGTGTATTGCCAGCATGTAAGTGCACTCATGTAGTGCAATGCCTGCAGGGGTCAGAAGAAGGTGTTGGATTCCCTGGACCCGGAGTTACAGATGGTTGTTAGTTGCCATGTGGGTGCTGGGAATCAAACCTGGGTCCTCTGTAAGAGGAGTCAGTGCTCTTAACCACTGAGCCATCTGTATGTTTGTTAAAGACTTATATTAAAATTATGTGTCTGCATGTGTTTCTGTGCGTTTGTGCACATGCATGCAGTTGCCTGTTGAGGCCAGAAGAGGGTGTTAGATCCCTCTGGAGCTAGACTTACAGGTGGTGCTGAGCCACCTGACATGGGTGCTGGGAACTGAACCCCCATCTGCAAGAGCAGTACATTCTCTTGATCACTGAGCCATTTCTCCAGCCCCCTGTATTTTTGTTATTTATTTTGTGACAAGCTGGCATGTAGCTCAGGCTGGTCTTAAATTGACTATATAACTGATGCTGACCTTGAACTCCTGCTTTTCCTGCCTTTACCTCCCAAGCGCTGAGGTTACTAGCATGGAACACCACACCCCACAATGCTTGGTTTCTTAAGTAAAAAATTATAAAATCTGTGATG
The DNA here is from genome assembly GCF_000622305.1 of Nannospalax galili. NCBI lineage: Eukaryota > Metazoa > Chordata > Mammalia > Rodentia > Spalacidae > Nannospalax > Nannospalax galili. Next base: position 274,792 of record NW_008341878.1, on the reverse strand, counting down.
ACAGTTTTATTCTTCTACTCAAATGATACAAAAATTATTACATCATTTGTATCTTTTTCTTGCTTTGTGCTAGCTAGACATCTTTTTGATTTCTACCTTCTTTTTCTCTTTTTGAGACAGGGTCTCACTATGTAGCATAGGCTAGCCTTGGACTCACAGAGATTTGCCTGCCTCTACCTCCCCTGTGTTGGGATTGAAGATGTGTACCACCATGCTCAGTTTTTAAAAATATTAATTTTCTTATTTACATTTTATCTTAATTTACTTATTTATATTTTGTGAATGTTTTGCTTGCATATATGAAAGTGCACCGTGTGTGTGCAATGCCCACAGAGGCCAGAACAGGGCATCAGATCCCCTGGAACTGGAGTTATAGATGATTGTGTCATCACGTGGGTGCTGAGAACTGAACCTGGGTCCTCTGCAGAGCAACTAGTGCTTTTAACCATTGGGCCATATCTCCAGTCCCAATTTTCCAAATTCTTTGAGTATAGTGGCTCACATCTGTGGTTCCAGCACTTGGGAGGCTAAGGGAGGAGGACTGCTCTAAGTTTGAGGCTAGCCTAAGCTAAAGATTAAGGCTCTTGCCTCATAAAAAGAAGAAAATATATAAATTCTTATTTCTACACATATTAAGATGCTTTGATCACTTCAAACTATTCAGTAAGTGAATATTTATAAAATTTTCACCAATATTAATTAAACTCAACTCAGTTCTCATGGGGTAACAACTTCTTTCCCATTTTTTTATGTAGCCCAGACTGGCCAAAGCTAACCTTGAACTCCTGATCCTCTTGCTTCCACCTCCTAAGAGCTGGGACTACAGGTGTGAGCCACCATGCCTGGTTGTATTAATTTCCATATATTATCAGATTTGGCTTGATAATAGTTCATGTGGTATTTTATTTATTGCTGTTGGTCTACTATATGGCCCTGGTTGGCATGGTACTTGTTATGTAGCCCAGACAGACCTTGAACTTGTGATTCTCCTGCCTGAGCTTCCTAAATTCTGGGATTACAGGCTTGAGACACCACATTCTGTCTAATGTGGTGCTGGGGATCAAACCCGGAGCATCGTGCATGCTAAGCAAATACTCTACCAACTGAGAGACAGTCCTAGCCCCTGATTTCTAGTGTCTTTTGGCGGGGGGCCTTTTTGAGACAGCTGGCCTGGAACTCACTATGTAGACCAGGCTGGCCTTGAACTCAGAGAGATCTGCCTGCCTCAGCCTCCGAAGTGCTGGGATTAAAGGCCTGTGCTACTACTCCTGGAAAAAATGTGTAGTCCAGGCTGGCCTTGAACTCCAGATCCTCCTGTCTCTGCCTCTTCAGTATATCCTACTGGTGTGCACCACCACAGCTGGAACATCGCTCTCTTGAGTTCTCATCCATGACTTCTCTCTGAGCCTCAGAGAATCCAAAGTTCATAGAAGGGTGTACTGAACTGGAAGGAGGAGATTGTGCAGACAGGGAGATTCTGCTCTCCATCTCTGAGATATCCTGAGCTTGGTTTCAATCTAGTTTCAAGGTAGGGAAATCATGTACTCAGATGGTTTCCAAGTGATTAAAGACTACAATATTTCGGGCTGGAGAGACAGCCCAGCAGTTGAGAGCACTGGCTGCTCTTGCAGAGGACCCAGGTTCAGTTCCCAGCACCCACACTGCAGTTAACAACCATCCATAACTCCAGTTCCAGGAGATCTGACGTCCTCTTCTGGCTTCAGAAGGTGCCTTTTCATACATGCAGGCAAAACATTCATACATATAAAATAAAAATTAGTCAATAATAATAACAACAACAATAATAATAATAATGAAACTAAAAAGGGGCTGGAGAGATGGCTCAGTGGTTAAGAGCACTGACTGCTCTTGCAGAGGACCCAGATTTAGTTCCCAGCATCCACATGGCAGCTAACAACTACTCATAACTACAGTTCCAGGGGAGCAGACACCCTCTTCTGACCTCTGTGGTATCGCAGGACATGAGTACGCTTATATACATACAGGAGAAACACTCATATACATAAAATAAAAAAGTAAATAAATTTTTAAAAGACTACAATAATCTTCCAATTTACCCCCGGCTACCATACTGATTAAGCTGTTTTAATTTAATTTTTGAGGCAGGCTCTTGCTCTGTGGTCCTGGCTGGCCTGGCCTGGAACTCACCAAATTGGCCTCAAACTACAGGTAATCCTCCTGCCTCACAGCCTCCCAAGAACTAGGATTATAGGCATGCACTACCATGCCCAATATTTGAGCTCTTTTTCACCAATTTTGCTGAAGATGTTTAATATTATAGAACGTTGCTGAATGTTTTGTTTTAATGAAATAAGAAAAATATGTTGACTTTAAAAAAATCTAACATGATAGTGGGGGTTTTTTCTTTCTTTCTCTCTCTCTCTCTCTCTCTCTCTCTCTCTCTCTCTCTCTTTCCGAAACACTCACCATGTTGCCCAGGCTGGCCTCAAATTCATAATCCCCGAGTTCTGGGGTTACAGCTGGAAACACCACACCTGGCTTACTTTGTATCTTTTCTCTATGCTCATTTTTTCTTGTCTCACCTGTTTTTAGAGAATTCAGGGTTCAATATGGAGGGTCAGCACCTCTACTTTGATAAGACCTGAAAACTTAATATCATCCTATTTACTGATCCTTTGCTTGTTTCTACTATTGGTGATGTTGGTATGGGCCTTTGATATTAGGAACATTCTCTCTCTCTCTCTCTCTCTCTCTCTCTCTCTCTCTCTCTCTGGTGTAGTGCTGAAGAAGGAACCCAAGGCGCTGAGCATGCGAGGTAAGTGCTCCACTGCGGAGCTATATCCGGAATTCCTGCTCTATCTTATAGTTATTAAGCTTACTTTCTTAAATAGGGCATGGTGGAACATGTCCGTGATCCCAGACCTTTGGAGGCTGAAGCAGAAGGATCATGAATTAGCAGCCAGTCTGGGCTCCATAAAAAGATCCTGTCTCAAAACACCAAGGACTGTGGGTGTAGCTCAGAGGTCCAGCACTTGCCTGGCATAGCCAAGGTCCCCAAAACAGTTAACGTTTGCATGGCAGCTGGGGCTTAGCTTTTAGTTGGAGGGAACAGCAGGCACAAAGGTGTGGAGACAAGACTAGAATTATTTAGATTTGTCAGAGAAAATGAGTTTTTCTCTCTCCCAACATCCCTCACTGGTATGGTTCTCCTCAACTCTATTGTCCAGTAGTTCCATCCTGTTATCTCTGAGGTTCAGACTGAGGATCACACCCAGTTCCTCAGTAACTACCCCACAGAGCTGGTTTCCAAGAACCAGGTTTCAGGAAGACAAAGCTGGTCCAGGCAGGGAGGCTGTGATCTCAGCACTCAGGAAGCTGAGGGAGGGGGATCCTGGGCATCCTCGGTTGCACAGTGAGATCCAGGCTAGTTTGGGCTACATAAGGAGACCACTCTCAAATAAGAGAAGAGAGAAGAAAAATAAAGACAGCTGATTCTGGCTTTTCTACTCCCCAGCTAAGAACTACAGCAAGTTAAGTGCAGAGAATCTGACTCTTCCTCTGGGACCAGCCCTCATATTTCCCCACAGAGCAGCCCACCCCTGCCCAAGGGCCTCCTCAGCCTCCTAGCCCTCCTACAAAGTGGAATCCTTTGGTTCTTTTTTAGAGACTTCAGATAAAAGTCTGAACTCCCTCCCTCCCTTTCCTGGGCCCCTCCTCTAAGTCTAGCCTGGGTTCTAGTCTGACTCATCCCCAAATGCTCCAGGACCTTTTCTGACATGTCAACTGTGCACAAGCATAAGGGTCACCCTCTTCTTCTTTCCATTAAATAATTAATGTTGCTGGGGATGGAATCCAGGGTTTGCTTATGCTAGGCAAGCAGTCTACGACTGAGCCACACGCCCTGTCCCCTCTTTTCCTTATGCCAGAAGTTGCTCGATGCCTGTGCACTGAAGAAAGGAGCTCCGTCTTCCACCTTCCTAGACCCTTGGTCTGCTGTGTATTTTCTCCCCTCTGCCTTCCTTGGAGTCTGTCCTGCTCCCCTGACTTCAGACTTTCAACTCCTACTGCCCCTTTCTGGTTTCCCACATCTCTAAATTCCTTACCCGGCTGACCTGCTAGATCTTCATGCGGTGCTCTCCCAAATTCCACCATTCCTTTCCAGGGTTCCTGACTGAACATCCAGGCACAACAAATGCTTGCAGCCAGATGGGCCAGGATAATCCTGTCTCTCACTGATGGAGGCACTCAGAATGGTCTACCCATCAGCAGTAGGGAGGGTCCCTTTCCTGTCTCTTCAGCAGGTACCTCTCATAAGCATAGCACTGTCCACGTTTGTCCTAGTCTATGGTGACTGGTTTGTTCAGTATAAATCCAGTGCTGTAGAAAGGGCTCAATACCTGCTCAGGGCTCTACCTAGAGTGTGGCCAGCATGCCTCCTGCAGTGGATGAATGACCAGTAAATAAACAAAGGCCTCATAAAGCACTTTACACAGATTATTGCCTTGAATAACACTTCCAAACAGCCCTAAAAGACAGGGTTCCCTTATCAGGTCCTAGGTCACAGCTCAAGACTCACTGAAGCACAAGCCAGCTCAATGATTTACCCCAAGTGTTCCAAAGCAGCAGATGGGCCTGGGATTCGAACCCACAACTGTTTCGAATCATGATCTAATGCCGTGCTGGTCTCTGTGGTGGCCATTGAGAACTTGAAATGCAGCTAGTCTAATTCAGATGAACTGTTAAGGCCATTTTAGAGTGTTTCTATGACCAAAAGCATTGGAGAACCTGGGTATGGTGGTGCAGACTATAACCTCTAAAACTACCAGACAACAAATCCTTATTGCTTAAGTCACCCAAGCTCAGGTGTGGTAGCACACATCTATAATCCCAGCACCTGGGATGAACAGGCAAGAGACTGCCAGGAGTTCAAGGCTAGCCTGGGCTACCTAGGAAGAGCTTACTTCAAAAACAAAACAGAACAAAATAAAACAAAAACACTAAAGATTTTAAATTTTGATTATACATTGATTTTTAAAAATTTTGGTGGTATTTATTATTATTGTTTGGTGTTTTGTTTTGTATGGGGTCACACTGTGATACAGTATGTTTCCTAGTGCTGCTAGAATGATTTCAGGGTCTCATGCATCCCAGGTTGGTCTCAAACTCCTGATCCTCCTACCTCTACACCACAAGTATTGAGATTACAGGTGTGTAGGCATGTGCCACTACACTTAGCCTGGGTGGCTTAAACAACAGGAATTCATTGTCCAAAAGTTTTAGAACTGGAAGTCCAAGATTGAGGTTTCTGCAAAGTTGGTTTGTTTTTTGTTTTTGAGGCAGGGTCTTGCTATATAACCCAGATTGGCCTAGAATCTACTATGTAGTCCAGGCTAGATTCAAATTAGTGATCCTCCTGCCTCTGTCTCCTAAGGCTGAGATTCTAGGCAAGCATTCCCACACCAAGCTCAGGGTGGTTCCTTCTGAGGCTGGGGTGTCTGTTCCAGAAGGCTCTACCTTCTGATAGCCTGGGGGATTCCCAGGCTTGTTATCATGATACCTCAGCTAACCCAGGCTCCACCCTGTCCCTAGCAACTTCTGTCCTCCTTTCCCTCCCTCCCTCCCTCCCTCCCTCCCTCCCTTTCTTTATATTTATCACCTATAAGCATATTATATTATCTACATATGTTTATTGCATACTATCAGCCACATAATGACAGTATTGGTGAAATAACCATGGTTCCTGGTCTATGAAACCTAAGGACCAGCCCAGGCTTAGAGGCAAAACCTAGGAGTAGAAAGCCAGCTCTATCACCCAGTAGCTGCAGGGTTTAGGAAAGTCCCTCCCTTCCTAGCCTCTGTTTCCCCTTTCCTCAACAGAGGGGGTAACGCTGGAGGTCTGCTGGGACTACAATGGATGAGGGGCCCTTGCATCCCACTGTGGCAGTCCAGCCCTGTGCTGGTTACAGGGCCCCTCTGCTGAGTTTCATTCACCTGCTGTAGCTAACATTAGCGTGGTATAGTGCTAGCAAGCCAGATCCCCCGTGGTCAGGTGCTGCCTTGGTGGAGAATGGCGTTAGTTTACCCTTCTGAATTTTACCATGACCAGCTGAGTGTCAGGCACCATGGGCCTTACATGGAACAGCAGAGCATCTAGAAGCTTTTCTGCTGTCCCACTTGACTCTTGGCACTCAGCTTCGCAGCTACAGGATTGTCCCGACCAAGAGGTGACAATGACCCTCCATGACCCCTGTCCTGGGAAAGGGGAGATTGGTAAGGAGGTGAATGCACCTCAGCGGCCCACCCTAGACCCAAGTACCCAAAGGTTGGCTTTGCCCTTAATTAGCTGAGTAATCATATACCTCCTGAGCTTCTGTGTCCCAGGGTCCCTGGGAAGACCACAGCACTAAGTTGGTTTAGGCTTGCCCTGAGCATTAGCCACACCATAAGCACACTTGTTTTTGTTAGCACTTCTTATCTTATCAGCTTATTTATCTCATTCTCTTGTCAAGGAGAGCCAGGATTATTTGTGCTAGAACAAAAAGATAAAATAAGATAAAAGTTTGAAGAGTTAAATATATCCTGTTAGAACTAGAGGCATCAGCACAAACTCATGCTACAGTTTTATGTTTAAAAAATATTAGGGGGGGGGGCTAGAGATAGAGCTCAGTCAGTAGAATGCTTGTCTAGCATGCATTCTTGAACCCCTGGGTTTGATACCTAATACCACATAAACCGGACTTGGTACCGCATGCCTGTAATCCCAGCTCTCTGGAGGTATTGAGTTCAGTGCTAACCTGGGCTGCATGAGACAACACCCCATCTCTTTACACACACACACACACACACACACACACACACACACTAAAGCCAGGCATGGTAGTGTATGCCTGTAATTCTAGTGCTCTGAAGGTAGAGGCAGGAAGATCAGAAGTTCAAGGTCATTGTCCTAGTTTGTTCTTCATTGCCGTGACAAAATACTCTAACCACTACCAACTTGGGGAGGAAAGGGTTTATTTAGCTTACATATCCCGGGTCACAGTTCATCCGGGAGCCCAAGGTAGGAACTCAGGGCAGGAACCTGGAGGCAGGAGCTGGAGCACAGGCCATGGAGGATCACTGCTTACTGGCTTGCTCCCCTGGCCCCTGCTCAGCCTGCTTTCTTATCCAACACAGGCCCACCTGCCCATGGGTGGCACCACCCACAGTGGGCTGGGCCCTCCCACATCACTCATCAAGAAGATGCCCCTCAGACATGGCCACAGGCCAGTCCAATAGAGGAAATTCCCCAACTGAGGCTCCTTCAACCCAGGTGTGTCAAATTGACACTAAAGCTATCCAGCAGTCATCCTCCTGCTACAAGGTGAGTTAGAGGCTAGTAGGTTACATGAGAACCTATCTTAAATAGAAAATTAAACATAAAATGTATCTAGCAAGAAAAACCAAAGTAGCTGGGCAGGTAGCACACATCTTTAATCCCAGCACTTGGGAGGAAGAGGCAGGTGGATCTCTGTGAGATTGAGGCCAACGTAGTCTACTTAGTCCTGGGCCAGCTGGGGCTACAGGGAAACCCTGTCTCAAAAAGGTTTTTAAAAAAAGGTAAAGAAAAACCAAAGTATGTATTGCTGAGGATGTTACCAAGGAATAGTCACTTTGGAAGAATTTTGGGCTCTTTTTTCAGTGCCTGGGTAAATTCCCTTCTTTATTTCAGTGAGATTGGCCATTTTTTATAAAGCTGAACATACATATGACCAGCAACCCTGCTTCTAGATTACCTAGAAGAAATTACCTAAGAAAAATGAAAATATTCTGTTTGCATAATCCTGGGGTAGGAGCATTTATAATAAACAACTCAAGACAGCAAACAGTCAAGTAAATAGGTGTCCTATTGAATATCTGAGCAAGAACATTCTGCTTGGCAATAAAAAGAGGGGAAATTACAAATATGTGATAGTAACAGGGTCAAATCTGGAAGTCATGCTAAATAAAATCAGTCATGTAAAAGGCTCACAAACTGGTCAGGCATGGTGGCCCACGCCAATGTTCTTAACACTTCAGAAGAGGAGGCAGGAAGATCATGTAGAGTTCAAGGTCAGCTGGCTAACACGGGAGGACCAGGAGTTCAAGGTCATCTTCAGCTACATAAGAAGTTGGAGCCCAGTCTGAGCTGCATGAGTTCTGAGAGAGAGAAAGGGAGGGGGAGAGGAGAGGCTCATGTAAACCACACAAGAGTTGCCACCTGGAGTCATCCTTGTGTGTACTGACAATGCATATTGTTTTCCTGTACTGTGTGACATCTGTGATCCACATAGCACCATCAGAGGAGACCTCTTGCTCACAGGTGATTCATACTGACCTTAGGTTCTCACATGTACATTGACAGGACTTACAGCAGCCCCAGGTCACAGTTGTGAAAACTGAGGACAGGATGTGAGGGAACTCAGCCAGGTGACCCAGCAAGAGTCCTGCTGAATTAGAAGTCACTGCCAGAAATGTCCATCCTGCTGCCTCTCCTCTGTAATGCAAAAGGGTGACAAAGGGGAAGTGGATTGGCGATGTGTCTCAGTGGTAGAGTACTTGCTTGGTAGGCCCTGGGTTTGATTCCCAGCACTGCAAAATTATATATATATAGTTCCACAGGTTTGGGTTTGTGTCTTACCTTTGCTATTTATTACAGACTTACTGAAAGCTTGAGCCCATCGGCCAGGACTATACAGCAATACCTGTCTCAGACACAACAAAACAAAACCTGTCCATCTAGCAAACAAACTCAGCCTGTGACCACTCTCCTACAATCTCAGCTCTTGGGAAGTGGAGGCAGGAGGATGAGGAGTTTTTGGCCAGACTATGTTATATTAGATCCTGTCTCAAAAAGAAAAGAAAATGAAAAACAAAATCAAAGGAAGGAAGGGGTGGGAAGTAAAGTAAAGGAAAAGACAAGACTAAAAAGAACCTCGCCAGCTGTCTGTACATACTTAAACCAGACTTGGTGTTCACATTGGCCTTGTGAGTCTATGATTATGACCCAACATTTGAGCTCTAGGCACTGTAACACTTTGAACTGTGGTCAGCTGGGGCCACCAAGATAACCTGCCTCAAAACAAAACAAACAAACAAGGGGCCTGGAGCAACAGCTCAGCATTAAAGAGCACTTCCTGCTCTTCCAGAGGACCTGAGTTCAGTTCCCCACACCCACAACTGCCTGTAACTCCAGCTATAGGGGATCCAATGCCTTCTTTTGGCCTCCACAAGAACCTGCACACATGTGGCATTGACACACACATAGACACACCTCAAAAATAATAAAAACAAAACGACAACACAAAAGGGATGGCAAGATGGCTCAGTGAGTCCAGGAGCCTGCTGCCAAGACTGCCAGTTGGAGTTTGATTTGCTCTCACAAGTTGTCCTCCAACATTCCCCCAATGTATAAAATTAAATAATAATAATAATAATAATAATAATAATAATAATAATAATTTCCTGTCTTGTTCATTTTACCTAGAAGCTTAAAAAAGAAAAAAAAATCACTTGTTTTTTGTCTGGTTTTCTTTCTTCCTTTTTTTTTTTTTTTTTGGTCTTTTTGAAACAGGTCTCCTTGTAGCCCCAGCTGGCCTAGATCAGGCTGGCCTTGATCTCAAAGCATCATAGCACATCCAGTAATTCCAACCCTTGGGAGGCTGAAACAGGAGGATCAAAAGTTTCAGACCAGGGCTGGTGATATGACTCGGCAGGTAAAGATGCTTGCCATGTAAGCTTAGTGACCTAAGTTGATCCCCAGAACCCACATAAAGGTAAAAGGAAGCCAGATGTGGTCGTGCACACGCCTTTAGTCCCAGCACTTGGGAGGCGGGATCTCCGTGAGTTCAAGGCCAGCCTGATCTACATAGTGAGTTTCAGGACAGCTGGGGTACAGGGAGACCCTGTCTCAAAAAGACCACAAAAAAAAAGGTGAGAGATATGACCGCACAAAGTTGTTCTTTGACTGGTACACGTGCACTTTGGCACGCATGCCTCCACACAAGTGCTTGTGTATGCACACATAAACAAGTAATAGCTTTTTTTTAATTAAAGAGAGGACTGGAGAGCTGGCTCAACGGTTAAGAGCATGCACTGCTCTTGTAGCAGACCTGAGTTCCCAGCACGCATGTTGGGCTCCTCAGAAGCACCTAAAACTCCAGCTCCAGGGGGTCTTACGCCTCCAGCCTCTATGGGCACCTGCTCTTGTCTCCCTCCATCCCATATACACATATACATCTAATTAAAAATGCAAAATAATTTTTTTTGGGTCTTTTTGAGACAGGGTCTCCCTGTAACTTCACCTGGCCTGGAACTGGCTCTGTAGACCAGGTAGGCCTGTCTATGTCCCCCTAGTGCTGGGACTAAAGGCATACGCCACCACGCTCACCCAAAATAAAATAGAGTAGCTGGGTGTGCTGGCATACACCTTTAATTCCAGCACTAGGGAAGCAGAGGTGGGTGGAGCTCTGTAAGATCTAGGCTACCCAGGGCTATATAGTGAAACCCTATCTCAAAAAGAAATAAAGTTTCCAGCCAACCTGACCTTGTCTGTTTCAAACAAAAATCAGGGACTGGAAAGATGGCTCAGACATTAAGAACTCATACTACTCTTGCAGAGGACCTGAGTTCAGTTCCCAGGATTCACGTCAGGCGGCTCACAACCACCTGTAACTCCAGTCCAGGGGATCCAACTATCTCTTCAGGCCTCTAAGGACACCTGCCCTCACATGCACCTATATACACACAAATATACATAATTTAAAATAAAAAATAAATCTTTTAGGCATTGTCAGGTGGTCCCAAAGAATAAGATGCACACAGGTACAACTTTGTCCACATATAGACTTCTCAAGAATTGAAAGGGACAGAAAATAAAGACTGGGATTTCCACTACAATGATAGAAAACTGTCACTAACCTCCTCAGGCCAGGTTTGCAACTTGATCCAATCTTAAGCTTTTAAACCCCTAATGTGTCCAGTGAGGAAGCCCTTCTCCCTGCAGCACAGCTGCTGTCTGGGAACCCAGGGGAGCGAGTCATTAGCAAGTGGGACTCATTTCCAAGAACCTGTTTGCTGGTGATGAGGTGTGAGCAGAGCAAACAGGGCCAGGCAGGTGAGCCCCTGCTCTGGGTTGTTTGGTGACCCTGGTGTGATTTCCTTCACATGCTGGCTGCCGTGTAGACAGAGGAAGCCAGTTCTACTTTGGAAAGGTGTTTTAGGTTTGGATGCATATTTAATGTTCATTTCATAAGTAAAACACAAATGTGGTATATTTTTATAAAGGTAAGATATTGGAGATATATGAGACTTGGGTCCTCTTTAATGACCATCTCTAGTCCTGGCCAGCCCTAGTCCCGTCCATCCCTTCCTACCTAGTGGTGACTGTGACTACCGATCCACCATGCCTTGCATCCCCCGTGACCTTTTTTCTTCTTGTGAATCAGTTTATTTCTCAAACACAACACAGTTTTTACTGTTGGCCAAGGATTGTTTGCATTGCCTTCCAATTGTGAACTCCTGGATATTAATGAAACTATATATCATAGGTATGTGAACGTTCACATACACAAGCACACACATATGTACGCAGAATCACACTGCTAGAGTCAATGTGCAGTGGTTCAACACTTGCCTAACGTGCATGAGGCCCTGGGTTCCATCCCTAACACTACCAAATCAATTGATCAATAAACAAACATATACAACTGCCTTATATAAATGTATTCTGTCTGGTACCCTAATGAGATACGTTTAGGTTGCTGTCCTTTTATTTTTCTTGAGACAGTCTCTTTATGTAGCTCTAGCTAGATCCTCCTGTTCCAGCCTTCCAAATCTTGGGATTACAGGTGTGTGTACCACACCTAGCATCCATTAAAGAAGTGTTTTTCAAAACCCGGTGTGGTGGTGCACAGCACTGGGGAGGCAGAGGCAGGTTGATCTCTGTAAGATTAAGGCCAGCCTGGTCTCCATAGTGAGTTCCAGGGCAGCTGGGGAGACCTGGTCTCAAAAAGACCAAAATGGCTCAGTGGTTAAGAGCACTGGTATTCTTGCAGAGGACCAGCAGTACACCTACATGTTGGCTATTGATAACTCCAGTTCCAGGGGATGTGACAGCCCTCTTCTGACCTCTGAAGGCGTTATACAATGTGGGTGTACTTACATACATGCAGGTAAAGACTCATACATAGAAAATAAAGATTATAAAAGTTTTTCAAATTATGTTACCATGAGTAGCCTTCCAGATCTTGTTTGTAGGAATAGGGAGTTTCCAGGGTAGATATGCCTAGTGGGGGTTGGGGAGTGTGGTAGGTAGGGAGATGTTGTTAAATCCTGAGTTAACTAATCTAGGAATAACATGGGCCTGGGGCAGAACTGTCAGTGGGAGAATGGGGTGGATGTTTGGGGGTGGGGTTGGAATTAGGACTGAGGTGGGGGTAGGCTGAGGACTAACTTCCACCTTGGGCAGGGGCTCAGCTTTTCTGCTTTTCCAGTAGACCCCACCCTCAGTTTCTAGACAGGATACTGCAAGGCCTGCCTGGTTTAGACCAGAGCAAGGCTAGAGTGATTACTTTTGGAAAATGCCAAATGTCAGTGCTGGGATAGAGGCTGGAGGGTGGGAGGGTGGTGGGGGTGGGGGGTTGGGGGGTGTTGTGGAACTCTCCAAGGCTGTCAAAAGACTGAGCAAGGAATATCAGAGCCATGACCTCCAGCTCTAAGACCCAGGGTGATCACTGAGCTCCCTGGTTCTGAGTTGCTTCAGCTTTCTGTAAAGTAGGGCTCCCCACCCCCTGTAGTGCCCCTTGCTCTAGTCAGAATTCAAGGAAGTGGACAACTGTGGTTCCCCAGAGAAGTAGCATCCTCCTTAGAAATTCCCTGGGATGGGATCGGAGCCTTTGCCATAGCTAGCAGAGCCTGGGCCTCTGGTCTCTATCCTTTGATCAAGAATTTCTAGCTGGGGCTGGAGAGATGGCTCAGCAGTTAAGAACACTGGTTGTTCTTGCAGAAGACCTGGGTTCAAATCCCAGCACCCACATGGGAACTAACACCTGTCCATAACCCTAGTTCCAGGGGATCCGACAGCCTCTTCTGTCTTCCACGGGCATTGCATGACATGGGTGCACTTACATGCAGGCATAACACTCATACACGTAAAATAAAAATAATAAAATATTTTTTAAAAAAGAATTTCTAGCTAGATGAGAGCAAGTCTATGCATCATTTGAGACGCTGAGGCAGGAGGACTGCTGTGAGTTCAAAGGCCTACCTGAACTATATACTGAGTTATAGGCTTGTCTCAACAAAACGAAAAGAGCCAGGTGGGGGAAGCACACACACCTGTGGCCCAGCACTTGGGAGGTGGTGGTAGGAGGAAGGTCAAGAGTTCAAGTGCATCCTTGGATACATAGTCAGAGGCCACACTGGGCTCCTTGAGACCCTGACTCAATAAACCAAACCAAACCAAAAACTTTCTGCAAGAGAGCTGGGGGCCTTCATGGTGAAAATCTATTAATTGCTAAATAGTTTATGCTTGTGAAAACTACTGCAGCAGCGCTGGGGAGATGCTCAGTTGGCAAATGGCTTGTCTCATAGGCACGAGGACCTGAGCACCATCCTCCCAACCCACTCAACTTGGCACCCATTTGTAATCTCAGCACTGGGGAGGCAGAGACAGGTGGATCCCTGGGGTTCTCTGGCCAGCCAGCCTAGACCTCAAAGCAAGTTCTAGGCCAATGAGGGACCTTGTCTCAAATAACAGAGTGGAAGATTCCTGAGAAATGACAGCTGAGGTTGTCCTCTGGCCTCCACATGCATGTGTACACATATGACCCACCCAACGCCCCCAGCTACTGCAGCCATCTAAAGCTGGTCATGGTGGCATGTGCTGAGGCGGGAAGAGCATGACTTCTAGGCTAGCCTGGGCTATACCGTGAGACCCTATCTAAAGAGATGAACAAAAACCTGCAGTCATTTGAGGTGTTTAGCATGCACTTGACACAGGTGACCCACTTTATGCACCGCATCTGTGCTGGATATAGCTTTAGTGTCAACTTGACACATCTGGGTTGAGGGAGCCTCAACTGGGGAATTTCCTCCACTGGACTGGTCTGTGATCATGTCTGTGGAGGAATTTTCTTGTTGAGTGATGTGGGAAGGCCCAGCCCACTGTGGGTGGTGCCATCCCTGGGCAGGTGGGCCTATGTTATATAAGCAAGCAAGTTGAGCAGGGGCCAGGGGAGCAAACCAGTAAGCAGCATTCCTCCATGGCCAGTGCTTCAGCTCCTGTCTCCAGGTTCTTGCCCTGAGTTCCTACCTTGGGCTCCCTCAGTGTTGAACTGTGACTGGGGAGATATAAGTGGAATAAATACTTTCCTCCCCAAGTTGGTGTTGGTCAGTGTTTTGTCACAGCAATGGAGAAACAAACTAGAACACCATCTCACAGAAAGAAGAAAAACTCAATTACGAGCTCTGCTCCAGCTCAGGCAGCTGGGAAGCATCCCAGAGGACAGTCTGCAACTCAACCGCTAGCCTTGGATACAGCTCAGTCATTAGCCCAGGCTGCTCCACAGTGAGGATCAGAAGCTCTGGGAACAGAGATGCCACAGCTCCATATGGTTCCTCACTAGGTGCCAGATCTACCATGGAGTCAGTCTTCTGGTTGGACCATGCCATGATCTCTCCTTGATTTGTTCTGTCCATTTGGAGGGGTTGGGGGTAGTCATCATGGTCTCAGAGTCGGCCTCATACAGCTGCAGGAGTTATCACTGACAGAGGCGCCAGGCCAGAAACAGCCTCCTGGATGTGGTCCTTCGGCTGTCCGGGCAGCTCTGTCCCACAGGCCCCTAGGGCACTGGAACAGCACAGACCATCTCTGCTCCACAGGCTGCTTCACCTATAAGGAGGTATCTTCTCCCAACACAGCCAGCACCCAAATGACCTCAGATGTCTGAGCTATGCGGGGTCTTTGCAGTTTGTTTCCATGTATCCTAGATGGAAAAAGGAAGCCCCTGATGGTGACAGCCCAGCAGGGTTGAGAGATCCTCCCCAGGACTGAGGGACCCTGTATGAATGTGCCAGTCCTCAGGTCCACAGGTGACAGGTGGTCTGCTTGTGTAGACAGGTGTGACTGAAAAGACACAGCTCAGTTCTCTGCAGGGTGGTCATGCCTCTGTGCTGACTACATTACAGTGACCCCAGCAGTCCAAGGCAGGAAGGAATTCTGAGTCTCCCCCGTTTTATCTACTTCAGGAGAACACCCAGCATGCCTCATTAACACTCTCCCGCTAATAGTCTTTGGCCTGGAGCTTGGGGAGGAGGGGATAGATCTAGAATCAAGGAGGTGGAGTGTGTGGGACTGTATCTTTTTCTTAAACAATGAATAACTTAGCGCAGTCGGGCCTGTGGTCAGCTGTTGTGAACCTGGAGCTGAGTCAGGCTGTTCTGTGTGGTTCTCATCAGATGTCTTGTCCTGGATCACAGAGGAGTCTTGACAAGGACCCTTAGATATACAGAGTGGGTGATGACAAGAACCATACCATGTTCCTCATGGAAGAGAAGCCAGGTGTGTGCGTGCATGCATTCCACAAAGGGAGGCAGTGCTGGGGAGAAAAGATTTAGGAAAGGCCCAGAGGCTAAGCAAAGCAGATCCACAGTCCTAACAGAAAATGGTTCAGGAAGACAGGAGAGGTCACTGGTGCCAGGGATGAAAGGCCTTACTTCCCATGTTGAGGAATGGGCATTTACTGCTTTATAGACGTTTATAAGGTTTGATGACAAGAGATTGGGAACCAAAGAGACCAGAGTTCAAATCCCAACCACAGCTGGGCAGCCTTGGGCAGGGGACAATCCCTAGGTGGTCATGATGTCTTCATCTGTAGCAGGAGACATCAATCGGGCCACCTTCCAGGAGTGTCGTGACTATCTACTGTACATATGGATGGTTCTTTCCCTCTCCAGCTCTTTTTTTGGGGGGCCAGATCATCAGGACTTGAAGCCTAGTTACTGTACTCCATTTTCCAGAACTAGACGGGTTGTGTGCACTGATTTAGACATGGTTGTGGCTTGCCCACAATGCTAGCCATTACCACTCCATGCTTCAGTTACACAGATGCTGGATCTCACTCAGAACTTGAACCAATAGAAGGGCAATTTGTTAGGAGGGTAGCTCAGCTCCAACAGAGTTCGGAGGAGGGAGATTTCACAGTGACTCGAGCTTTGTGAGCGAGAAATCTTCAATAAAGAACTTCTCTGAAATACAAAGTGGCGCACATTTGCCACACATATTCAATATCCATCCTTCATCGGAAGTGCCCAGTGCCTCTGCCAAGCGGAACACTTTGCACAGCACCTCAATTCTGCTGCCCCTCTACTTCATGGAAGCACTTGAACAGCAAACCCCTTATTTTACAAATTATTTCAAGCCAAACATTCACTTGATCATCCTAGTCTAGTTTAACTTGGAAAGCTGCTTTCTGAGGGTTTTGGAAGAAAAAAAATAAAAATAAAAGAAGGAATCGCCATGGCTTAAATCAGAACTCGGAATAACATTATCAAAAACTTATGTTCCCGTCTCAGAGCTGATGGGGGGGCATGCTTTCAGATACAAGCACTTCCAGAATTCTAAAGTTTCAGAGAAAGTATTATTAGTTGGGCAGGAAGGTATATTGTATGGACCTACCAGGCAGAGCTGAAAATAACTTACACCTACAAACCTCATGAGAGAGAAATAAAATGTTCTTTGGGGATTTGTGAAAAGAAGGAAGGAAGGAAGAAAGGAAGGAGAAAAAAAGAGAAAGAGAGAAAGAAAGAAAGAAGGAAAGAAAGAAAGAAAGAAAAAGAAAGATAGAACTCTGCATGGTGTCATGTAGACAGGGGGGCTCTTTTTAGTTCAAGTGGCCTCCATTTAGCTTGGGCCATATGCCTAGTTCCTCAGGCTTCATTAGATGAACAGACTATTTTCCCTCCTAAATACATAAATTACCCACAACCCCATGATGTGGGAGATGGACTCTGGTGACTTTAAACCCAAGGGCTTCTGGCCGGTAGAAAGACTCTTACTTGAAGAAGCAAATCTAAATTCATAGCAGAGGTCAGGCACCATGCAGCCTGGTCCCCTGAAGATGGGTAAATACCTCCCAAACCAGCAAACAAAAAGAAACGCCAAAAAGGAGGTTGCCAGGGAGACTGTGCTGAGTTAGACTACACTAGGAAAAACTACTGTAGAATTGTGTAAAACAAAGCAGTTACGCCTGTGATATTCTAAAATTCTCGATTCCTTGGCTAAGATCAAACAATTGAAAGATGAAGTTGTTTCTACACGTTTCTCTCTCCTTCCCCATCAGGCATAGGTGGGAGAAAGTGACCAAAATTGTCCAGACAGGCTGGAAAGTACTCAGCCTCTTCTGTGACTGGCAAAGACCAAGGCCAGGCTAGACTGCGTTGGAGCCCCAGAGCTTGTACTGGTAATAGGACCTGTGACCTCTGAAAGGTCCTGCCTCCTTTTCCCACTGCCCGACATGGCCCCTTCTTCTGAAGGCATGGCTGCTACCCCTTAGTGGTGGCTGCTTCTTTGGAAGGTAGACAGTCATCCTATACATAAACCCAGGATGGTTGCACACAGCTAAAATCTCAGCACTTGGGAGGCGTTGGAGGATCAAAAGCTGAAGTTCATCTTTGGCCACAGAGGCTATATAGTGAGTTCAAGGCCAGCCTTGGCTACAGGAGACCTTTTCTCAAAAGAGACAGCAAGGTAAGGACTATAAAAGCAAGTGACCGTTTCATCCAGTCTAGTTTAAAATAGCAAGCATACCAGCAAAGTTCTCTTCCACAAGTCTCCACTGACATGCAATCTCTAGACATGTAACAGTCACCCAAAGACGCAATTTTATCATATAGTTTTCAGTTTCATTTTATAATATTCTTTTCTTCCAAAAGAAAGAGTCTTAACCTCACACAGTATCTTTCAAGTATTAAGTATCCTTCTTTTACCCAAAATACATACATATCTTACTGAGCTAAATGATCTCAAACACATTTGGAGGGTAAGTTTCTCCAAGCTAAGCGGCTGAAAGCTATGGGGCTATTTTATTAACAGGTCAGTTGTTTTTCTAAGAACTTTCAAAGGACAGCTAACAGGAAAAAAAATTTTATTAACCCTTATACATTTCAAAAAAGACTGAAAGTTTAGACGGGTGGAGTGTACAATGCTTAAACAAAATAAAACAAAACAAAAACAGCCTTGCTGTTTTTAAAGTCCTGAAATGTGTCCTTTGTTTTCCGGGTTGCTGACCACAATCTGCTGGACTGGAATGCAGTGCGTAGGAAAGGGGAATACCTCCTGTCTTCCCCCAGACAAGCAGTTTTTCTTAATTAGATTCGTCCCAGCAAGGTCTCTCAATGTGCTCAGGCAGCCAACTGTGCACAAAGAAACTGGCCTCTGCCCGGGAGCCTCCTTTCTTCCCCAGTTCTTCCAAAATGCCACCAAAGGGGTGGCGTCACTCAGAAAAATACAGGACAAAAATTTCCGGAAAGACCAAGAGCGTAGCCCATGTAGGAAGTGAACCTGAGGTCCTGTCTCACACGCCACCAAGCCCTTCTGTCTCCCTCTCCTTAGAGGCAGTGGAATCCACATTCCAAACCTTATTTATGAGGGACAGATACATTTGTAACAAATGGGTTTATGCAGACTTATAAGTGTTTCAGGAACACTAGCCTCCCACTGCCCTGTACCCTGAGGGGAATACACAGTTTTCAGAAAGGTTCCACCTAAGAACAACCCAGCAGTGTGTCATTTTGTGTCTCCAGAAGTGCCCTGGAAGATTCTCTTCTGCATTTTAATAGGGTCTGTTACATTGGAGCCATTTAACTGGTAACATCCTGCAAAGATACCTAGATTTTTTAACACCTATTTATGTGTTAGACTGACTGGCTCCGCCCTAAGGCAAGCATTTAATAACATGCCAGTCATTCCAGAGCCCTGCTTAAGTGTCCCCTCATATGGGCTGGCTTAAAGAAAAGTGACAGAAATGTTCTTTAATAACTATGGTTTATCCATTTCTTTCAAATAGTAAGTGGCGCGTTCTTACCTCATTTGCAGCTTTTAATCTCAAATGGACATGGCTTTTGAAATATCCTCTTTCTTTCTTTTCTTTTCTTTTTTTTCCTCCCCGACGCTGCCACTTGAAAGTTGAAATCTAGCAAAAACATAATGGTAGGTGCTAGCTTTCTGAATTACAGGGTGACTGTCGAGCTGATCCTAAAAAGCAAGTGTCTTTTTTATACCGCATAAAAGGCTGAAATGTTTACATATCAAAAGGCTATAGGCCAATTTCTGTCAAAATTACACATGAAGTTAAGCAGTACAAGCAATTTATTTAAACACTAGTCATTGTAGAAAAATTCAAAACCATATGCTCTTTTTAGCAGTTTTTCACAAACGCATCTGACCCATGACTTGGCTAGACATACAAGCTTCATAATTTACTCTAAATTTCAAATCCCCTTGACGTTTAAATAAAAGATCTTCATTAATGAGGTTTACATGAATGAAAACTTTCTAAGCTGATATCAGTTAGCTTTGGGAAGGTTTGGGCTGGCTGCTCTCTTTTTCAAATGACTGACTTTGCTAATCATTTCAAGAGAAAGTTCCTCTGAGAACAAATTATCATCATTTGCATTCTGTGATTTGCAAACGCCACGGTGCAGTCACTTTGAAACAAACTTTGGTAAATAACTCAACTGAAAGGCGATTTCTGCAACCCGGCCTTGGGAAACACGGCATGGGGGGAGGGCACCCTCTCCTCCCCTAGGGTTATGTGGAGCTTTTCTACACTTTGATTAGTTTGCGCTTTTACTCGGAACTTGCAAAACTTCTAACAAAACTCATTTAGTAAGTGTCCTAGGACCAGCCAGTGTCGCAGACATACCATTTGCACCCCAGGGGAAGCTCACAGTTCCTCGTTCAACCCCACAGACCCAACCTCTGTGGGAAGAACTCTTGGGGCTCCCTGAGGGGTCCTCCAAGAAGCAGCAGAACCAGGGAAGTAACTGGTTTTGAGACTCTTATTTTATTTTTTTAAGCCCAAAGGCCAACAACGAAACCGATTTGCTGGTAAAAACCTTAGGAGGTCTCCCCTCATGCCCTCTGGCTTCAGTAGGGTCTTTGAATTTTTCCTAATTCCTGTGACCTCCTTACAAAACCCTCCGAACGTTTGGAAAGAATGCATCAGTTTTTTGCACACTACAGGGCAAATCCTACCTAAACGTCTACCTAAAGATCCTACCTAAAATGTCCAATTATAAATGGCTCTGTTTCTAGGTAATAAACTGAAAATTGAAAAAACGATTCCTGAGAAGTTGGAGACCCTTACTAATTTTGTTTTTTTTTTGTGTGTGTTTAATAGCTATGAGGTTGGGGCATACGGATAGCTGGAGAGACAGCTCTCCCCGTGATGAAAATATCTTGGGGCCAAGAAGGTGCCCAGATACACACTCCAAACTTGGGCGCTCTGTTTTAAATCAGAGAAGCGATTTAATCTACACTCTTTGAATCAATTTAGCGATGACCGCAGTGCAAAAGCCGTCTTTGATAGATGCCAAACAGCAAATATACCTTATGCATGTGGAATCCACTGATCTATTCTTTAATATCTTAAAAATGAGGGCTATTACTGGGGCGAGTGACTCTTCTACAAACACATTTTCATAGACTTCAGCGCCGTGATTGCTTTGTGTGAAATCGTGTTTGGGTAATAATAGGGAAAATCAGCGGCGTGTTTACTGTATTTCCCACCTAAGCGCTCGCCTGGCTGCCTCCGGACGCTCCTGTCCTCCCATGCTGAGCCGAGCGTGCGGGGCGACAAACAATCGCTTAGCAACAGGAGGGGGACAATTTGTGTGCCTTGCATTTGTGATTCCAATTGAGCCCTGGACTCCCGCACAAGATTGTTTTTAGTGTGTTGGGGACCCTGACGGGGTTTCTACATAGAAGGCACAAGGACACAGGGCCCCTGACTTCCTTCACCGCGTCTGCCTTCCCGCGGACAAAGTGGAGCAACCTCGGATGGCGGGGACCGCCCCCTCCTCCCCGCTTCGGGTGAGCTCTCCTGGAGCCCAGCGGCTGAGCCAGGGCCATCGTGGGCTCCGGTTCCAAGTCGCCTTTTGGGAAAGCCCTGTCTACGGAGAAAAGAGCTCACAGAACTACTTTCCCAAATATTGGACCCAGCTGAGCAGGAACCCTGCCCTTGGCTTGGGAAGGGGTGAGGTCAACACACTCATTTGTCCCAATGAAAAGAACAGTAACTCTCAATAAATAGTAAGGTTTTAAGGGATCTAATTAATGTTGGATTTGGTTAGATTACTTAAAGTCCCGAGGCCTCCAAAGGAGGGATACTTTGCCAGGTGGCTCCGATGGGTCTCGAACTCTGACAATCTGGCCTGTGAAGTGCTTTTCCTTCTAGGGTTCATGTACTGCTAGAGCGCTTCAGGAAATCAAGGGAGGCAGCGCAGTCCAGGACTTGTTAGATCTGATCATTTAGCACGGAGCAGGAGACACGTAGGGATGGCTGTGGGTTGTCTTGTGCTTTTCAAAACTCCCGCGTGTACTTTCAGGTCTGTGGCCAGTACCTGTTGGGTTTGGGTCTGGACCTCCTTTCGGAAGTTGCAGGGGTCCAGGAATCTGCCCCAGGGGTTCTCTGGCGCTTTGGCCTCTGCCTGGCACCCCTGCGAAGGTCCCGAGAGATCCACCCCCACATACGAAACGCCGCAATGCGCTCCCAGCCACCGACACAAAAACTGCGGGGAAGTCACTGGTGAAGCTGCCGCCTCTAGGTCCGGTCCAGCAGTAGCCCCGTGTCTGTGTCCTGGAACCGGGCAACTGTAAAGTCTCTGCAAACCCAGAAAGTGCCTCCTCCTTGAGGTATAGGGGCAGGAGGCTCCCACTTCTTACCTTAGACTTGGCCTTTCTGAAGGACAGTCATACTCCAGAGAGAATTTTGTTAAAAAACAAAAACAAAAACTTTCACCTCTCCAAACTGAAACCCAGTCCTTCTCGCTCCCCGATACCACCTCCAGTTTGTGAAGTGCGCAGGGCTCAGCGTCTCAGGCTGTGAGCCGACCGGCTTAAGGGCGCAGAGGTCCCGTCAGGCCCGAGAGGAGAAACTCAGCCTTCCTTTCCTTTCCTGCACACCGCTCGAGTTCTGAACCCACGCGGGACCAAACCTCCCACAATGGCTGTCTAACCCGGGAACAGCAGCTGACAAGTGGCCTTTCCCCTCTCTCCCAGAGCCAGGAGGAAAGCAGCACCCTCAGCCTGCACGATTTTAAAAGCTTTGCAGCGATCTCGGGTTTAAAAGCGCGAGAGAAACCTCAAAAAGACGGCATAGGAGTTCCTGGCGGCCTTCTTCAGGAAAGCCGAGGGTTCCCCCACCCTGGTCTCGCCTGTGTCGGATACCCGCCCTGCCCCTGCTGTTGCTGGAAGGGTGGTCCACGCGGTGAGCTGCGGAGGCTGGCACCCAGGCCGCGCGACCTCGGGGCGCTGCTTTCGTTGCGGTGGACGGTCGCCTACCTTCCCCAGCGTCGCCTGTCGCCTGCGCGCAGTGCTGCGCCTCGCGCGCCTCCAGCAGCCCGGCTGTGCGGCGTCGGGAGTCCCGCAATCACCACGGCCTCCAGCAGCCACCGACTTGGGTCCAGGCCCCTGGGGCCCCACGGAGCCCAGCACCCGCCTGCCAGGCGGAGGGACACCCGTCAGCTAGAGGCCTGGCCCGAGCGAGCCGGTGGGAAGAGAAAATGCCACTCAATTGTGTGGCCAGGAGACAGGCAATCCCAAGGACTCCCTCAGAATTGAAACCCCAAAATAGTTTGGGGGAAGACTCTCCCTTCCCCAAAATACTAATCAAAACCAAAATGGATAGAATCTACCGACACCCACGCGGGAAGCCGCTGGAAGCAATCGCTTCTGAGCGGTGCTCTTGGTAGCGAATTTGAATTTGGTCTTCAGTGCTGCGTACGGACCTAGAAGGGCCTGCGTGGTTTTCAGATCAAAGATCAAAGTGGTTGAAAAAAAAAAAAGAAAGAAAACTTTTAAGAAACGCGATGGATATCTTTTTCGGTCGTTTGTTTTTGCCTTTACAAAATTTTGCTTTCGCAGAAACAAAAGATTCTGGATAGGAGGGAGGGTTAACGTGTTTCATTTGGGAGAGAACCTCAAGATTTGGGGGGGTGAAAAAAAGTGAAATTAGGCACTGAGTACATCATAGGGGTAGGGTGGGGCGAGACGAAGGGGTGGAATTTTGTCTTACTAGATGAAGGACGCAGCCACCTACATTAAATAAAACAAAACAAATTCCGAAAGGGGGTAAAAAGTAAAGTCAGTAAAATCGGCCACAATGAATTTGCGCTACAGGCGGAGGAAATCGCACCCAATAATAGAAAAAAAGGGAGGGAGGCGGAGAGGTCGGCGGAGGAGTTGTTAACCGCGGCCCCACAATGGTATTAATAAGATTAACCTGAGCAATTAGGCCGCCCGCCCAGCTCGGCCCGGCCGCGGCGGGGCTGCGGAATGGAAAAGATTAGGTTAATTTCATTAATTCTCAATCCACAATCTCTTTTTCTGGCCCTTAACCCCCCTCCTCCTTGGC
>NW_008341878.1:227636-251087 GCF_000622305.1 Nannospalax galili | reverse complement strand
AACACACACACACAAACAGACACAACACACACACAACACACACACACACACACACACACACACACACACACACACACACACACACCCCAAGGAAAAGAACGGGCCAAATCTGGTTCTGTTTGTCATCTACATATTACCAGGAACTAAATCCAGGATGACGTCGACTCGGTATAAAACCAACAAGAGGTTGAGCTGGTCCGAGCTGCGTCCTACCGGCGGGTTGAGCCCAGCGAGCGAGGCGAGGGGAGGAGAGGGCGGGAGGAGGGAGCGCGGACGCAGGGGGCGGGGAGGGGCTGCGCTCCGCCGCGCTCTCTTTCGGTTTGGTCGGCGGCCGGAGGAGAGCGTGGACACCCCCCAACACACACTTGGAGCTTTTTCCTCCTCGCGTCCCCGCCGCCCCCCGGTCCCAGGCGCGGGGCTCGGGGATGCCCGCCAGCATGTTCAGCATCGACAACATCCTGGCCGCCCGGCCGCGCTGCAAGGACTCGGTGCTGCCGGTGGCGCCCAGCGCCGCCGCTCCGGTCGTCTTCCCGGCTCTGCACGGGGACTCGCTTTATGGCGCGGCCGGCGGCGCCTCCTCGGACTACGGCGCTTTCTACCCGCGCCCAGTGGCCCCCGGCGGCGCCGGCCTCTCTGCCGCGGTAGGTGGCTCCCGGCTCGGCTACAACAACTACTTCTACGGGCAGCTGCACGTGCAGGCGGCGCCCGTGGGCCCGGCCTGCTGCGGGGCAGTGCAGCCTCTGGGCGCGCAGCAGTGCTCCTGCGTCCCGACGCCCCCAGGTAAGGTCGCGATCGCGCGGGTCTCCGCCACCTCCGCAGTCAGGAACGGCCGGGACGCGGACGGGCGGTGGCGCTTGATTTATTCACCTTACGCCCACTTTTCTCCGCTTGCAAGCCTCCCCTCTATCCCATCTGTTTTTGGCTACCGGCTATGGAAATTTGCACACATCTCTTACAAACTTTAGGGAGTGTTACTAACAGATCCAGCAGCCCTGGAGCCCGGGTGGCGATTCCACACCGGGGCAGTAATTAAGTGCCCGCGTGGGAGACTAAGGTTTTGGAATGCCTGAACTGGTTTTGGGTGTGTGCGGGCATCATACCTCTTCCAAGCCCGAGCGTCCCAGATCCTCGCGTTCCCCGAGACCCAATGGCCCTTACCGACTGTTTTTAGGTGGGAGAGGGTAGCCGGCGGGCTGGCTGGGGTGCGGAGGCCGGAGAGGGTGACTGATTTCCCGCTCCTCTCCGTCACAGGCTACGAGGGCCCCGGCTCGGTGCTGGTGTCCCCGGTGCCGCACCAGATGCTGCCCTACATGAACGTGGGCACGCTGTCGCGCACCGAGCTGCAGCTCCTCAATCAGCTGCACTGCCGGCGGAAGCGCCGGCACCGCACCATCTTCACCGACGAACAGCTCGAAGCCCTGGAGAACCTCTTCCAGGAGACGAAGTACCCAGACGTGGGCACGAGGGAGCAGCTGGCCCGGAAGGTGCATCTCCGCGAGGAGAAGGTGGAGGTAGGCGCCGGGCCCTGCCAGGGGTGTCTGGCAGTTCTGACTTGCGAACTGGGTTTTCCCGGCCCTTCTTGGGGACTCCCCCACCCTCCAACATTAAGCTTACCAGGGATGCCTGAAGGCGCATTAGGCCCAGGAAGTGGAAGGGAAACGCAGAACTCAGTGGGTGTTCCCCCTTCTTTTGTTGGCGCTACGCGGGGCACCCGGGTATCGATTCCACCGTCAGGTTGTCCCCTGGCCACAGGCAGCCACTGAAGTGCCCTGGGGTAGGGGGCTAGGGGGCAAAGCAGGCTTTTGATCTATCTTTTGATAATCTCCGGTTTTTTTGTTTTGTTTTGTTTTTTTGTTTTTCCCTTGCGCAACAGGTCTGGTTTAAGAACCGGCGTGCCAAATGGAGAAGGCAAAAGCGGTCCTCTTCCGAGGAGTCGGAAAATGCGGAGAAGTGGAACAAGGCATCTTCAAAAGCCTCGCCGGAGAAGAGGGAAGAGGAAGGTAAAAGCGATTTGGACTCGGACAGCTGACGGCTGCGTGCCTGCCGGGGCGCTTGCCTGACTCAAGGACTTGCACAGACAGACGATGCAACTTGCACACGCGCTGCCTTGCGGGAGGGGGATCGAGAAAGCCAGGAGGAGCTAGTTGTAAATAGTGTACAGGCCCGGGATACGTAGGGGACAGGGGCGCGGGGACCTCAGCCCCGCGGTCCGAGGCTGCCTGCGTGTGCCTCGTTCCCCACCGTAGTATTTATAGTTAAGTTAACGGTGACAGTTCAATAAAGTGATGGCGATGTAGCCGGGCCACTTTGTATTTCGTTACCCTCTCACCATCGGTCTGAGGCCTAGGAATCTGTTTTGTTTGTACGTGGAAGACAATTAAAACCAAGCTAAGTAAGGGCGGCACTCTGGCGGAATTAGTCCTGTCATGGGTGTTCTGGGTCTCCAGGAAGGGGTCCGATGGAGTTTCTAAAGCTTTATCTTCTCCCACCTTTTCTTCCTTCTTGGGAACTTCCTTCAGCGCCCTTTCCCAGCCTCTTTCCAGGGTCCTGTGCTTGAGAATCCCCAAGGCTTAAGACCCTGAATCCCATAGAATGAGGGGATGGTTATTGCCCCTGGAGCTGGTGCATGCTTTCTGGCTGTCACCTCTGGAAGCTGCCCCCTTCTAGTAAAGTTGTTTCCCTAGCTCCCATACTGCAGGGGTTGGGCGCCTGTTCCAGAGGGCCCACAGGGGACAGTGACCTAGCTAGGGGACCAGGATAGGCCCTCTGCTGCTTCGGCTTCTCCCAGGAGTCCTGTGGAGATGGATGGTCTCCTCTTTCAGGGAGGGTTATCTACCCTTGGCACCATTCACTTCCAAAGGAGCTTCCTGAGCAAGCTGCTGCTCCAAATCAGGAGTGTGGATTGGAGGTTGAGGGGAGCCGGATTTCGTTTAATATGTTAGATTTGTACTTGATTCTGCTCTAAGTGGCTTATCCATCCTCAGTCAGCCCTTGACTGCTTGCTCATCAACTGTGGAGCCCAGCCTGGAACTTGTACTCCCCCTGTGCCACCTGGGGTAGATATTTGGAGCAAGGGCCATTCAGGGCAGGAGGGAAGGCTGGGCATACTGCTTCTAGCCAGCACAGAAAAAAACAAAAACCCAGTGGTTTAGAGGAAGTACCTTTTTTCCCCATCACAGCTTGTAGGCTTCCAAGGTGAAGGTGACAAAGCCCAGGGGAAATGACATGAAATATGTAATGATGTAATGACCCCCAATACTGCCCTTTCTTTCCTTCCTTTTTCTCTTTCTCTTTCTCTCTTTCTTCCTTTCTTCCTTTTTTCTTCCTCCCTCCCTCCCTTCCTTCCTTCCTTCCTTCCTTCCTTCCTTCCTTCCTTCCTTCCTCTCTCCTTCCCTCCATCCCTCCCTCCTTTTCTTTCTTTCTTTCTTTCTTTCTTTCTCCTTCCTTTCTGTTTTGTTTTTCCTTTCCATTTTTTTTTAAAGACCCTAGACTGGCCTTGAACTCCAGACCCTCCTAGCTCCACCTCCCTAGCGCAGGCCCTTGGCCAGCTCCCTGTACTGTTTTGTATTTTTTTTTTTTAATACGCATCCTTGCGCAAAAGCAAGGAACAATGGTTTGGAGGCCTTTCTTTCTTTCTTTCTTTCTTTCTTTCTCCTTCCTTTCTGTTTTGTTTTTCCTTTCCATTTTTTTTTAAAGACCCTAGACTGGCCTTGAACTCCAGACCCTCCTAGCTCCACCTCCCTAGCGCAGGCCCTTGGCCAGCTCCCTGTACTGTTTTGTATTTTTTTTTTAATACGCATCCTTGGGCAAAAGAAAGGAACAATGGTTTGGAGGCCAGATCTGCCTCTAGGGAAAGATGTCTGTGGGCTATACCAAGTCTCTGACACAGGCCTTCCATAGCTGCAAAAGGGACAAGTAAGAGAATCTGCTTCCCAGAGCAGTGGATGTTTGCAGGGACTAACAGAGTGATCTCACTTTATCTTCCAAGAACTCTGTGAGATGAGAATTTTGTCAGCATTTTATAAGTGAAGAAGTTAAAGTTCTGAAAGGTTAAATACTTTGACATCATGTGTGCACGTCGTCCATGCCCATGTGAATCTTGTCCATAATTGGAAATATTTCCAATAATCACATCTCTTGTGAGAAACATTCAAAGAAACCATCACAATTCGGATGAGTCTTGAAATGGCCTTTAATATACCTTCTTGGATGCCAAACTTCCAAGGAGAGAGGAAAGGACACTGACAGCTGTGTACCCTCACTTGGTAGTCGTTGCTGTTTTGCTTTGTGGGGTATTCTGTGCTTTTGGATAGTGATGAGCCTGCAGGGGCATCCGGAACATTTTAATGAAGGACAGTGTCATTCCACTCTAAGAGATCTGATCTCTGTGGGATTCTTACTTATAATAAACTCCTGTGTCTTCTTGCCTGTGACCTGCCCTCAGGCTTGTTATAAAAGGAAATCTTAGTTTAAAGAAAATCCAAATTATCTGGTCTAGGAAAAGATTTGTGGAAAGTAATAGGAGAGGGGAATTGAAGGGGTCCCCTCCATGAGCACAAGGCAGTCACCAGAAAGTGGACAGGGAGGGTGGATGAGGAGACTTACTTGGCCTGGGGCAGGCCTAAGGTAGCAAGAGAATGCCCCCTC
Organism: Nannospalax galili; assembly: GCF_000622305.1. Lineage (NCBI taxonomy): Eukaryota > Metazoa > Chordata > Mammalia > Rodentia > Spalacidae > Nannospalax > Nannospalax galili. The sequence goes on along the minus strand of NW_008341878.1, from coordinate 246,440 downwards.
CCTGTCCACGTCTCCAAGCCTGGAGTTCCCTGTGAAGTGCTGCAGGACTGGCCCAGCTCACAGGAAATAAGCATAATAAACGTCTGGAGTGAAGAGGGAAATGTCAGCATGGTCTTTCTAATTATAGTCCACCCACCCTCCTGCATGCCCCGGGCAGCTGTGGGGCTCAAACCTCTGTAGTAGCTGGCTGTTGGTGTCAGGAAGGGCCAGATGGGGTCACAGGGCAGAGAGCACTGGGGCCTCGTAATTTTCTTCAGTGGAAATTTGGATTATGCTGTTGGAAAGTTGTGTGTATACCTGGGTAAGCTGTGGACCAGGTGACTTACTTAAATAATTCCTAACTCACAACCTGCACCCTGCCCTCTGAAGATGTTCTGCCTGTTTTACAGCTGAGGAAACCGAGACACAGAGCTAACACCAAGGGCCACAATGGGGCTTATGATCTGCATAGCTACTGGTCCTTGGGTTTTGATAAATCAATGTTTCAAAGAACCTAACTTGGTTTTTGGATGGTGGTGTGACCTGGACAAAAGTTTGCCCATAATAAACAACCATGGGAATGAACGTAGCTGTCCCTGGGGGACATAGGAATTAGTGTACCACACAATGCCAGACAGCCTGGCCAAGCAGTACCCCTAACAGGCTAGCATCTTCCACGGCCAGCCCTTCCACAGGCATCCCAGGCCCACTTCAGCCCATTTTGCAGATGAGAATTGGAGGCTTGGGGAGAGTAAAAAGTAAGTCCTGGGTTCTCCCATACCTTAGTGACTTCCCACATACCTCTTGACACAGTGACGGGGGAGAGTGCAATAGCTTGCAGGTATCCTTGGTCACCTGGGCCATGGAGGGCCTTGGACCCTGACTGGAGGGAGCTGAGGAGTGAGAGGTGAATGTGTATATTGAGGTCCTCGGACTCTTACTTGGTGTCTTCTCCCACAGAGAAGTGTATCATTCCCACGGAGTGTGTTTAGTCAGTCTTTTTAGCCAGATGAACAGAGTTAGGAGGGAAGGGCTTAAAGACAAGTGATGTACAAGGGCTGTTCGAGCAGTATTCAGGGAGGGAGGCTCTCAAGGGCAATTTTTAGATCAACTAATGTTTTATTGAACTTTGAACCAAGAGGTTTTGTTTTTGTTTGGGATTTTTTTTTTTTTGTGGACATGATAGCCTTAAACTTACAGCAATCCTAGCCTTAAACTTGGGGCAATCCTAGCCTGTCCCATGAGCCACCAGGCCTGGCTGGGATGTCATTAAATGTATACATGTATATGCATGAGGTAGAAGTAGACAGAGTCTTCTATTTTATTATATGTAGGTAGGAGTTAAGGGCCAGGAAGTAGGGGTGATGGGGACAGTGAGGTAACTGGCCTTTAAAAGCACCCTGGACCAAGCTTTCTACCCTGTGGGCCCTCATCCTCATCCAATAAAGTACAGCAGGCTAAGCACTCTATCTGTCAACTTCCTTCCACACCTGCATAAAGGGTTGGGGGTAGAGGATTAGAGATAAAGCACAAGGAATCCAGCCGAGCGTCTGACACATTTGTTTATTATCCTTTGTTTTGAAAATATTCTCTGACCAGCTGATTAATGCCAGCCTAAATCGATTAAGGAACACCCTTGTTTTTAATTGTTGTTGGTTTAGAAGCTTATGCATGACCACAGGTCTCAGTTTAAAATGCCATTAAATGTGATGGCATGGGCTGAAGGCATCTGCCTAGCTGTAATGTGTAATAGCCCCAATTCTCCAGAGAACTCAAGGAGAACTGGATGAATCCAGTGCCAGTGAAGGAGAGTATTTGCTGTGGGTTTGGATTTGATTTCCACATGTTTGAAATGACCTTGAAGTTTTTTCAAAAGTAAAACCAAAGCAAACCCCAGCAGCTAGTGCAGAGCCCCTTGAATGTCCTGGGAGAGGTAGGTCTAGCTGGGTCTTTTTGGCAATGGGGCCCTTTCCTTTGTTGAAGGTATACCAGGCATCTCTATGACTTGTCCCTAGAGTCATGTGACCCTGCAGAAGACCGACCTCTATTAATCCTGTCTTGGTTATAAACCTGGGAAAGAAAAAAAAAAAAAATCTCTGCCTTTGCAGTCCAAACGTACCATGGAGCAGGTTGAATTATAGCTTATTGCAGCATCTGAAAGTGAGTCTATAAGTTTTGGATTCCTAAAGCCCTCATCTGTTCCCAAGTGTTCAGCCCTGGGAAGCGTCAGTGAAGGACAATCCTGAGTCTCTCTCCCACCCTCCCCCTTCCCCAAGAGCCCTTCCGTTTAGGCCTCCTGGTTTCCTGATTTGGGGTCCTCTGAGTCTATTGACTATATCCAGAGATCGTATTTAATGGAGTCACCTGCATTTTGTCCACCCAAAGCTGATTTATAGAAGCTGTGATTAGTGAGATAATTTTAGCCACAATGCACAGAGTTTAAAAGCATCTGTGTCACTGTCACTTCCTCCCTGGTCTACCAGTGGTATAACACAGGTTAGGGCTGTGCTGTTATCCTGTGGTCGACTTACCAGGCTGAACCCAGCAAAGGCCGTGGCTGTAGGATGCATGCTCCCTGACTCTCAGAACTGGCATGTGAGAACTTGATTTAAGTTTTCTCTTTTGAGGGGTTAGGAATGGAAATATTTTCAAAACAAATTTTCAAAGAAAAGCCTGTGTTGTCCATCCAGAGAGAGATGGTTTGTGACCACAGTGCCGTGTCATAGGCCCACAGCACAGTGGCCATGGGGTCCTCTGGGCTTACGGGGCCTCAAGGTCATTGACATAATGGCAGAGCATTCTTCGATGGGCCTGGGGTGGAGTGGGGGGTGGCGCATGTGGCTTTGGAAGCCCATGCCACCCGCTGGAGGGTTTGCTACAGGCTGCTTCCAGGCGGCCTCACAGTGCCCCTTTTATCCTGACCCACACAAATCATTGACATCACTACATGAGGCAGAGAGAGAGAGAGAGGGAGAGAGGGAGAGAGTGTCCCAGATGGGGTATGAAGAAGCCTCCTTTGAAATCCCTCAAAGTGCTAACTGTGGGACCAGAAAAAGGAAACCATCCTTCGAAAAGAACAGGGAGGCCCTATGTGCCTGGCACATCCCCCCTCTGTGAAGAAGACTCAGCACCCCATGAAGCTGGAATCCCAGCTGGTCCTTTCATCTGAAGACATCCCTAAGGCCAGATGACTGGAACTTGAAGGGACATGCATGTTCGACATTGTTTTGTATTTGAGGAATAAATATTTAAATGTGAAAGCAAGTGAATCACTTTCTACTGAAGTGGGCAGGGCTGCAGAGCTGTGTAAGTGTTGATTTTCTCCCAAGCCTGTCCTAAATACAACCCCAGCCTGTGTGATTCCCGTCACATTTGGAGTCAGTTGACCAATAGCTTGCCCCCTCCAGAGGACCGGGCACCAGGAGTAAGCTGGGACAGATATGCTTTGCAGTTTCCGGTCAGTCTCTTACAGTTGCCATCTGGGCTTCCAGGCTGCCTTTTCTCAATACACAGGATGATATTAAAGGTCAAACCAGAGATGCTGTCCCTTTGTTCTTGGCCTGAGACTTCTGGCGTTTACCTCAGTTCTTCCAAGGAGAAACTGACCTCAGGTACAAATGTGAACAGAAAAAAATAACTAAATTGCATTTACAGTTCTGGAAATAGCTTAGCTCTTACTGGCTTATTTTTATCTATGGAAGATGCTTATGTGGGTTTTGGGTTTTTTTGTTTGTTTGTTTGTTTTTGGCAGGGTTAGGGGAGGGAAGAGAGACAGTGTCTCACTATGCAGCCAGGTCGGCTTCAAACTCTCTGTCTTCCTGCCTTAGCCTCTCTGGTGCCACAGTTACAGACAGGTGCTACCATACGCAGCTTACATGTGTGGCTCAATCAACCATGCAAACAAAAATAAGATAGACTGGGCTATGTGGCTTACACCTGTAATCCCAGCCCTAGGGAAAGTCACTCATGAATTGGAGGCCAGCCTGGGCTAAAGAGTGAGACCCTACATAGGAAAAATAAAACATTTTAAAAATAAATAAATCTTTCCTGGAGAACCCAGAGTATGTTATAAAAATAGGCTAAACTTGCTTGAGGCTTGACAACTGCAGGATAGTTTTTCCCAAATGTGTCCGTCTAATTCCCTCTGCTGCCTGACGCACGGCGTAGAAGTGGCTGCTGTCACCTTTTATATGCACAAACCAGCTGTGACTTGATCGTGTCTTGCCATGCTGCAAGTGCTTTATCATCTGCATTTTATTTAATCCGTGAATGCTTCTGTGAGGTTGGCACTATTTTTACAGTGCGAGAGAGCAAACCCAGAGCCTGTGCGTGCTAGGGAAGGGCTCTGTCTCTGAGCCACATCCCCAAACCTGAGCTTGGCTTTACTGTCACCACTATGCAGGGTGGAAGGCTGGCTGTGGGACCTCATGTGTTTCTATGCTATGGACTGCATCCCTCAACAAGGACCAGCCCGGCTGGAATGACTGCCTGGACCCAATAGAGCACGGTGATCTTTGAGTTTCAGCTCCTCCTTGGGAGAATTATAACCACTTTGTGTTTCAAATGGAGTGGTTAAAGTCTAACGTTGTAATTTCCGGCAACACATGAGAATTACCTGGGGTTTTGCAAACACAGATGGCTAATCATGGTAAACATATCAGCACATCAAAAATAGTCATAAGCACATGATCAAACACTGTATTGATGACCTTACAAAAACAGGAACAATAATAGTCTCCATGCATTCTACAAATATTATAGAGGTGCCTGGTCTGTGCCGGAGTTGTTTTAGATGCTGGAGGCATAGCCTCTGCCTTTCTGGAGTTTTCCATTCTGTTTAGGAGACAGCTACTAAACATGGTGACAGGCAGTATTAGGTGTCTGTTGTTTTAAGCTACCAAATTTGTGCTCATTGGTTATTGTGGCCTAGTACTGACCTCCAGAGGGGAGAAGAAAGCACCCAGGGGTAGGGTGTGTCCAGAGCTTCTTGGAGGGCTACCATGCAACCCACTATAGGAGGTGAAGGAGAAGAGAATGACCATGAATGCATTTCTGGCCAGAATGAATTGCTTCTCTTATTTACCCACTATTTTAAGAAAATTTGGGGGAGACAAGTTTTTATGACACACGCCATTTTGCTAAAGGTGACTGCCTTTGCCTGGGATTTCTCTCCTAAATCCGAGGGATATCCTTAGCACTCATGGAACAGGTGGCAAGAACCAGGGAGAGGGAAACTCTGGAAGCAGCAATCTGCAGATGACAGTGACTCCCTGCATCAGTCTTAAGCTAATCCTGCATCCTACGAGGCTGAAACAACAGACATGTATTTCACACAATTCTAGAGGCCAGAAGCCAAAGTTCAAGATGCCAGTGGGTTGGGTTTCTTGACTTACATTTTCCATTGTGTTCTCATATGGCTTCTCCTTTGTGTGAATGCACATTCAGTGTCTCTGGTGTTTTTAGTGTGTGTGGGGGGGCAGAGGTTGACATCAATTGTTTTCTATTGATTCCCACATTATTGTTTCTTTTAAAAAATTATTCAGGTGTTTGAGAGATGGCTCAGCAGTTAAGAGCTTTGGCTCCTCTTACAGAGGACCCGGGTTCAGTTCCTAGCACCCGAATGGTGGCTAACAACCATCTGTAAGTCCAGTTCCAGGGGATCCAACACCCTGACCTTTGCAGGCATTACACAACATGGGTACACTTACACACATGCAGGCAATGCACTCATACACATAAGATAAAACTAATAAAATATTTAAAAAATTATTTACATGTATTTTATGTGTATGAGTGTTTTGTCCACATGTATGTAAGTGTACCACGTGGGTGCAATGTCCACAGGTGCCAGAAGAGGGTATAGATCCCCTGGAACTGGAGTTATGGAGCATTGTTAGTTGCTGGGAACCAAACCCAGGTCCTTGCCGTGAGCAGCCACTTATTTTCTTATTTCATTTATTTGTGTGTGTGTGTGTATGCATGCATGTCTGTGCCACAGAACATGTATAAAGATCAGAGGACCACTTGTGGGAATTGGTTCTTTCCTACTTTGTGGGTTCCAAGTTTTGAACTTGGGTCATCAGGCTTGGCAGCAAGCACCTTTATCCACTGAACTGTATCACTGACCCTCCACCTTATTTTGAGGCAGGATCTCTTACTGAACCTCCCTGTTTTGGCCAGCAAGCCCCTGGAGCTGCCTATATTCCCCAGTGCTGAGATCATGTTGCCACGCCTTTTACCTGGGTTTAAGGGATCCAAATGCAGGGCTTGCATAGCGAGTGAACCATCTCCCTGGTCCCTTGGTGTCTCATCCTTTTCTTATGAGGACACCAGTCCCAGCTGGATATAGTGGCACACTTGCACTCAGGAGGCTGAGGCAAGAGGATCCTGACTTCAGGGCTACATAGAATTGAAGGCTAGTCTGAGCTATATAATAGGACATGGCTTTAAAACAAAATGCAACAATAACAACAAACAAGATCTGTGGATGTAGCTCTGTGGCAGAGCAAATAGCATAAGGCCCTGGGTTCTATTCCAACACTACAAAGTAGAAAACAAAACCCCAAACCTCTAAATATAGTCACATAGGGAGTCTAGGCTTTAAACTGTGAGTCTTGGGGACACAATCCAGTCTTCATCACCCTTGTTTTGTTTTTTTTAAGACAGGCACTCCCTGGAGCCCCAGTTGACCTGGCACTCACTAAGTAGACCAGGCTGGCCTAGAACTTCCAGAGATCCACATGCCTCTGCCTGAGATTAAAGCCCACCATGTCTGGCCTCAATTCTCTTTTTGATTAACATTGTCAACAGAATCAACATTTTTGTAGATTTAACCCATTGCCTGCTGGATTTCCTAAGTCATACCTGCCCTTTACAGTTTTCTGAACCAATTCTGCCCCTGAGTGCTTCTGTGAACCATGGACATTTCATCAGGGATGCCAAGGACCTCTTCTGAATAAATTACTAGAATCTACTGTCAATTGTCAAGGGGCTAAATGGGCTATATGGCCCTGTTCCTATTTTGTTTTTAGGACAGCATCTCGTGTTGCCCAGGCTGGCCTTAAACTTGTTATGTAGTTAAGGATAACACAAACTCCTGGGGCTGGAGAGATGGCTCAGTGGTTAAGAGCACTGGCTGCTTTTGCAGAGGACCCGAGTTCGAGTCTCAACACCCACATGGTGGCTGACAACCATCTGTAACTCCAGTCCAGGGGATCCAATGCACTCTTCTGACCTCTGTGGGCATTGCATGACATGGGTGCACTCACGTACATGCACACAATATATACCCATACACATAAAATAAATAAAAATCATAAATAAAATATTTTTAAAAAGAATAACCCAACTCCTGATCCTCCTGCTTCCACCTGCTCAGTGCTGAGATTATAGGCACGCACCACCACGTCTGGTTTATGCAGTGCTGGGGATCCAACCCAGGGTATTGTGCATGCTAGGCAAGCACTCTACCAACTGAGCTACATGCCAGGCCCTGTTTCCTCCATGTGACTGACACAAAGCTTGAGCACAGAGAGCAAGGCTGTTGCAAAACCGCCTCCATCTGACTCTAGAGTTGCCTTTTGCCTCCTTCCGTCATTTCTTACTGTCTTGGTGGAAGACTTGGATACCCAGCGTGGACCCTGTCACCCTTTCTTTCATGCCTTAGCAGAAAAGGCCTGCTTTCCCTTACTGTGAGGTCTCTGTCTACCCAGGCCACTGGCCTGCCCAGATAAACTGCTGTTTTCAGAAATCCAAAGCCAGTTCCGAAGGGACATCTCTGGCACATGCTTCCCACTGCCCGCCATTGCATTCAGTGCTTAAGGGAAAAACCCTCCCACGCTAGCAATGGTCTCCGGGCCCTACAGAACTGAGGGCTTCCAAGTAGAGGGGTCATTTGGATAGAGACCAGCATCCTCCAGGGATGGAGGTGACCGCCAGCCAACCAACCACACAGAGTGGGTGTGACTTTCTGCAGCATAGGCTGGTTGATGACAAGAATGCCATTTCTATAGAAGCCCTTCTGGTCACGACACAGGAAGACAGCAAGGACTCACTTTAGGAAGAGCATCTACCGCCAGAATAGATGCTCCTCAGCCTGTCTTTTGTTTTTGTTTCGGTCCTCAGTGGACATGAGCGATTCTCAATCATTTCGACCCCATTCCGTTAAAATGCAGAGTCTGTCTCAATTTTCGCTGTCCTGAGGGGTTGGTCTGCATTTGGTCCAAATTATGCGGCTGTCGACAGACGGCAGTAAAGTGCTTTCACAGGCAGGATGGAGTGGTGGGAAGAGCTCATGTCTGGAGACTGCTCAGCTTGGCTGTGATTCTTGCAGCCCCTCCAGCCCGGTGACATAGATGAGCCGTTTAATCTCTGGGAGATGTGGTTGCTTCAAGTATAAAACAGAGCTAATAACTCACGCCCCTTTGTTCTCTCTAGGGCAAATTACAGAGATCTTGGAAGCCTGAAAGCAACTTTTCCCCCATTTCCCTCAGAGAGGGAAGATGAGTAGAAGCCTCAAATGAATTGGATGTGATATGGTAGAATATGATGTTGGTAGCAGTACATGTATTTTGCCTGTGGAATATTGCAGGGAGATTCTTTTTATAGACCCAGGACAGAACATCTGGCAGGCCAAAATTATATGAAAATAATCTGTGTTCTTAAAACCAAAAGCAAACTACCACCCTGTACACCTTGGCTTGTAACAAACCTCTTCCTGCTCAACGTGAGTGATGAGGGTAATGTAGGTAAAGCAGGAATATTTTAGAGGCAGCGTGGAGAGGAGCTTGGTAGCAGGAAAGGCATGCCACCTTGAAGAGTCTCATGGTGACTGGCCACTGTGAGGGGGGCCAGCTCAACACAGATAGCTGAACCAGGGCTCCTAGGCTGCCCAGAGCTCTGGGAGAAGGGTTATATGGTTGAGGGGGGATATGATGACGCTTGTCCGAGATGTGGTCCTTCAACTCAAGGCATGAAGGTGAGGAAAAGCTGAGATCCAGACACATAGCCTCAGGACAGCAGGGTCAAGCTGAGGGGAACGGCCCTGGAAGTTGGCTGTGGCCTCTGTTAGGACATCAGGACAAGCAGTTCAGAACCTCTCTTCCAACATAGGGCCCACTCTAATTCCAGGAGCTACAGGGGGTCTGCAGGGTAGAAGATTTTGAGTCTCCAGAAGCACTTGGGCAGCAAACTATGGATCCTGATTTGGCATCTGGGCCTCAGGTCCTCATAAGACTACACCTTGGACTGTGCAAATAGCACCCCCATGAGAACAGTGGTACTTTTTAGCTGACACTGGGACAAAGGTCCTTTATGAAATGTAGCCATTTCTTGCTCGACCGGACCTTTGTTTCCATCCTTCCCATAAGCTGTCTTTCCCTGACTATTCCAGATCTTTCTGGGGACCCTACACAGTGTCTTTGCTTTCTCATTCTTCCATGAATTTTCCTCTCCTTCCTGGTCTCTGTTGCCTTCTCCTCTTCAGCTTTGCCTACTAGAGTGTAACATTACTGAGGGAGGATGGAGAAGAGCCAAGCCAGGCCCTGTCCTCAGGGCCTCCCAGCCAGGGAGGTGATAAACTCAGCAACATCAATTCTGAGCCAGTGACAAGAACCAAGCAAGCAGCTCCTGTGGGACACAGTGAGGACAGGCAGGTGCATAGCCTCCCCATAGTCAGTGTTGCCTGCTGTGAAGAGTTGTTCCTCTGGGTGGCCCAGGATGCTGTGGGGATGCCATGGGATGCTGTGGGATGTTGTGGGATGTTGTGGGATGCTGTGGGATGCAGTGTGATTCAGTGGGATGCTGTGAGATGCTGTGGGATGTTGTGGGATGCAGTGGGATGCTGTGGGACGTAGTGGGATGCTATGGTTTGCTGTGGGATGCTGTGGGATGCTGTGTGCAGTTCAACCCAGGCTCAGTGCTCAGCAGGGTATACATCCATGTCATGATCCTGGTTCTGATTTTACTGAGAGAATAAGTCTTCAGGTAAAGTTGATAAAGGTTTTAGAATGTGCCTGGAAGTTTCTCCAAGGGGACCCATGACAGACATCCAGGTGGAGTTTAAAGAGGCTGGGGTGGGGGCAGGGAGAGAAGTCAGAAGAAGGGACAAAAGTTTCTCCAAGGGGACCCATGACAGACATCCAGGTGGAGTTTAAAGAGGCAGGCAGGGAGAGAAGTCAGAAGAAGGGACAGTGGAGGGGATGAGTCTGGGGTTTAGGCCCTGGGGCAGGATTAGTAGGGTTTTAATGGGACAATACCCATTAATAGGGGCCCACGACTGACTTTTCTCCCCTTCCAAATGGCATTTGTTTCTAGTGTCCCTACTGAGACAAAGATGTCACGCTTAAACCATTATGTCTCTAGTCACAGCTTAGTTAGATCTAAGCTGGGTAATTACAGCCATGTGGTTCACTGGGGGAGGGCTCCTGAGTTTTGGCAACAGTGACAGCGAGAGGTTAAAAGATATTTCCTTAGTTTTACCTCTCTAAATCTATCCCATATCTACAGCATGACCATTCCTTCAGCACACGGATTTTCTTTCTTTGCTTTAGAACTATATTAATTGCACCCACCCTGTAAAGTTTTCAACCCAAACAGAAGTGTGGTGGAGTGACGGCCGCCCTCCTGTCTCCTCAGCACCTTTCAGAGGAGCCGGGCCTTCTCTCTCCCTCTCTCTCTCTCTCTGGATGTGTGCGCACACACACATACATGTGCTTTCAGGAAACAATCCATCAGGAAAAATGCATGAGCATCCTTTCTCCCTGTTAACTCATGTCCATCAAACTTCTGCTCCCAGTGAGTGCTTAGGATCCCTGGCAGATATACCTGCATGGATTCAACCTCTGTGTGTGTGGCGTGCGTGTGTGCATGCGTGCGTGCGTGTGTGCATGTGTTTGTGTGTTTCAGACAGGGTCTTGTAATATAGCCAAGCTTGTCTCAAACTCACAGTTTTCCTCCTGGTTCAGCCTCCCGTCCATCTTATTTCTGTTTTTTTTTAAAATTATTTATTTTTTTAATTTTATGTGTATGAGTGTACTGTCTGCATGTGTGTAAGTGCATCTGTGTCGTGCAATGCCTGGAGGTCAGAAGAGGGTGTCAGTTCCCCTGGAACTGGAATTAAAGACAGTTGTTAGCTACCATGTAGGTGCTGGGAATCAAATCAGGTCCTCTGCAAGAGCAGCCAGTGCTCTTAACCATTGAGCCAGCTTAATTCTGACTTTTAAGTGTCACAGTGAATGCTCATAGCGTGCTGTTGTGCACAGATCCTACCTGCCTTATCCCTTCCTGAGGACCCACAGACTCTTGCAGGGGGCGGTGCTGGCCAGCCTTGGTGTCAGTCATTGGAGGGGCAGGAGGGCAGGGAGGATGGTGGCACCGAGTTTTGTTTATTTGGACATTTGTATTATTTGTATTCCATTCACTGGTCACTGATGGAGCATGTGAGCATCTTTCACCCTGCTTGTGTGTCTGTCATGTTCCCTGGGTTTCCATAGGACAGGTGGTTTTCCTTACTGACTTAGCTTTGAGTAAGTCCAGTAAACCCTCGGTCCCTGTTACATGTTACAAATGCTTTTTTCCTAAGCTGTCTTGGGTCTTTTGGATTTTGTTGATAGCTTTTGATGCTGTAGTGAACACCTTCCGTTTGTGGAGTAGAATTCCCCATCTATCTCTTGGCTCCCAGGAGGTCACGTTTTGCTTAAAAAGTGTGCTCCTCCCTGCCTGTGAGGGAGTGAATATTAATTCACTACATTTTTTTTTTTTGAGACAAGGTCTCATTCTGTAGCATTGACTTACTGACTTGCCAGGAATTTGCTATGTAGACCAGGCTGGCCCTGAACTCACAGAGATCTGCTTGTCTCTGCCTCCTGAGATCTGGAATTAAAGATGTTATGACACCATGGCCCTTCTGTAGTTTTTTTTCCCCTAGTACTTATAGAGTTTATTAGTCAAGTGGAATGGTGCATATTTGTAATCTTAGCCCACAGAAAGCTGACTTAGGAAGATTGCTGTACGTTAGAGGCTAGCATAGACTACATAGTAAAATCTTGTCGCAAACAGTAATAACAACAAAATAGTTTGATGTATTGCATCTGGGTCTTTAATCTGTTTGGAATTTATTTTAGTGTCTAAGCTGATATAAAAGTATAATTTGGGGGGCTGGAGAGATGACTCAGTGGTTAAGAGTGTCCGCTGTTCTTCCAGGGGATATGGGTTTGGTTCCTAGCACCCACATCAGGAGGCTCACAACTGCCTGTAATTCCAGGGTATTTAATTCCCTCTTTTGGCTCCAGTTGGCACCTGCATGAATGTGGCCTATACTCTTTCTTACACACATACATATACATACACAAATTTATTTATTTATTTTTATTTTGTGTGCATGCCTGCATGTATGTAAGTGCACCCGTATCATGCAATGCCCACAGAAGACAGAAGAGGGCATCAGATGCCCTGGAATTGGAGTTTTGGACAGTTGTCAGCTGCCATGTGGGTGCTGGGAACTGAGCCCAGGTCTTCTGCAAGAGCAGCCAGTGTTCTTAACTGCCATTTCTCCAGCCCACATATACATAAATAAAAAATTTAAAAGATTTAGCTGGGTGGTCTAGTGGCACATGCCTTTAATACAGAGGCAAATGATCCAGAGATCCAGGCCAGACAGGGCTACATAGAAAGACCTTGCCTCAAAACATTTTTTAAAGGTTAAAAAAAAAAACAGTTACTGTACTAAAAAGTATAATTTTCAGTTTTCAAACTGCTGACTGGGAGCCCCAATGTCCGTTACCCTTAACCACCCACACCACTGGTCTGTGATAGACTATAATCTTTGGTTATGACAGTTTGTCTGTTTGCTTGTTTATTTTTCTTTTGGCTGCTGTGGTTTTTGTTTCTGAGATAGGATCTCAGTTTGGCCTGGAGCACACTAGATAGTGAAATCTGACCTCTAAGTTGCAGCAATCTGCCTGCTTCAGCTGCTCCAGTTGGGAGAGTACTCCACCAAGTCCGGCTAGTAGACTGTTTTTGAATTAGAATCTCGCGATGTAGCTCAGGCTTGCCTTGAACTCCTTATGTAGCCGAGTATGATCTTGACCTCTTGATGCTCCTCTCTCAAGTACTGGAATTATAGGCATGGGCCACCATGCTGGGTTTAATGGGGTGCTGGAGGTCTAACCCAGGAGTATCCTAGCTATTTAAGTACTCTGCCAGCTAACCTACATCCCCAGCCTTTGAACTCTTGATTCTCTTGCCTTAAACATGTCACCACACCTGGCAAAGAGGAAGGCAGGTGGATCTCTGTGAGTTCAGGTCAGCTGGGGCTACAGGGAGACCCTGTCTCAAAAAGACCAAGAAAAAAAAAAAAGAATCATGTTGCATTGGGGATGATCACTCACACCTGTAATCCCAATACTTGCGAGATGGAGGCAGGAAAATTGCTTGAGTTGAATGTGGGCTACAGAATGAGACTGTCACAATAAACAGGGAGAGGGAGCAACAAAGGCTACAGGGAAACCATGTCACAAATAAAAAAAGAATGAAGAGAGAGAGAGAGAGAGAGAGAAAGAGAATAATCATAATACTTCAAACAAGCCTCCTTCCAGAAAAACAGAATGAAATTAGGTGATAGGTGTGAGAAGGTATGCCCATGCATTCAGATAGCGTCAGCTTTGAGTGGCTCAGCACTTAAGAACACTTAACTGCTCTTCAGAGGACCCAAGTTCAGTTCCTGGCCCCAATGTTGAGTTGCTCAAAACCACCTGAAACTCCAGCTCCGTGGAATCCAGTGCCCTCTTCTGGCCTCTGAGAGTACCACACTCATGTGTACATACGCCCCACATATATACATAGTTTTTAAAAATCTTAAAAAGATTATAAAACAGATATTATTGCTTTTATTCATTTGACTGCAAATAGTAGATATCAGCTCAATGTATCTTTAATTAAAAAAAACCCAACAACACAAAAGCAATGCTTTTAGGATGTAGGACAGGGGCAGAGTTGGCTTGCTGAAGAGCTCATAGTAACACTTGGTTTTCTTTGTCTCTAACCTCTGTTCCTTCCCATACCTATACCTCTCCTTTTTTTTTTTTTTTTTTTGGTCTTTTTTGAGACAGGGTCTCCCTGTAGCCCCAGCTGGCCTGGAACTCACTATGTAGACCAGGCGGGCCTCCAACTCACAGAGATCCACCTGCCTCTGCCTCCCAAGTGCTGGGACTACAGGCGTGCGCTGCCACACCCGACTTACCTCTTCTTCTTTTTTAGTTTTAGACTTTATTTTTATTTTATGTGTATATGTTTTCGCATATATGTATGTAAGTGCATCCATGCCATGAAATGCCCACAGAGGCCAGAAGAAGGCATCAGATCCCCTGGAACTGGAGTTGTGGACAGTGGTTAGGTGCCATGTGGGGCCTAAGAATCAAACCCTCTGTAAGAGCAGCCAGTGCTCTTAACCGCTGTGCCTTTTTTTGTTGTTGTTTTTTGGGGGGTTCTTTTGGTGTTGTTTTTAGAGACAGGGTCTCCCTGTAGTCCCTGCTAGCTTGGAACTCACTATGTAGCCCAGGCTGGCTTTGAACTCGCAGAGATCTGCCTATTTTTGCCTCCTGAGTGCTGGGATTAAAGGCATGTGCCACCATACCCAGCTCCACAGCTCTTCTTTACCTTATTTTTTCCCGGAGAGATCACTCCTTCCTACACCCCAAGCCATAGGGTGAGCAGGTGCTTCCCTAGCCAACCAGACTGGTTTTCCCCAGTCTCTCTCTTTCCCGTGTCTCACATCATTTTGTTTCTTCATGTTCTGATTCCACATTCGACAAAGGACTCTGACCAGCTCTACTTGAGTTGGAAGTCCTCAACCATTGCCCTACAGCCTAAGACATTTATCATCAGACTGTGATGATCCCAGCTCCACTCTTGGTCCTGGGCAGGTAGGGGGAGACTGTTCTGGACTTGGTACCAATCCCATAGGTCCCTTGTGCATGAAGTGGTCTCCATGCAAACACGGGCCTGAATTTAATGCTGAGAGGCTTCAAGCCGAGGCTATGTCTACAATTGATTTTGGAACCATCAGTTTCCTCATTGTTCGTACTAGATGAACAATATCTGTGCTGCTTCCTTGTAGGGATGCTGAGAGAACACTATGTTCTATTTGACACAAAGGAATTTTATATCCCATAACTTAATTGTGTAAGTGCTGTGAGTTTTTCCTTCTGTTTTCTTCCTGTTCCTCTCCTTTCTAATGCCTCCTAAAATATGACTTGTTCCTTCCTTATTAGGAAAAATGTGTGTATTCACTGTAGAAAAAAGAAAGAGTAAGTCAGAGCCAAAAGAAGAAGAAAAAAAGAGCCCAGTCCTGCTGTTGATACTTCCATAGCTGGTCTGACACCAAGGCCCCCCTTTCTGCTTTGTTTATTTGTTTTGAGACAAGTTTTGTTGTAAGCTCGAGCTGGCCTCAACCTTCCTCCTCAGCTTGCTGAGGTTATAGGCATGTGCTACCACACCTGAATTCTTTTCTTAGCCTTTTCTCCTCTCACTCTTTCTTCCTCCCCCCCTTCCTCCTTTCCTCCCTTCCTCCCT
This sequence comes from Nannospalax galili, assembly GCF_000622305.1. Classification (NCBI taxonomy): domain Eukaryota; kingdom Metazoa; phylum Chordata; class Mammalia; order Rodentia; family Spalacidae; genus Nannospalax; species Nannospalax galili. The sequence continues at coordinate 230,891 of NW_008341878.1, read as the reverse complement.
CCCTCCCTTCCTTCCTTCCTTCCTTCCTTCCTTGGCTTTATACAGCCACTATATACCTTGAATGCCTCCACAGTGCTGAAATTACAGGTGTTCCCCATCAAACCCAGGGAACAAACCTAGGGCTTCAGACATGCTAGGGAAGCCCTCTGCAATTGGGCTACATCCCCAGCCCTGTAGCTACTTTTGCAAAATTGTTATCTATGACTCCATTTTATGAGAATTACTTCCATTCCTATTGTTCATTCATTCATTCATTCATTCATTCGCAGGGTCTCACATATTCAGGCCTTCGACTCTCTATGTAGGCAGGTCTGGCCTTGAACTTCTGATCCCCTACCTATATCTCCCAAGTGCTAGAATTAGAGGCGGAGCCCACCATGCCCAGTTTATTCAGTACTGACAAATGGAATGCAGGGCTTTGTGCATGCTAGGCAAGCACTCTACCAACTGAACTATAAGACCGGTTTTCATTTCCTTCTGTCTATGTCTCATTCATGTGTGTGCAGGTGCATGGTATGTGTACTGGTGCATGGTAATTATGCCTGTGCATGGTATGTACACCAGCGCCTGGAGGTCAGAGACAACCTTGCCAGCCACTCTTCAGTCACAGCCTCCTTAGTTTTTGATACAGTGTCTTTCATTGGCCTCGTAGGCTACGCTAGCTTACCAGCAGGCCCCAGGGATCTGCCTGCCTCCACCTACACAGCACTGAAATCATAGACTCTTAAGTGGGTTCTCGGGGATTGAACTCAGGTCCTTTACTGACTGAGCTGTGACCTAACTTCCTTCTGCTTTGTTTTGAGACCTGGTCTTGCTGTATACCCCAGCCAAACCTGAAACTTTCTATGTAGATTAGGCCAACCTCAAACTGGCATCAATTCTCCTGCTTCTGCTCCCAGAGTGCTGGGATTACAGGTGTGCATCACCACAGCAGTCCTTATTTAAAGTTAAAAAAATTTTTTTTTGGTCTGTTTGTGTGTGTGTGTGGGGACCCACAGAGGCCAGAAGAGTGCATTGAACCCCCTGGAGCTGGAGTTACAGGCAATTGCGAGTTGCCCCATGTGGATGCTGAGAACCTAACTTGGATCCTCTGGAAGAGCAGCTAGCACTCTTGATCACTGAGCCATCTCTCCTGCACCACTTATTTACTTTCTTACAATATAAAGGGAATCATCTAAGAGCCCTTGTTATGCGGCACAGCCTCCTCTGAGCTGGAGTAGAGTGGCCGCTTCACTGTTTAGTGATATTTAATGGTACCATCGTGTTTGTTTTGGATGCTTAAATGTGTGTCCACTTTGGGAGAGTGAGTGGGATGCTGGCAGGACACTGGACTTGGGGGCCCACAACTTGCTTTTCTCCTGCCCTGTTACTTTGACTTTTCTAGGACTGCATACTTGTAGGCTGAAATAGCAGAACATTCTAGGCACTGCTCCACTGGAGCTCAAACCCACACCGCTTTTGTAGTAAAACACCACCTGACACTGCTGATTGGCCTGCCTCTGACTCTGTCTAAAAAAAAAAGTCCCTACTTTAATTATTCTGATGCCCCCATCTTATGCTCTTCCTCCCATTGAGGTCTCTGGGTTTTTAAAATTTTATTCTCTAGGGTCGGATGTGGTGGTGCATGCCTTTAATACACTCAGGAGGCAGAGGCAAGCAGATCTCTGTGAGTTTGAGGATAACCTGGTCTTCATAGTGAGTTCCAGGCCAGCTGGGGCTATAGGGAGACCCTGTCTCAAAAAGACCAAAAAATTTTTTTTTCTTTTTTTTGCTCTTAGGGCTAGAGAGATGGCTCAGCTGTTAAGAGCACTGGCTGCTCTTGCAGAAGACCCAGGTTTAAATGCCAGTACCCTTATGGTGGCTAACAACTGTCTGTAACTCCAGTTCCAGGTGATCTGACATGCTTTTCTGGCCTCCATGGACATTGCACAACATGGGTACACTTACATACATGCACACATAACACTCATACAGATAAAGTTTAAAATTTTGCTCTTTTCACCCAATATTGTATTGTGGTTATTTTCTGTTTAGTAAGAGATCTCTAAACAGCATGAAGAAGGCTCCCTGTACCTGTGTGTCCTTGGTGGCTGGTTCTATGGGTTCTCTTCAGAGATCCCTGGCTGTATGGAACATTCCAGAGGGCCCTTAGGGGCCTCATGCCCAGCCCATCTCTCACACAATTCTGGAAGACATTTGTAAAGCATTTTCCAATTTCCATGGTGAATTCATGTAGATTATGTCTGTCCACTTTCCCTCTGAGATGGAGTCTTTAGAAAAAGGCCCAGAACAGAGGCCCAAACAAGGCAAAGATAATGAGCATTTTTATTGACCCTCCAGACAACTGCCAAATTGTTTTCAGTTCAGCAGTTCAGCAAACATCTTGGGGCTCCTGTGTACAATGGCTCCTGATGGGGACTGACAAGCAGGCCTACTGCAGCTCTGCCTTTGGGCTAACACCACTGTAGCGAGGTCATGTGCTGAAGTATTGGACTTACCTTCTCTTCCTGGATAACCAAGACCCCCTGCTTACAAAGGATGTCTGTATTGAGTGTTTTCCCTGAGATTTGAGTTTATGTCTGCGCCTGTGACAGTAGGATGGCCCAGTGCAGGACACCTTTCAAATCTGCCTCCCCCCAACCCCACTCCGTTTTGTCTTGTATAAAATCCAGGCAAACTATCCTAAATAACTGTTAATGCAGTGAATCCAAAGGCCTTTGAAATACGTAGTAGACTTGACTCTCTGTATCTGCGGGACTGATCCGTATCCATAGAGTCCACAGATCAAAATATTCAGAGGGGCTGGAAAGATGGTTCAGAGGTCAAGAAAGTGGTACTGGTCTTGCAGATCACCCATGTTCAGTTCCTAGCACCCGTGTAAGGCAACTCACAAGCCTATGTAACTCCAGCTACAGGGGATCCAATACCTCTACCCTCCATGGGCACGGGTACTTATGTGTACATGCCTACATATAGATATACACATAATTAGAAAAAAATAAATCTTTAAGAAAAGTCAGAAAAATAAGTTTACAAGCCAGGTCTAAAACCATGATACTCTGGAGGCTGAGGCAGGAGGATGGCAAATTTGAGTCAAGGTATATGCAGCTGGGCATTGTGGTGCATGCCTTTAATCCTAGCACTTGCGAGGCAAAGCAGGTGGATGGATCTTCTGAGTTTGAGGTCAGCTTGATCTACATAGTGAGTTCCAGGCCAGCCAAGGCTATACAGTGAGACCCTGTCTCCAAATAATTA
>NW_008341878.1:180316-226698 GCF_000622305.1 Nannospalax galili | reverse complement strand
ATATATATATATACTGAAATGAAGATGTACTGGCTTACCTGTTGTTGTCCTCTAGTCTAAATTATTATTGCTTTTCTTTCTTTTCTCTCCTTTTGGTATCTTGGCTGGCCTTGAACTCATGATCTTCCTGTCTCTGCCCCCCACGTTCTGGCATTACAGACGTGTGTGCCACTGCTCCCCTTAGTATTAGGTATTAAAAGTAATCTAGAGATGATCTAAAGCATGTGGGAGGATCTGTGTAGGTAAAAAAAATGAAAATATTATTTTATTTTGCTTTTTGTTTTTTGGGCCTCTCTGTAGCCCCAGCTGCTCTGGAACTCACTATGTGTATAGACTGACTTCCATCTCACAGAGATCTGCCTTCCAAATGCTGAGATTATAGGCATGTGCCACCACACCCAACACTGTGCTAGTTTATATAGGGGACCTGGGAGTTTGGGATCCATGGAGATCTGGAGCCAGTCTCTCTCCTGGGATTCTGAGGGATGATATGACTCTGTTCTAACAGACTTTATCCCAGGAATGCAAGGATGACTTAATACTGAAAATCTATTTGGAAAAATTCAAGTGGATACATAAAAATATGTCATGAAGTTTTGGTTTTGAAATTATTTATTTTATTTTATATGCATGAGTGTTTTGCCTACACGTATGTAAGTGCACCGTGTCTTACAGGTTTAGATGTTTTCCTGAGAACATGACAGTGCTGCCATCACAGATGAGTTGGCTAATAGTATTGGAAAAACAATCGATAACCTAAAAAGAGAAAGAAAAGGAAAGTAAACTGCACAGAAAGAAACAATACAAATTTTTCCTGGAAGGAATGATCATGTTTGTAGAAAAATAATAGAAGCCACTAAAACATAAAAGAGCATATAATGGAGACAAATGATCAACTTAAAAATCAAAAACGCTTTTCTGTATTATGAATAGCAACTAGAAAGTGGAAAATGTTTATCAATTATATAGAAGTTATATACAGTGATATGTACGGAATACAGCAAGAAACCAAGATACTGTTCACAGTAGCAGTAAAAACCGGAAATTAATGAAAGAATACAGAAAACATCTCAGAGAAAGTCTAAACATTTGATGTTAAAGGAGAAAAAATTAAAAGCTCTAGAAAATGGAAAGGCATTCCTAGGTTTTCATGTCATCGCTTAGCATGCTGTCGACCCAGTTTAGATGATTGATTCATCAAGTAGGCACACTCAAAATTGAAGCTAGAATTTTGGGGGAACTTCAGAAACGTATTCTGAAATGTTTTTGTAACCATAAAAGTCCTTGCATAGGCATGGTGGTGCATGCTTTTAATCCCAGCACTCGGGATGCAAAAGCAGACGGATTTCTGTGAGACTGAGGCCAGTCTGGTCTACACAGTGAGTTCCAGGCCAGCTGGGGCTACAGGAAGACCCTGTCTCAAACAGACAAAAAAGAAAATAAAAAGTCCTTATAGAGTGGAAACTTTTCCTGCTAAAGGACATGGTAATGAAAATGATATGAAGAACATTTGGTTGGCATTGAACAGACCAGTGAACTTAGGGAACAGCCAGTATGTACATAAGGAGTTGGATAATGATGTCTCCTGGCTATAATGTCAACAGATGATCCATAAGAGGGAGTTCCTTATAGGAAACTGCGTCTTGTGTGTGCATGTGTCTCCAAAGCACAAGCTGTGACTCAGGAAGGAAGGGAAGGAGGGGGAGAGGAGGAAGGAAAGGAGGAAAGGAGGGAGGGAGGCTGGAAGGAGGGAGGAGGAAAGGAAGAAGATGGAGGTGATTACTGTATGACGCAAGTCTTCTGGTGCTCTGTATCACCACAGAGAGATAAAATGGGAAAAGGTGTTTACAGAGTCAAAAATGGGCCTAAGACTGTTATTGAGAAATACCCAAGGAATTTCTGGAAAATAAGCATGGGAAGAACCTACCAGGGGAAACTGGGCAAAGAATGTGCCTGGGTAAGTCACAGAGGGGAAATGCAGATCAGCAAGCATGGGGAAAGGTGCTCCAACCTATCAGCGCAGAGGGACAAATTCAAAAGGGGGAATGGCACTTGGTGCTGATAAATTCAAAGGCAAATGGAGCAAGGTGTACTGGTGGCAAGATAGGGCCACAGGGGACCTGTGCCTAGGGGTGGGAGGCTAGCTGGTGCAGCCACAGCTGCCAGCCTTTGAGTAGATGAGGTATCTGTATGACCCACAGCCACCCTGGATATTATTTCTCAGAGGAATCCATGCAGAGCTCCAGGGGGCACATATGGGACATTTATCCCAGCGTGGGTGGGGCATGTGGAGGAAATCCAGGTGTTTGTCCTGAGGGAACAGGTGCCTCAGCGTGGTGGGCACACACCTGGGGTACTAGGTAACAGGAAGCAGCAGATGACACACTGTTTGCCAACACACTGAGTGACAAAAGAAGGAATCAGCAGTCTTGCAGCCCCCCATGCCTCCTATGTACATTACAGGCTTTGCATGCAAACAGGAAGTATGGAGGAACATGGACACATGCAGCAGAACAGTTGTCCATGGGACAAGGGTAGGGAAAGGGAATCAGGATAAAGAAAAGAAATGCGTAAACAAATCAAGAGAGATGCTGTAAGTGAACCGATGGTTAGTGACCATGACGGGAGGGAAGAGTCACTCAAACACTACTTTTCTCTACACTTGAAATGTTTTTTCAAAAATAAAATGAGGGGGCTGGTGAGATGGCTCAATGGATAAAGGCACTTGCCACCAAGCTCGACAAGTGAATTCAATCCCCAGATCCCAATGGAGAAAGGAGAGAACCGTTCTGCAGGTTGTCCTCTGATCTCCGCTAGTGTTGTAGCACATCCTGCCATAAATAAAATGTAGTAAAAACTAAATAAATAAATTGATGGTTGGGACAATAGCAAAGTTGGTAAAGCACTTGTCATGCAAGCATGAGACCTGATTTTGATTCTTAGAACCCACATAAAAAGCTAGATGCAGTGGCACACATCTGAAATCCCAGCATTCCTACTGTGAGATGAGAGACAAAGAATCATCTGGAAGTTTGTGAGCCAGCTAGTCTGGAGTACACCACACAGTGACAGAAACAGGGCAGGAGAGACTCAACTGCCAAACATTGTCCTGGCTGCCACACAGTGCCATGCATGTGCTCACCCCTACACACAAATGAAAAAAAAAATGCTAGTATAGAGTACACATTTCCATTACAAAAGTAAGGGAATGTGGGCACAACAAGAAAAGACAGGAGGAAGGCAGAACCAAAACCTAACACAGTAAACACCAAGTCCTACAGTAGCTCCATGTCCAGCATCTGGAGCTTTTGATGGAATCATCTGGAGCTTAGGTGGTCCCTTCCTTCCAGCTCTGCTTCCTGCAGCATATATAGCCTCTCTTGGACCAGTTCCACTCCATGCCTGCAGTTCTACTCCATGCCTGCAGCTTTCCTTGACAGATGCCCCATGGTCCATATCTCTCTCTTCCACATTTTGCTCCCTCTCCCTGTAAACCTGGATGAGAGTTGTGAGCAGTTACCATGCCACAGCCAGAATGCTGTCTTGTGTTGAAATTTCCTTTAAAAAATTTAGATGCTCCTGTGTTCTGCATCACTCAAGTTCTCAGGATATGGGAAGAATGCAGCCAGATCCTTCGCCAGAATATCACATGAATGCCTCTAGCTCAGTTCCTGATAGAGTATTTATTCCCCCCTGAAGCCCTCTGAGCTGGACCTCTATTGTTCACATTTCTCTCGACATTCTGGTCTGCTAACCTCCCACCAGAACAGCTCATTAAGCTCTGCTTACAGCATTCTAGAGTTTTTCTAGCCCAAACACTTCCACATTCTTCTCACAAACCAATTCTTAAGGCTTTTGAACCACACAGTCAGGTTTAGCACCACAATGGCCCCACTTTTCTTGGTACCAATTTTCAAGTATTAGTCACTTGTGTTGCTGCTACAACAAAATATCCAGCAAAAGGAAGGAAGGGAGGGAGTGTTTATTCCGGCTCATAGTTTCTGGGTACAGTCTATCATGGTGGAGAAGGCACAGCAGCAGGAGCCTGAGGCAGATAATCACATCCACATCCAGGAAGCAGAGAGAGATAAATGCTGGTCTTTGGTTTGCTTTCTTTTTACTCAGTTGAGAACCCATCCTGTGGCGTGCTGCCACCCACAGTTAGGGGGAATCGTCCCTCCTCAGTGAACCCAATCCAGAAAATCCTTCACAGACATGCTCAGAAGTTTGTTTCCATAGTGATTCTAAGTCCCATCAAATTGACAATCTGGACTACTCATTGTATTTCCTGTGTTAATGCTGGCAGCAGTCTCTTACACCTAGTGCTTACAGTGTCTCTGGACTGGACCAGGAGGCCACACACAGTAACTAACTGGCACCGTCTTGTGTCAGCATGCTCCGTGCTGTTCAGATGACAAGCAGATTGCCTAATGATGCATTCTCAGAAAGCCTCCTTCATTAAATGTCACAGGCTGCACATGTTGGGGGTCACATAAACACACAAACACATCTTCAGGGACTGCTCCACCTTTTGCTAAAGAGAGTGGCCACAATGCAGCAGCATCAAAGGACTCTCCACTTGTCTGAATAATGGAGTGTCACCTAGCACCTGCATGACTGAATGTGTGTTCTGTCCACCATTTGTGGAGGAGGAGAAAACCCCTCAGACTGTTGAGTGCTCTCAGGAGAGTGTACACTCTGCTCATCAGCCCTCCCTTACAGCTGCTGATGACTGAAGGTTAAACTGTGCCTGCTGTGTTGGCTGGCTCCAGGGCCTGTGGAAGCTCAGATTAGCTTCCTAAGCTGCATGTTCTGGAGCTTTCCTTGACAACATAGCTCTCAAGTTTGGCCCTGTTGTCCTTTGAGTTGGCGAGTTCTGTTTCATGGGGTTGTCCTAGGCATTATGGGATATCTCGTAGCACCCAGGTCTCTCACCATTTGGCACAGCAGAGTCACTGCCCAGGCCTCAGGGTATTTTGGGGGTCCTGAAAATACACTTGAATTTAATTTTAAAATCAGAAGAAGAAACAGGTATACTAATAGAGAATATGTAGCCAGGCATGATTGGCATTGTAATCCCAATACTTGGGAGGCTGAGGCAGAAGGAGCTTGAGGCCAGCCTGGGCTATATACTATGCTTCTGGACAACCTGGGCAACAGAATGAGACCTTGTCTAAAAATAAACAAACAAAAATTGCAATAATAATTCAGCCATAATGATATTTATACCAACTGAGTTGTAAAATATAATTTTTAGTTTGTGTTTTATGGGCCTCTCAAAGGTAAAAGTGTGTAGGTCTGCAAAGGTCTTGTCAGTCTACTTACTAGAAGCATTCGCTTTCTCCTTCCCAACTGTAAAAACCAAAAAAAAAAAAAAAAAAAAAATGGCTCCAGACACGGGCAGATGTCCCCTGGAAAGGGGTGTATGGGGTTTCTGCCAGCTGAGAACCAGTGCTTTATTTAACTAACTGATTAATTTTGTGTTCACGAAGAAATGATTTCAGGTGAGCAAGATGGCTCAGTGGATTAAGGCACTTGCTGTCAAGCCTGAGGAGCTGAGTTCCATCTTGGGCACCCGCATGATGGACAGAGAGAACCAACTCCTGGAGTTGTCCTCTGCCCTCCATATGCATGCCGTGGCACGCATATACCCACCCCCCCAATAAATAAATGTAATAAAAAGCATTATTTTGTTTTTCTATAGTCCTGGTGACCTGCCACTCTTTAAATTTTAATTAATTAATTAGTTAATTAATTAATTTTATATGTATATTTGCCTGCACACACACACACGCACACACACGCACACACACACACACACGTAATGCCTGTAGAGGCCATAAGAGGGTGTCAGATCTCCTGAGACTGGACGTACAGATGGTCGTTAGCTGCCACGTGGGTGCTGGGAACAGAACCTGGGTCCTCTGCAAGAGTAGTGAGCATTCTCAGCTGCTGAGCCATCTCTCCAACCCTGACCTGTCACTCTTGATCCTCCTGTCTCAGCCTCTAAAGTGCTGGGATTACAGGCATGTACCAACATGCCTGGCCTCAAATCATTGTTTTATGCTAATGTGAAAAGTGATCACTATTCAACAAGAAGCTTCCACGGGGCCCTTCCTGGGTGCTGGGCTTGGAGCCTGTTCAGAGGACTGAAGAAGAGTCCCCGCCTTGGAGTTGACTTGGGGAGCAGCAAAAGGATGAGGTGAAATTAACCTATGAACTGGAATGTGCTGGGATCGATCCATCAGCACCTGGTCACCTAGAAGCAACCCTGGGTAAGTGACCCAGGAGCTGGGTAGGATTCTCATAATGGACATTACTAAGTTGGGTTTCCTAAGTGAGTAGGAGCTTTTCCAGGTCAAGAAGTAGGGGAGAGTCCTTGGACTGCACACATGGATTTGGGAGGGGTGAAGTGTTTCACAGGGTCTATCTTTGCAGCCGTTGCAGTTTGGAGGGAGGGAGGGACACAGGCCTCCTTTGTAATAAGTAAAATAGGTGGGTGTTTTAGTTGCCGGGAATCATGGAAATATTCATTTCTTCTTGAATGTCCTGAAAGATTCATGTCTTCTGTCGGCACCAACAATAACATACGATGTGAAATGCCACCGGCCCTGGCACCTTGTCCAGCCGTGCCAGCCCCGTGACGTCCAATTAAAAATGAGCGTTGATTTCAGATTTATCAGATTCGAGTTTTGACTTTTGTCCAGGAGAGAACAGGGATCCAGTGTTGTTCCAGGCTTATATTTCACCTCTCGAGGAAGGAAAGGAGAGACGCACGTCGTATTGACGGGATGCAGAGCCCGGCCCTGAGAGAGGCGCGCTATTTCATAACAGGGCTGCTGTCTCCAACAGTCCCGCCCTGTGGATGCTGGTTAATCTCTGGGCCCGTCATGCCCGAGATACAAAATAGAATGCAGTGGTGGGCCGGCGGCTCTTCCAAGGCCAAGGGTATCTGCCAGCTGCGGGGCTAAGTGGTCTTGGCACAGGGTACTTGTCCTTTTAAACTGGTGTTTGGGGGCTGGGAGGGACTGGGGTTAGGAAACCTTAAAGTTCGCCACAGTTGATGTCTGCCTGAGAAGCATTGTGAGGGTTCTTCTTGGTGCGCAGTTGGACTGGAAACACAGAAGTACGGGCAGCTAGGACCACCCCAACCTTCCTATTTTGGACTGTTCCTTCCCTCCAGGAAGTGGGAGTTTTGTTGTTGTTTTGTGTGTTTTGTTTTGCAGTGGGCAGGGAGTGCTGGGGCTGGAACCCAGGACCTTGCATACCTTAGGCACTCTACCACTGAGCTACACTCTCAGTTCTGTTTTTGTTTGCTTTGAGTTTTTTTTTTTAATGTATATGCATGTATTGCCTGCATGTAGGTAAGTGCACCCGTGTCATACAATGCTGGCAGAGGTCAGAAGAGGCTGTCAGATCCCCTAGGACTGGAATTATGGACAGTTGTTAGCTGCCATGTGGGTGCTAGGATTCTAATCCCGGTTTTCTGCAAGAACAACGTTCTTAACTGCTGAACCATCTCTCCAGACCCTTGCTTTGAGTTTTTGAGCAAGGATCTAGCTACATAACTCAGACAGGCCCTGAGTTCACTCTGTAACCCAAGCTGGTCTTAAACTCCTAATCCTCTTGCCTCAGCCTCTAGAGTGCTGGGATTACAGGTGTGTGCCACCCCACCAAGCACTAGGAACTATTAGTAATAGAGTATATCCCCCTAGGTTATACACACACACACACACACACACACACACACACACACACACACGCACACACAACACCCCATACCACCCCACACCACACTCAGGCCTTGTGCGGTAGAGGAACACAGATTTGGGGATGAAGTCTCAGCTCTGTCTCTTACTTTCTGGGAGATCTTGGTACCATTTAAAAAAATAAACAAACTCTGAGTTCCTCCTTATTAGCAGATGGGTGGATGTGGACACAGGTAGGGCTGTGCAGATTCTTACCCCATTTCTGCTACACAAGTCCACAGCAATGGGGGGATGGCTAGTCTCTAGGGGGCTATGGTAGAACCAGGTGGCATCTGTGTGCCCTCCTTGTCTTTCTCCCTGTGACTGATGCAGCAACCTCGAACCTGGTACTCAGTACACAGTTGCTGTTGTGGAAGCATCCCGTTATTGTTATTGTGCTCATTGGATAACCCACCCCTAAGGAGCCAGGTGCTAGGTCGATCCTTAGAGATGTTCCTGAAGGAAGAGGTGTTGGTCCTAGTTACTCAGTCCTTTATGGTAATGGGATCCTGGCTGGAGGGATCTGGACCTGGGCAGCATGCACCCCATCATTCTGCAGGGAGAGGATCTGCAGGGAGAGGAATCCAGCCTCTAGGTAGGCAGGTGACCCCAGCTGTGTGGCCTGTCTGAGGTCACAGAGTCAAGGGTAGCAGAATTAGGAACACACCTGGGTCACCTGCTCTTGCCCCAGAAGGACTTTGATAGTAGGAGAAATTTCCTTTGAACCAAAGCATGGCCTCTACTCTTCTTCATTAAGGGAGATTAGACAGATACCATTTCTGTCCCTCCTGGGGGTGGACTGGAGACTGTCACTCAGTAGGGTCCCTTTCTCTGTGTATGCCCCTTCAGGAGGCAGAAACCAGCTGTGAACAACTTCATTAAAAAAACTGAAAGTCACTGAATCCTTGCAAGTGAGCCCCCATTTCTCTAAGCAACAAGATCTGCCTACAAACCTGCAAAGTTCAGGTTACATTTCCAGGCCTTTTTATAAACCCCATACAAAAACAATTCTGGTTTATAACTCAATAAAAAGGACTCGAGAGCTTTAATAACTGAACAGAGGAGGTGGGATTGGCAGGCCAGAGGAAGGTACTGGACTCTGGATGGCGTTGGGAGTGTCTGCCCTGCCTGGGAATTGGAGACCCAACATCCAGATCTAGAAGAAAAACTGCTAAAATGTCTGCTTCTGTGTTGTTGTCGTGATGACCAGAGGGACAGCAGGGTTCATTAACCGCCTTTTTCATTTGACAAGGAGGGAAATCAAGTCTGGGAGAGGCAGGCACAGGTGCTAGACCGGACAGCTCCTGGCCAGGTGAGGAATATAGGCCCACATCCGCTTTGGGCTGCGTGTGGGCAGCCTCCACCAGCAGGGGGAGCCCCTCTCCCTCACATGACTCACCCCACCTTCCTTTCTTGGGCGGTAAGGTTTTCTTCAGCGGTTTGTATGATGAGCCAGAGAAAGGGAGAATCCCTCTCCTGCAGCTGCTGGTGTGGAAATCAGTTCCACCATACCGACTTGGTGACTGACTGCCAGCCACAGTCATGTGTATGTCTGTAGGCTCAGCATCGGTACTCAATAGAATGGATTGTGGGGAGTCATTTGAGAAAGGCAAAGCTGGAAAGACTCAGACCACCCTGTGTGGAGACATGAAAAATGACAAATGCCCCACTGTTGACGGAAGGTGAATGAGAAATGTCTCCCGTAGGCTCATGTATTTGAACACTTGGTGCCCAGTTGGTGGCGCTGTTTGTGGAGGCTTAGGGGGTTAAGCTTTGGTAGAGGAAGTAGGTCCCTAGGAGGGTGGTGAGAGTTCCTATCCTGGTCCCTACTTCACTCTCTACTTCCTGTTTGCCATTGAAGATGTGAGCTCCCAGCCTTTGGCTTCTGACATCGTGCCTTTTGCTATCAAACCCTCCCTATCATGACCTCTTATCCCTCTGGCGCCATAGGCCAAAATAAACTTCTTTTCAATACGTTGCCTTGGTCATAGTGCTTTGTCAGAGCAACAGAAAAGTGACTGATGTAGAGGGAAATTCCAACAAAGGTTCTGTTCTCCCCCGCCCAGCAAACACGCCACATTCACTACAGAGAACTGGGTAGGTCTATCTTAAGTGACTTGGATGGTGACCTTGGTTCATATCTATGTGTATATAAAAGCACAGTCACTCAATGGATTGAAGAAGGCTGCACAGGGTATTATGCAATTTTAATATATCTTTATCATACACATTTACTTATATATGCCTAGGCAAATCTGGAAGCTCATGTCAGGTGGTTAACAGTGTTTATCCCCATGAGACAAGCACATGGCCAACATTCACAGGCTGTTGAGTTCATTTTATAGTGAGTATCATTTTTTGTTTTGTAGGGTTGTTTGTTTTTATTGCAGGCATCAACTTTAAAATAAGAACAAAAGTCATTCTAGTTAGGAAAGAGAGAAAATGTGGCGGAGATATGGCTCAGGTAAAACCTGAGAACCAGAGTTCCATCCACCAGCACCCATGTAAACGTTGCTCCTGTAATCCTAGTCCAGAGGGTGCTGGGGCAGAGACAGGAGGATCCCTGAGGCTCCCTGGCCAGTCAGTTTGGGTACTCAGTGAGCTCCAGGTGCAGTGAGAGACTCTGTCTCCAAAAATAAGATGGAGAGAGATTAAGGAAGACTCCCAATGTCAGCATACATGCACACATGTTCATGTACACCTGCATATATGCACAAATACCCACACACATATACACACAAATCAAATAAAAAAGTAAAGGAAAAGATGAAATGGAAGAGCATAGGATAAGGATGGAGATCAACACAGGATGTAGATGCTTAATAAATTCTGTTCACAGTGCTCCATGAGCCGATGTCACCAACTAGCCACTATGAGACTTGTGTGCATTTGTCTCCTTGGGAAAGGTCATGGGTTAACACAGCACTATTGGGCTAAATGAAAATGGAAATACAGAGACAAAGGAAGTTCTGTCAACAGATACACAAGGAACAGATCCCAGGGTATATGCGTGTGTGTGTGTGTGTGTGTGTGTGTGTGTGCGTGTGTAATACATGTCACAGCGGCTGACTGGATAGCATAAACTGGAGCCATGTGAAGCTGTTCCCACTGGCTTAAAGGTCTTGATTTGGATCCCAGGACCTGGACTGAGTCACCTTCTCACAGCTGGGGAGGAGCTGGGAGAAAGCTGGCTACTGCCAGCTGCTCTCTGAACATTTGTGGCCTCTTACTTCAAGGCAAAGACATTAAAAGGAACTTATCCAGCACCGACCCCTCCCCAGTCACACAGGCAAATGTCAAACAGATGTCCTCGGAGACTGGGAAAATGAAATGAAAGGCACATTAGGATTTATAGAGCTGAAAACCAAAAACCAATGGAAATTAGTACCCTGAAGAGGATGCAGCCTGCGGTTGACAGGAGTCTTTTTTCACCATAGCACTTAGAAATCAGCTTCCAGGTCCTCAAACAATCATAGGAGGTGGTCTCACTTTGATAAAGTGATGGGTGATAGCTCGGTAGGCAGCACCTCCAGAATGCTAACATTCCCATTCCCATCCTCCATCCCCACTCTCTAGCACCCTCATCCTCCACTCTATACCATCCTCATCCTGCATCCCTCACTCTCTAGCATCCTCATCCTGCATCCCTCACTCTCTAGCATCTCCATCCACCTTAACCCCATTTAGGGTCATCACAATGAGCCCCTCCCATCCTCTTCTCCATTTTGAGTTACACTTGGAACTATCTGGAGAGCTTTCCTGTCTCTACAATGCTGTGTCCTCTTCAGGATGCTCTCATCAGCTCCCATTCAACCTTTAAGACAGAGGAATTCAGCCACAAAGACCCCCCTTCCAGTCAGGCTTTTGCTCTTCATCCTGACTTTTAAGTCATAAACCCTTTGATGGCAGAGACTGTCTCCTTATTGACTGTGGCCTAGAGGGCCAGACTGGGTACTGAGGGTGCCCGCAGGTTAAAGTTTCATCCCAAAGCAAGCTTGTGGAGGAATTCCTGGAGGAGGTGACCCACCAGGGATGAGCAGGAGCAGGTGAGAGAGCCCAGTGTCGGTGTTAAGAAGAATATTGGCATGTGGAACACTTCACAGGGGCCACCCGGTGTCAAGTGCACCATAGTGTTGAGTCTGGTGCTGTTGGCCCCTCTTATGGATGAAGGAACTGATGCACACAGAGGTTAATTAGCTGCCTAGAGTCACATAACTCATTAAAAGAGACATAGGTGCTGGGTATGGTGGTGCATAATCCCAGCACTCAGGAGGCAGAGGTGGGAAGATCTCTATGAGATTGAGGCCAGCCTGGTCTACATAGCAAGTTACAGGGCAGCTGGGCTACAGGGAGACCCTGTCTCTAAAAGACCTCAAAGGTGGGGGACTCAGTGGTTAAGAACACTGACTGCTCTTGCAGAGGACCCTGGTTCAGTTCCCAGCGCCCAGGGGACCTGACGCCCTCTTCTGACTTCTGTAGGCATTGCACGACATGGGTGCAATACATACACATAAAATAAAAATTAAATAAAATTTTAAAAAGAGCCACAGGTATCTTGTATTTACCTTCAGTGTTTGGGGTGGGGCTCAGGGCCTCACCCATACTAGGCAAGCATTCTAACACTGACCTATGTCCATTCCCTACTGCAGTCTTTCAACACACCAACTGCAAGTTCAGGTTCCAGACCTCTAAGGCAGATTGTATCAGTTGGGTCCTTGTTTATGATCTGGGTCCACAAATGAGACTGAAGACCAGCACTCGTCCCTGATCCCACAGTTGGAGAGCAGGAAGCCCAGAGCCAGGCCTCAATCCCTCTGTGGTGCTGTGCCCTGCATTCAGCGTGGTGCTGGGCACTTTCCCCAAAATGGCTCACTCTGGCACAAGGTCTGAACATGTGCAGCACCCATCCCTGGGAGCCTGTGGGCAGCACCCCCTCTGTCCCAGCTCCCCTGGATTTGGGGGCTCAGTAGCGATGAGGGAGCCCCTCCCGCCTCGCCTCCCTTGCTTTCCTGGTTGTCTACCCACGTATTCCTCTGAGTGCTGCAAAGAAGGGGAGGCTGAGTTCACAGCCAGTGGGGCAGGTGCTTCTGCTAGGAGACCTGTGCGTGGGTGATAAGGCAAGAGCACCCAGACCTGCACTCATCACCGGGGCTCATCACTGGCCTACACTTGACTACAGAGCTAGCAAATGGTTTGGGGCTTGGATCTCAGGCAAGACACATTTATCAAATTCTAGGGCAAAAAGCTGGACTTGGGGCTGGAGAGAAGGCTCAGCGGTTAAGAGCACTGACTGCTTTTGCAGAGGACCTGGGTTTGATTCCAGCACCCACATGGTGGCTACAAACCATCCTTAACTCCAGTTCCAGGGGAACCCGAAGTCCTCTTCTGACATCCGTGGCATTGCACGACACAGGCACACTCACATACATGCAGGCAATACACTCATGCACATAAAATAAAAAATAATGAATGAAATATTTTTTTAAAAAAGCTAGACTAGGGCTGGGCGTGGTGGTGCATGCCTTTAATCCTAGCACTTGGGAGGCAGAGGCACGCAGATCTCTGTGAGTTCAAGGCCAGCCTGGTCTACATAGTGAGTTCCAGGCCAGCTGGAGCTACAGGGAGACAGGGAGACCCTGTCTCAAAAAGACAAAAAAAAAAAAAAAAAAAAACCCCAAAACAAAAAACAACTATTACCCTGGTTGAAGCCCCACCCCTCTCATACAGTCTGCTGTGAGGGTGGGGCCACAGAGGGAGAATTAAGGGAGACAGTGAATGTGGGGTTGTGCTTGTGGAGGTCAGAAGACAATTTGTGGAAATCATTCTCTCCTTCCACAACGTGGGTTCCAAGAAGAAAACACAGGCTTGGCAGCAACGGTTCTAGTGATGTAGCTGCTTTAAGGTCAGCCAAGCTCATGTCAGTAATCTGTCACCCCCACTCTGTAAGCAAGTCCAGTAAACTCAGGTTGGACCTCAGTGGAACTGTAGTTTGTTTTTAGTGCCCTATCAGAAGTGGGTAGATGTTTGCTTATCCCCCACCCAGAGAAAGAGTTCCCACAATAGACTCCCAGCCCAGTGCTCTGCAACCAGGAGGTGCCTAATTATTGCATGCTGAGGAGTTGGCCCTGGAACCCAGGTCCCTGTGTGCAGGATGGGAGTGCTGGAGCCCTGCTGTAGTTGACATCTGTGGAAGGCAAATGGGGAGCAAGGAGGGTGAAGGCCCGTGCCCTGCTGTAACCCTTAAATATGCCCGAAGGACGGTGAGTCAGCAAACACAGGGACACCTGCTCAGCCATGTCTACTGCTATTCTACTGACAGTATCTGATATGGAACAGCCAAGATGCCTGTCAATGGACGAATGGATAAAACTGAGGAATATATACACTATGAAGTCCTAAAGATAGTTTTGGTCTGGAGAGATGGCTCGGTGCTTAAGAGCACGGGCTGCTCTTGCAGAGGACCTGGGTTCAATTCCCAGTACCCACATGGAGGCTAACAACCATCTGTAACTCCAGTTCCAGGGAATCCAACATCCTCTTCTGACCTCCTTGGGCACTGTATGACACAGGTGCACCTACATACACGTAGGCAATGCACTCACACACATAAAATAATAATAATAATTATATATATAATATTTCATTTGTGTGTGTGTGTGTGTGTGTGTGTGCACATGCCGTGGTGTGCTTGTGGAGATCAGAAGATAACTTGTGAGAGTTGGTTCTCTCCTTCTACCGTGTGGGTTCCAAGAATCAAACTCAGCTCATCAGGCTTGGCAACAAAGGCTCTCACCTACTGAGTCATATTGCTGACTCCTACACAGTGGAGTTTCATTCAGCCATAGGAAGGAATGAAATGATGTCATTTGCACAAAAATGAGTGGAACTGGAGATCATCACATTAAAGGAAATCAGCCAGACTCAGACAAGTATTTTTTTCATATATGGAACCTGGATTTTCCATCCATCCATCCATGCATGCATGCATCCATCCATCCATCCATTCATGCATCCATCCATCCATCCATCCATCCATCCATCCATCCATCCATGTACATACAAAAAATAGAGAAGAGTGAAGGGAGTATGTAAGGGGAGCGGGAAATGAGAGGGGTGGGTGAGTTTGGTATCACTATGAAGCCAGCCTATCACTTTGTATAATTAATTTATATTAATAAAAAGCCTTTTAAATCTTAAAACAGAATTCTTTGTTTTGTACAAAATAGCACAGCAAACACATCCCCAGCAATAAAAAACTTTTTAAAAGAAATTAAATCCTAATTTTCTTTAATTTGTATTTAATTTACAGAATGGAGACCAGAGCCTTCATCCTAGTCATGCTCTCTGTCTCCTATCTGCTGAGGGTGTGGTCCTGGGATGGACTTTATTTCGTTGACTGATGTTGGAGAGGCCCTGAGCACATCAGCACCTCCTTGGGTCTTTTTCCCCAACAGGACCTTCTGGCTGAAAATGACCCACAAAACCAGAGCATTTCCAGGGAGTACCTGTCCTTCAAGGCAAGTCTGGACACCCAGACTGGCCGGTACATACCTTCATGTAAGTAACAGGTCTCCAGACAGGGTACTTTCACTGCAGGACATATAGAGCATCGTCACATGGTCAGACTAGTGCACAGGGCCTGGAAAAATAAAATGCCCTTTTCTTCAAGTCTAGCCTAGCAGCCTGTCAGGCCCAGAGTGGGAACAGACACTGACACTGAGCATGAGGTGAGATCACGCTCAGCTGCACTGGGAGAGGGGTCTGGAGCCCTGGTCATACTGTGGGCCCCTCCTGAGGGAGTTAGTACAGCTGGCCACGATGAATACTTTGGGGCCAGAAGTATGGGGAGCTCTAGCCCTGAGGAAAAGAAATGTATCTAAGAGCACTCGGGACAAGGGCCACGTGTGGGCAGAAGGAAAGGACAGTCTAATGAGTGACCGCCTGCACAAGGCTCTCCACATACAACAGTTTCTCTCTGAAGCCTCTGAAGTATGACTTAGTCCTTGGTGCACAGGGGAAACTGAGGCCCAGGTGATCACTTAGCCTCTCATCCCAGATTCCCCACATCAGGAAAAAGAGAAGAAACTGGAGATATTTGGGGAGTCAAGAGCACCCAACTCCCTTCCCCAGGAGATCCCTATTATCCTGAGGAGGTCTGGAGGAAGAAAGAGAAGGGGAGGGGAGGGAGGATAAGGAGGAAGGGGAAGGAGGGAGGAGGGATGATGGAGGGGAGGGAGGAGGGATGATGGAGGGGAAGGAGGAAAGAGGGAGGAGGGATGATGGAGGGGAAGGAGGGAGGAGGGAGGATAAGGAGGGTGGGGAAGGAGGGAGGAGGGAGGAGGGATGATGGAGGGGAAGGAGGGAGGAGGGAGGAGGGATGATGGAGGGGAAGGAGGGAGGAGGGAGGAGGGATGATGGAGGGGAAGGAGGGAGGAGGGAGACCGCTCTTCCTGATCTGGGTGAGTGGGAGATGTGGATTCTGCAGCAGGCGTGGGGAGAGTGCTGTGAGGGCCCTAATTACATTGTTCACATCCAGCCCAGGTGCGCCAGGAGAACTAGGTGACCTCCACAGCCTGAACTGGTTTTGTTGCTAGCTGTTACAGTAGCTGTTAGGACATCTCATTTAGAGGCTTAAGTGGAAATAGCCCACTAGGGCTTCCACAGGGATGGGGGATGGAAAAGATTATTAGGGAACCTTATTAAAGGCTCTTTAGAGTCACTTGTCTCCCACCTGCCTATTACCCATCTATGCATCTACTCCGTATCCATTATCCCGAGGCAGGGCAGAGTGGGAGCTCCGGCCACTGACACCCACAAGTCTTGGAAACCACCCCAGGCTCTGCTGCGTGATGGGCAACCAGTGGGCTCCCGCTGAGCTGTTTCTATACCTGCGAGGTCCAGATCATGCCTCCATCACAAGGGTGTCAGAGTAGTACATGTGTGACAAGGCCTACCCTAGGCTATCCCTAGGCTGGTGCTGGGACACTGCTGACACTCAGTTCCTGTTGGTGCCCATCCCCTTCCCTGTCAAACTCACACAGTCCAGTCTGTTCCTCCTGCCATTCCCTCTAAACTAGTGCTGTACTGGGCTCCAGGGCGGCAGAAAACACGGTGAAACAGGAGCATCCTACCTTTACGCTGCCTAGTCTCGATGAAGCAAATGTCATGCAAGACAGAGAAAGCTGGCAGGTTCCTGTGTGCCATGTGTGTGCTCTGTTGACCTCAACATGGTGACTTCCTTCTACATTAGCCTCTGATGTGTGAAGGTTCATAAATTTCTCATTCAACACCAGTGCTCAAATGAGCAGTCAGCGTCTCTGGCTTCTCTTGAAAGTGAAGAGTGGGCGACTCTGGTCCATGGGTCCCTTGTGGCTGAGCCTGGGGTCTGGCCTATGGCCTGCAAGGCTGTTACATCTTCCCTGAGTAGAGCTTGCCTGCTCACTGTGCTCCTCCCCGCCATTCAACTCTCTTGCCTGTTGCTGTTTGAGGGCTCCAGTGGGCTGAGTTTGAGATCCCCAGCATTATGATGCATACTGCCCTCCACATGCCTTATTTATTTAAAATTCAGGGTTGTCTGGGTGTGGGGGTGCATGCCTTTAATCCCAGCATGCAAAAGACAGAGGCAGAGGCAGAAGCAGGTGGCTCTCTATGAGTTCAAGGCCAGATAGGGCTACATAGTGAGACCCTGTATCAAACAAAGTGGGGAGTGGGGTGGAAAGATGGCCCAGTGATTAAGAGCACTGGTTGCTCTTACAGAGGACCTGGGTTAGGTTCCCAGCACCCACATGGCAACTAACAACCATCCATAACTCCAGTTCCAGGGAATATGGTGCCCTCTTCTGGGATCTGCAGGCATTGGATGCATGTGCCACACTTACATATGCAGGCAAAATACTTATACACATAAAAATGACAATAAATAAAAATTTAAAAAGTTAATCAGGGCCAGTTCAGTTCTGAGAACTTACAGCCTTAGTGCCTAATGAAAAACTGCCTCCAGGCAGTCCCACCCAAGTGTCACAATGATGTTTAGTGCATATGTGAGGAAACAGAGGCACAGAGAGATTACATAAGACCCCACAGCTGGAAGTGACAGAGCCAGGACTTGTACCCATGTCATCTGGCTCTTGGGACCTAAACAGACTATTGTAGGTAGGGATGCTGGGAACAAAGATGAGAAAGAGGGGGCAACACAAGAGGCCCCAGGGGAGCCGGAAAGTGGAAAGCCAAGGAGTGCAGGGAACTTGGGGTCGGGGGGCTGGCCCTGCTGGAGGGCGTCTCCCCACACCAGTTTAAAGAGCTATACCTGAAGATCAGCATTCAGTGCTGGCAGAAGAGCTGGCAAGGGCCCAAAGAGGCTGGCAGGGCAAGGAAGGTTTCCCAGAGTCACCATCCTCTGGCTGGGCCTAGAGGAGCTAGAAGAAATGGGGTGGGGGATTGGGGGGCAGCTTTGTGGCCAGGGAACAGAGGAGCTCTGAGCCTCAGGGTTGGGCCACTGGTCATGTCTCCCAGCCTTGCAGGCTTCACTGAGATCTGGCAGATGTCTTCTAGATTAGTCTATCCCCTGCCATGGATGGTGATTGTGCTGGATACCTTTAGTGTCAACTTGACACACCTGGGTTGAGGGAGCCTCAGTTGGGGAATTTCCTTCATTGGGCTGGCCTGTGGCCATGTCCATGGGGCACCTTCTTGATTGTTGAGTGATGTGGGAAGGCCCAGCCCACTGTGGGTGGTACCACCCCTGGGTAGGTGGGCCTGTGTTTCATAAAAAAGCAGGCTGAGCAGGGAGGGAGGAGGTCACTCCACTGCCAGTTTGGGATTCAAAGTTGTCAGAAATACCTCATGCCGAATGCCAAAGGCATACCGCATTGAAGGCCGGGGCCATCTCCTTGCTGTGCAGCATGAAGTAGCGCATTGGGGAGGCAGCTGGTCTCTGCAAGCAGTCAGGGAAGCCTGGCTCCTTCCTCCTCTCCCCCATCCCAGTCACCTACTGCTCTAATACTTGGTCCTATTTTCCTGATTTTAGCTCTTCCTCAGTTCACCACACCAAGCCAGAGGGTTGGTGGCCTTAGCATTTAGATTGCTGTGGTGTAAAAGATCCAGAATCATCCAGCTTGGTGGGCTTTCCCTGTCTTCCCACTTCTTTAAACACTGGTCTTCTGTCTGTCCATTGCCTGGCTGTAAAGCTATCAAAACTTCATGTTTCACATGCTAATTAAGTCTATGAATCTTAATTTTCATCCAGGGCCATCCTGCAGAACCTCTATCCCAGATCTTTCCTGTTTTCTCCTGTCTTCTCACCTGCAGGCTGGGCATCTCTACAGGGTGACCAGGACTCAACTGCCACCAAGTCTGAGGCCAAAGAATAAACTGGATCCTTCATTCTCACCTACCTGTCTACTCCTGGCCCAACGTGGGCCAGCGTATCACCTTCACTGACCACAGCTGGGCCCCAGGAGGGTCAGACAGGGCTTCCCAAAAGCTCCTAGGCCTGAGCAGGGTGGACAAGAGAACCAACTGTGGGATACTGCAATATTTTCATGGGGCATCAGCCTGGTGAGGCTGGGACCCTCTCACAGGCAAGGACTACAAGGTCCAGAGTGGTCATGAAACTTGGTTCAGGACACATAGGGTAGAATTGGCAAGGCTTGGATCTCAGTCCATGGATGAACCAATTTTTTTTTTTTTGAGACAGGGTGCAGTTATATACTCTGGACTGTTCTTGAACTCACCCTGATCCTCCTACTTCAGCCCAAGTGGTAAGATATAGGCATGCAGTGTCATGGTCAGTGTGGGACCCATTATGTGTGTGTATGTGTGTGTGTGTGTGTGTGTGTGTGTGTGTGCATATGAGAGCAAGAGAGGTCTTTTATTATTAAGGGGATGACTGATTTAAGTTACAAATGCTTTTTTTTCTTTTCTTTTGATTTCATTTTTGTTTTATTTTGTTTTGTTTTGAGACAGGGTCTCCCTATAACCCCAGCTGGCCCAGAACTTACTATGTAGACCAGACTGGCCTTGAACTCAAAGAGATCTACCTGCTTACCTCCTGAGTGCTAAAATTAAAGGTGTGTGCCACCACACCCAGTGTTAGTTTATTTTCGACATTACTTTTTCCAATTTAATTTTGAAATTTCTTGTGAGGGGCTCAGTCAGTAAAGCGCTTGCCTTATAAACATGAGAACTTCAGCCCCATCCCCAGAACCCACAGAAAAATGTCAGTGTGGTGACACATGCTCTAATCTCAATGCTGGGAAGGCAGAGATGGGAATCCCTGGGGCTCCCTGGTCAGTCGACCTGGCCTATGTGGTGAGTCTAGGCCTGTGAAAGATGCTGTCTCAAAACAAAACAGAGGGAACAAAGAGAAGCACCGGAAGGATGACAGCTGGCGTTGTGCTCTGGCCTCCATACACAGAGATGTGTATGCATGTGCACACACACACATACACGTATACACACACACACACGCACACACACACAGACATAATATACATATATAAACACACATACATATGCATGCACACACACACATAAACATACATGTACACAGATGTGTGTGCACATCCATGTACATGCACCTACACAGACAAGTGCATGTATACATAAATGAGCACATACAATTTTTGAGAATTTCACAATCCTTGAAGTTGTTTATCATCTTTAAAGAAATTCCATGTTGAGATTATATATAAGCATGCTGTGGTTTTAAAAAGCATTTTTAGGATTTTTATCATATATGTATTTGGTTCATGTGGAATTTATTTTGATAGGATAAGATGTGGTCACCACTCTGGGGTTTTTTTGTTTTGATTGTGAGATAGGATCACACATAGCAAAGGATGACCTTGAACTGAAATTCCAGGTCTGGACCAAGCCTGGGTTGGATGCAGGAGGGATGCTGGGGACCGATATGGTGGCCACCCTGGGGAAGTATCCCGTCTGGTGCACAGACAGATCCATAGAAAGGGAGGATGCCTCCGGATCTTGAGCCAGTAAGACAGATGAGGGTAAGGGTTTACAGGCCTTTGAGATGTGGAGGGCAGAGCCCAGAGAAAAACACACCTGACAGGGTCTATGTAGCCAAGGTTGGCCTCAAGTCACTGAGGCTGGCCTTAAACATGACCTCTGAGTTCTTGGATCACAGGTGTGCTCCATTACCCGCCCTCTCTCATGTGCTCTTGACATCTGTGTGGCTTTTGTCTCAAAGCTTCTAGTGGCTTCCTGAGACATAAGGCATAAATGTGTCCAGAGAGGCAAACTGCACAGTTCATGCCTGTCTTTCACAGGGAACTCCAGAGACTGGGCAGAGGGGCTGGCTGCACAGGTGTAGGTGGGAAACCTGGGGTCCAGCTGCTTCTGTCTGACCCCCTCCCCTCAGGGAGGGAAAGATGCACAGGTGCTCTGTAAACACAGAAGCCCAAGATGGCTGTGTGACCTCAGGAGAGCCCACCAGCCTCTCTGAAATTGCTGTAAAGATGAGGGGCTGAGCTCCAGGTGCAGCCTGGCTAGAAACTCTTTCTCCTTCACGATGTCTGACCCTACCCCCTGCCTTCTTCTTCATCTTTCCTATGAATGAGGTCCGGGACATTCGGGGAGCTTAGGTGACTTAGGATACTCAGGGCTCAGAGGCCCAGCTGTGTGTCTTCTGAATAGCTTCTGCTCCTTGGCCAGAGCCTGCTCCTACCTGGTCTTTTCCAGGAATCTTGGGCAGAGGCCTGGTTTACCTCCAGGCTGACTCTGGATGCGCCAGCACTGCCAGCCTGGGGGACGTGGGCGCTGCTCTGGTGCCGCCTAGTGGCAGGTTGAGGAAGAGCGCCTATTCAAGAGGGATGCTTTTGGGTCCAATTCCTGCTTTGCTTTGGTTTGCTCAAGCCAAGCCCCCAAGCAAGGCCCACTGCTCCAAAGGTAGTGTTCCTGTGTGCCACCTTAAGTGTTCCTCTTCCTCAGTGGTTTTCTGGATTCTTTTTCTCTCTTACGCTATTCCCTTCCTCACACTGAAGCTCTCACATGAGTGGAATGAGTAGGGGCCTGGCTTCACTGTGTCTCCTTGGGCCTTAGCTTCACCAGAGGTTGTGTAGGGTTTTCTAGTATTCCGACTAGGACAGGATCCTCATGATGTCTTCTTTTAAAACGCTTTATTGCCTCGAGATGGGGTCTCTTGCTGACCTGGAAGCTCACCATTTTGGTTGGGCTGGAGAGCCAGCTCTGTTTCCACCCAGCATCTCATTCAGGATGGTTTCAATCTATGAAAACCCAGATATCCATCCACAGTGGAACAGGTGAGTTCACAGTGGCCCGTCCTTTAATAAAATTCTGTACAGCAGTGAGACGCTGCATCCTAGAGGCAATGTGAAAGAATCTCACAGTTGTTATGCTCAGGAAAGAAACAAGGCACAAAGGATGGAATGTGGGCTTCTAGAACAATCAGTATGCACCTGCGGTGTCAGGGAGAGCAGGCAATTCTGTGGGGTGGAGAGGGCTAAGGACGCTGTGGCGGCCTGAAGCGCTTTGAGACTCTGTCCAGTCAGTGGCTGCCTTCGTGCAAGGGTCTAGGGACGTGTGCATTCAGAACTATGCATTTTACATATATTTAGACATTCTTCAATGAAAAGTAAAGAGAGTAGCAAAGGAGTGGAAATATCTGTGGGAATGGGATTATGGGTAGTATCACCATTGTTAAAATGTGTTTTCTGGGCCTAATATGTATAGTCAGAAAGACTTGCCATTTTAAAAAATACTCCTTATCTCAGGCTGGGGAGATGCTCAGTCATAAGGTGCTTACCCTGTAAACATGAGGACCTGAGTTCAATCCCTAGAACCTATATTAAAAAGCCAGGCTTAGGCTGGAGAGATAGCTCAGTAGTTAGAGCCCTGGCTGCTCCTGCAAAGGACCTGGGTTCAGTTTCAAGCAGTGACTCACAATCACCTGTAACTCCAGTTCAAGGGGATTCAATGCCCTCTTCTGGTCTCTGTGGGCATTGCATGCACTTGGTGTACTTACATACATGCAGGCAGAACACTCATAGATACAAAAAAAATTTTTTTTAAAGCAAAACAAAAGCAGTGTGTGGTGGTACATGCCTGTAGTCCCAGCACACTGTTAGTTCAAGGCCAGCCTGGTCTACATAGTGAGTCCAGGCCAGTTGAGGTTATAGGGAGACCCTGTTTTAAAACAAACAAAACAAAAACCACCACCACCAACAACAAAACAATGGGTAAGGGTACTTGCCACCAAGCTGATGACCTGAGTTTTTTTTTTTTTTTAAAGATTTTTATTTTATGTGCATGCCCGTGTATCAGTGTGTGGGTATATGTACCATGTGCATGCAGTGCCTGCAGAGGCCAGAAGAGGGCATCATATTTTCTGGAATTAGAGTTGCAGGTGGTTGTGAGCCACAATGTGAGTTCTGGGAACCAAATCTGGGTCCTCTGTAAGAGCAGCAGGCACTCTTAACCACTGAGCCACCTGCCACATTTTCTCTAGCCACCTGCCACATTTTCTTCCATCTTTATGTGGGTTCCACATAAACTCGGGTCCTCAGGCTGGTGTGGAAAGTGCCTTTACCTGCTAGCCATGCTTTGCAAAAAGGGAAGGGGCTTTGAGAACTGTGGGTTCTTTGTGTGCCTTAGGGACTTCCTCTGTAAGTGGGGGTGGGAAGGGCATGCTGACAAACCTGGGCCTAAAGATGATCTTGACTCCTGGAGCATCTGATCCCACTTTTTGGCATAAAAGTTTCTCAGAGGGCAGTGGGGAGCTGTTTCTTTCCTAATGAGGAGAAAAACATGACGCACAGGACTCCAGGGCTACTCAATGACCCTCATTCTATGATCACCTGCTGTGACTATGGGGAAGTCACCTTTCCCTCCCCATCTCCAAGATGTGTCTTAGCAAAACCCATGACCTGACCCCCTCTCAACTTCAACCTGGGGGGAGGTTTGGGTTGGCCCATAGGATTGACCTGTGGGGGGACCGCAGCACCCAAGGGTCCCAGGAACCCTGGTCACAAAGTCACCTTGAGGTCTCCTGTGAGATGAGAGATGTGGTGGCTCAGAGTTTGGGCTCTGCAGTCAGATGGAGCTGAACATGGGCCACTGCTTACCATGGGCAGCCTTGGCACATCATCCAACTCCCAGCCCAGTTCCACCATCCTCATCAGCAAATCGGTGAGTGCCAACTCCCCCACCTAGGTCCTCAGAGAAGGAAGAAGCTCCCACCAGGCAGGTTCCCCATGCTAGGCAGGTTGCCTGTACCCTGTGTGCTCAGCAAGCCAGTGAGTCCCTTTCTTTCCTAGGCCTCTGGCTCATCTCAACCTGGCCCAACTTGTGAGATGCCTATGTTGGTTCTGTGTCTATCTGTCCACCTGAACCCAACAGGCGCTTGGGAGGGAAAAGTCCACAGCTAGCACCTTCTGTCCCTTGCTGGGGCCAAAGAGAAGGTAGGAGGACAGAAGAGGAACCCCCAGGGCACTGGGCGGCCACCAGCCTGAGGAAGATCTGAGGGAGACCTCCTAGGAAGGGCTAAAGAGAGCGCCAACCCCAGCTTCCCAGGACTGCAGTGGTCAGATACAGAGCTCAGCCCCTTTTCCAGGTTAGGTGATACCTGGGGGCCTGGCCTGGCCATGGGGCACCAGGGAGAGACTCCAACTGTACCCCACACCTCTGGAGGTAATGCTGTCCCAGCCAAGGTAGAGGACAGACCTCCTGGGCCCCTGGGTCTCTTCCTGAATCCTCATAACTATCCTGTGATGAATTGTAATACTGTCATTGAAGAAGCAGAAATGGAAGCACAGAGACGTCAAGTCACTTGGCTAAGTCACACACCACAGGGTCAAACCTGGTAACTGCAGAGCCAGCACACCCTCCTGCCTCCATTTTCTAGGGGAATGTCTATTGATTCCGAGACACTGGTTGGGCTTCTGGGGGACCACCCTGGGCCTTTACGCACAAAACATTAAAATATGTATTTTGCAGTGTCACTGATGAAAAGGTAAGTTCAGTAGGTTCAGGGTGTTCTAAAGTATCAGGGGCAGTAGGCACTGGGCCAGCTGTGCTGAACAGTGATGGTGGCTCTGCCCACTGGGAGCCCAGCTTGGGGTAAAAGGCCCACGAAACATGCAGAGTGTTTTGCATCTACTTGGGGCACACCCTGCAGGTGCATCAGCCTCCCTCCCAAGTGCTCCAGCAAGCAGGTTTGAATGTTAAAATTCAGCTCAAGGTCATCTATACCCTTCATGCCTTATGGGCTCAAAGTGCTAGCTGCTGGGACAGAAAACATGTGGGGACAGGTGGAGCATGAGAATCAAGATGTAAGGGCTCACCTGTGGGGATCTGAGCACTGAAACTGGAAAGGGCTCGGCTGCCGGTACAGCCAGGTGGCCTTCCTAGATGAGGCAGGTCATGCTTGGCAGCTGTAGCCAGGGGTGGAGAGCACCAGGGGCTGCAAACATCTCCCTGGCAGTGATGGTGGGAGGGCACCCCTGGCTTGCTTTTACCCTTCTGGGAATTTGGAACTACTGTGCTGTGGTGGAGAAAGGCTCCGAATCCCAAACTTGTTCCCTGAGCAGGAGACTGCCTGTCATGGGGTATTTGAGGGCCAGGGGTCTTGTGGACCAGAAGTTCCCAAACTTGGCTGCATGGCAAAATACCTGGGAAGGTTTGAGAAATGCCTACCCAGCCTATAGATCAGAATGAAGGGCAAGGGGGTGGGACCTGGATCTCTGCAGTTGATCTCTTTCCCCTCTTCCTCAGCCCCCCTCCTCTCCCCCACCTCTCTCTTCTCCTTCCCTCTCTCCCTCCTCTTCCTCCTTCTCTCTCTCTTCCTCCTCCTCCTCTTTCTTGTCCTTTTTGAAAAGGGTCTCACTATGTAGGCCTGGAACTTGGGATCTTCCTGCCTCCACGTCCCAAATGCTGGGCTTACAAACAGGAGGACACCATCAAGCTGAGGTCTTTTTTTCTTTTGTCCCATATTAGGGCTGGAACCCAGGGCCTTGTGCATGCTAAGCAACCACTGAGCTGCACCCCAACCCCTCAACAGTGTCTAAAGTTATAAATAGAATTCATGCTGGTCATGATGGTGCACATCTTTAATCTAAGCAGAGGCAGAAGCAGGTGGATCTGTGCCAGCCTGGTTTACATAATAAGTTCAGGGCTAGCATAAAGCTCTTCCCTGGGACATCCTGGGCTATCTAGTTCCTGTCTTGGAAGAAGATGTATTTCTAAGATCTAGAATGAGATCCCTCCTTTCCCTCACCAGCCCTTGCCTTTGAGCATCTCTGAACTAGACCATCCCACCTCCAGGCCTGGAGGGCTCGGGATTCAGCCACTTCATGTTAGGCTTGGAGCCTGCAGTGGCCAAAAGGCCAGGAAGGAGCAGAGGTGTCCTACAGGAGTGCTGGCTGTGGCTGTCAGTCAGGGTGGCAGTCCCAGGCTCCTTCTCAGGGCTCCTAGCTCAGAGCTCCACAAGACTGTGTGCTTGCACATGTGTGGGGGTGCCTGTGTGTGCTCAGATGTGCGAGCCCACACGCACATGTGGGGAGCAGGGGTCTGACGGAACGTGATTTCTTGCTTCTTGTCCTCTGGGCAGCTGTGTGAACATCTGTGTGTCATCCCTGGATCACCCAGAAGGCACGGATGTACTCAGGCAGGAGTGCCAGAATGCAAGGGCAGAGAGATAAATACACGTGGAAGAAATAAATAATTCCAAGTTATAACCCAAGAAATTCAGTGAGAAGTTTCTTTATTTTCAGTACATAAATGTTTTCTGATATTAAAAACAAAACAAAACAAAAAACCGGAGGAGGTTGGTGTGATTGAATGGTTTGTGGAAGGGTGATGTTGGGTAGGGCCTTAAAGCTGTTCTTGAGAGGAAGGACTCTGTCTGAAGAGAAAAGGAGTTTAGCTCTGAGACGTGAGCTTGTGGAAGATAAAGTGAAGAGGAAAAAGAAGAACAGAAACAAGAAATTAAACAAGAAATTAAAGATGCTTTAGGGCTATTTGATACAGGAAAGATGAAGCGAGATTATTAAAGGTGGCAACGAGAGCCATGGGTTTTGATGTGAAGAAAGCTGATGTGCTGAAGGTTCTTAAAGATTATGACAGAGAAGCCACAGGAAAAAAATCACCTTTGAAGATCTTGATGAAGTTGTCACAGACCGGATATTGGAAAGAGATCCACAAGAAGAAATACTGAAGGTGTTTAAGCTATTTGATGATGATGATTCAGGTAAAATAAGTTTGAGGAATTTGAGATGTGCTGCAAAAGAATTGGGTGAAAATATGAGTGATGAAGAGCTTTGGGTTATGAAGAATTTGATAGACAGTGATGGTGAAATGAATGGAGGAATTCATTGCTATCTCTCCTGGTGACATACACAGAATTATAAGGATAATTACCAAAAATGTTGCAGTTACTACCTAATAGTCTATTTTTTGTGCCTGGAGTCATGTGAAACAACAACGTGGTCCTTTTTTCCGAAAGGACCAAAACTAAGCACCTTTGTATTTATATTTTAGTACTGTTAAGCTTCTGTGTAATGAATGGTGTTGTTAGTATTAATAATCTAACTTTGCATTTCTTATACAGGATTTATATAAAGTTTAAAAAAAACCTTTGCTTAATTTTCAGTTCTTTATGGGGAGCTGAGATCATATGGGTTTCCACATTAAGTCCTCCTTAAGAGTCGTGGTGAGGGGCTGGAGAGATGGTTTAGCTGTTAAGAGTACATACCACAGAGGACCCGAGTTTGGTTCTTAGCACCCTTGTCAGGCAGCTCACAGCTGCCTCTAAGTCTAGCTCCAGGGGACCTGATGCCCTCTTTTGGTTTCTGTGGACATCTGCACACGTGCACATACCTACACACAGATGCTACACATAGACATAATTAAAAATAACAAAAATAACTCTTAAAAGAGCCATGGTGGAACCCTGGCATACCGGGCACTGGTGGCAGCGTGCCTGTGTGCGCAGTGGGTACAGATGCACCACCAGGGGATGTGGGCAGGCTCCTGTCACAGCACAGCACTTGCCTGGTGCACACACATGGAGTGGGTGCAGGGCTCCCCGGGACTGCCATGGCCTTGGCTGCACACAAGGGGTAAGAGCTGAAAGACCGAGACTGACCTCTGAGTTTCTCAAGCTGTGGATGTGGCCTTTGCCCTTTACGGCTGAGGTTTAGGTCAGCTTCATGTCCAGCTTTGCAGATGTCCTGTCCAAACAGGGGGACAAGCATGCTCATAGGTACTGGGACATATTTAAAGTCTGTGGTAGGGACTGAGGATGTGGTTCAGTTGGTAAAACACTGGCCTAGCATGAGCAAAGCCCTGGGTTTGAGCCCTAGTGCTGCATAAAACCAGGCATAGTAGCACATGTCTGTAATCCCAGCCCTTGGGAGGTGGAGGCAAGAGGGTTATGAGTTCAAGAGCAGCCTCTGCTGCATAGTGACATCGAGACCAACAATAGCTACAAGAGACCGTGTCTCAAAAAAGCAAACAAAAAACCCTGTGGTAAACTGGAATCTGCCATTTTACTGTTCCAGAGATGCAGTATCGGCCTATTGGGGTTGGAAAGTATGAGCCCCTGGTGTGTCGGGAGAGGATGAAGGCAGCCTCTGATAGGGGAAGGACATTGTTTTAACAGGCTGGCACCCAGAGGGGCGAGGGTGAGCTTGCTTTCTCATCAAGTGATCAAGAAGAGTTCCTGGATATGCCCAGGGTAGGCTGCTTCCCAAATCAAGTCAATTAAAAAAAAAGATTTATTTATTTTTATTTTATGTGTATGAGTGTTTTGCCTGCATGTATATATGTGTACCACATGTGTGTCTGGTACCTGTTGGAGGCCAGAAGAGGGCACCGGATCCTATGGAATTGGGGTTATGGATGGTTGTTAGCTGCCATGTGGGTGCTGAGAATTGAACCTGGGTCCTCTGCAAGAACAGCAAGTGCTCTTAACCGCTGAGCCATCTGTCCAGCCCCTCCTCCATTTACTATTTACAGATAGGTGCACCTTTCACACTTCATCAAAGAAGCTGCTTTTTGCAACAGATGGAGATTATTACAGAGTTCCAGAACTGGTCAAATGCAGAGAATGTATCTGGGAGAAGGCTAATCCTAAGTGGCACGTCCTCAATGCAATCTCTACACATAGGATGAACACATCACTCAACTCTCATCAGAGCTTTCCTTATACAGCAAATGATAATTAATACAGCAACCCCCAATTGGCCAATGTACAGAGAAAAGAGGCTACAAAGCACTTATCCCTGAATAAGACACCTGTTTCAAATCTGCCTCCCAAGGCTCAGGGGTCACTGTGGAAGAGGAGGAAGAAAGATTTTAAAAGCCAGAGGAAGTGGATGACCACAAGGAAACAGAGACTTCCAGTCAGCTGGTCAGTTACGATGCACTCACAGCAATGGTGACAGCGTCGCACAAGTCCCATGCGAGCTCAAACCAGACAAAAATACCAGCATAGTCACGGGGGTGTGGGTAAGAAATCCCAGCCCAACCTAAGGAACTTTTAGCAACTGATGACTGTGAGGAGGGGGAGAGACAGCGTCTTACAGGGATGGGACTCTTGGTGGGCCCAGTGGATGGACCACACTGAAGGACATTTGGGGACTCAAATCAGACTCTGTAGGCCGTATAATATATGTATTATACATATATAGAGTACATTATTGTGCAGGGGCAGTGGGGGAGGTGTGGAGAAGGGAGGTGATCTAAATACCATCAAACTAAATTCAATAAAAACAAAATAAAAAATAATAAAGATTTATGTTTTACTTATTTATTTTTGGTCTTTTTGAGACCGGGTCTCCCTGTAGCCCCAGCTGTCCTGGAACTTGCTATGTAGATCACTTTTTTAATTCTGGGTCCTGGACCATTCGGTAGGCAGAGGCAGGAGCCGGTGGCAGCTCTGATTTCAAAGCATCTGCATACTAGAAATTTCCACAGTTTACATTTGGCCATCGCTGCAGAAGACCACTGTGAAACTAACGTGTCATGACCAACTTCACAAAATTTTCCTACAAAGGGCCAGACAGATGGGCCCTGTTGCTCCCATGTAACTTGGCCCCATGGGGCAACACATAGTGGAAGGGGGCATGGCTGTGCTCCCCAATCCTTATCTGCAAAAACAAGAGACCCTGGCTTGCTTTGTCCAGTCCTGGCCCAGGTAGCAGACACCACCCTTCGCTTCCCAGCACTGCTACCTTTCTGCTTGGGAAAAACAAGTCTCCACGAGGGCACTCCCTTCCCTCATTTTCAAATACACAGGACATCTTGATCCACTGGGACCAAGTTCACCAGCATGGTCTGCCCTCCTCCCTGAGCCTCACCTGGAGATGGGTATAGGGACGGACACTTGACCCAGTGGGTGCTAGTGAGAGTTGTGAGAGTGAGAGTTGTGGCCTTCACTCAATGCTTGAGGGAAGAGATGGTCGTTCTTCCTTTGGAGATATACTTTCTAGAACTTGTTCAGCCATTTGGCTTTCTGATAAGCCAATCTTGAAATTGCCTGTGGATGGTGGAGTAGAGCCTGAGGTGGAAGGCAGAGATGATGCCTTCTCTGATGCATCACTCGAGCCTCTAGATCAAACCTCACCTGAAGTCTGAATGATCTTTGCATGACTTATTGTGAGCCAATCCATTTTATTTATGACTTACATAGCGTACAATGCATTGACCTGCATTTTCTATCATTGCTAACCGATGTATCTATCGCCTTTAGCTCTCCTGGGGCCAGTGCAGACCCTTCCCTCTGCACACTGAGAGGCTCCTATGGAGTTAGGGTGCTCTGAAGTTGTGTGTGTGTCGGGGGGGGAGGGGTGTGCCTGTGTTCATGAGGTTGTATGTGTGCATGCGTGTGCGTATGTGCAGAGGCCAGAGGTCAATGTCAGGTGTCTTCCTCAATTGCCCTCGACTTAATTTTTGAAACAGGGTCTCCAGTGTCTCTCACTGCATCTGTAGCTCACACATTCAGCTAGGCAGGCTCCCAGTGAGCTCCAGGGATCCTTCTGTCTCTGACCCTCCAGCACTAGGATTATAGGTGTGCTCTGCTATGCAGCCTTCTACATGGGTGCTGGGAATCAGAACTCACATCTTCGTGCTCGCATGGCAAGAGCTTTACTGACTGTGCCTTCTCCCCTCCCCCCTGAAGTTACATTTTTTGGTGGTGGCTCCAGCCTCTGGGCCCCCAGCATGCCCTGCTTTCTAGGGCAGCCTGAGGATAGGCCTTCCTGTGCCCCCAGGGCTCTGGATTTTGCCTCCAACCAGGGCAAGGCTCTGCCATGAAGTTGGGAAGCCCAGTATCTCCAGCCTGTGAAATCTGCAGTGTTCTGTAACGGAAACATCTGGGCCCTCCACTGGCCCCAGTGCACACACCACTCAGACTGCCGTAAGTCACGACAGCACGTCGAGGGTTTTATTGCAGTTATGAATTATGGATATGACCTGGCAGTGCAGTTCTCATTATTTTTTTTCCTGCTACAATTAAGCCACAAATCATGCTTGAGGAATGGGAGGGTGACCGAATTAGTCAGGATTCGTTCATAATAGGCTGACCCTGGAAAAGCCATCCGGGAGGGGTCAGATGTTGGCCAGGTCCCAGGAGCAGGCCCAGGAGACAAATGTGTCTCTCTCCCCAGGTTCCCAGCTAATGGACTCGATGCATCCGAGAGGCTCACGCTGCCTGTCCACACTTAACCCACTCGATACCTGCATCTACCCTCAGTGGATCAGAGGGAGATTCACTAACACTGGGTGAGATGCGACTGACTGCTGTCAAGTTGAAGGTGAACTTGTTGGTCCCATAAGTGGGTGGGGATGAGGATGGAAAAGTCCCAGATTCAAGGGATTTTTCACTACTGGAACACATGGGTCATGTACAATGCTCTGCAATGGTTGAAAGTATTACCTGGAAACCCCAGGAGAGAGAGCAAGAAGGAGAGGGAGAGAGCACGTTCACTAAATATAGTGCTATAGTGGGACATGGTGGCACAGGCCTTTAATTCCAGTACTCAGGAGGCAGAAGCAGGTGGATTGCTGTGAGATGGAGGCCAGCCCATTCTACATAGTGAGTTCCAGGTTGGTTGGGGCTACAGGGAGACTCTGTCTTGAAAAAATAAAACAAAAAATATTATCATAATTATTCTATTTTATCAGTAGTTATTGCTGTCACTCTCTGACCATCCCTAATTTAGAAATCAGACTTTATCATAGGTATTGCTAAGAAAAAACAGTCTATACAAGATTGGGTTTTAGCCAGGGTTTCGGATATCCACTGGGGAACTTGGACTATGTCCCCCTCACATAACAGGGACTACTGTCATTTCTGAAATTAGATTTTAATTGAAATATAATGCATATATAAAACAGGCTTTCAGCTTGATGAATTTTCAGGCTGTGCTATGGGCACCCAGGTTAAGGCGAGGATTTGCTGCTATAGGAAGGAAGGAGGCAGCTTTAAAGGCCCCTGGGGAGCTCGTTGTGAGCTGAGACAAGGATGCACAAATATCTCCATGCTGCTAATGAAGATGAAGTCCAGGCCCAGGCACACTGCTCTGCAGCCAGGACGCGCCCAGAGCTGGTGTGTTATGCTGCTCAGGGAGCCACAGAGCATGGGAGTTGGGGATTCTGCTGTGGTCATCTTGGAAAACACAGCTGCTGCAAGGTATCTAGCCAGTAGCCCATGGTGAGTAGACATAGGGCTATTGTTACGGTTATTCTTTCATCTTTTTATTGTTATTCTGCACCTGGAGATAAAGGCAGAGCAGCGGAGGGTATGGTGATACCCCTGCCTCAGCCCTAAGGAAGCTCCATGAAATTACAAGCCCCCCCACGTCCATTGACCCCCCCCATGTCCATTGAAAGCCGCTGGGCTCTAAGGTCAAGTCCAAACTCCTTGTGTAGGATTCAAGCTCTAGCACTTGGTCTCCTCTGCATCTCTCTTCTTAGCTCTTGTTATATCCTCACTGTACTGATCAGAATTCTAGGTTAGTAGAGCTAACTCTAGTTAGGTTAAAGTGAAAAGGAAATCATAAGAGGCTATTACGAGGCTGGAGATACAGCTCAGTTGTACAGTGCTTGCCTAACATCCATGAAACCTCAGGTTTGATCCCCAGCACTACATAAACCAGGCGCAGTGGTGCATGCCTGTAATCCCAGCACTCGGGAGGTGGAGGCAGGAGGATCAGAAGCTCAGTTATCCTTCTTATATAGAGATTTTGAGGTCAGCCTGGGAAACATGAGACTCTGTCTTAAAAAAAAAAAAAAGACATTAGCAGTACTCAGAGTATTGCGGGGACCCAAGCATACTGGCTTGGGGGTTTCTGATATGGGGTAATGGCCACATTTTGCTTCAGTGGAGTAGCCAGTACCACTGTCACAGAGACAGCAAGCTGGTGCTGGTGCTGCTGGTCAGTGCATCTCACTGGAGCTGCTGCCACCTGGACAGGCTGGAGTCTGATGCATGAGTCCACAGACCATCTCTGTCATCGTTGCATGGTTGTGCCTTATTGGTAGATTCAAGATCACATGGCCTAGCTATAAGAGAGTCTGGGAAAGAGTTACTGGTGTCTACCACGGGCAGGCCAAGATTCTCAAGGAGAGATTCTGAAGTTCGAAGGACTTTGTAAGACCTCTGAGGAGCTATGGAGTGTCACACATGTCCCTGCTGCCTGCCTGGTCCTCTGAGGTTCTGGGAAGTTTCTGACAGAAATTTGGTGTCCTGGCTTCCTCTCATGGTGGCTGTTTCTGCCCTCATTCCCTGGTCAGCTCTTTCCATCTCTCTTCCTCAAAGCTCTTCCAGTTTCTTCGTTTCTTCCTCCTGTCCCTTGTTTGTGTCCCAGGTCCCTGTACAGACCTCTACCCCAGCACACAGCAGCCGATGGCTCTCATCTCTGAGGTCTGCCTCCACCCTCACACCCCAGCCCCTGCCACGGCGCTACAGGGCAAGCTGCTTCTTTCCTATTTTCCTATTTCAGAATCCAGCATGTGAACAGCGAGTTGGCACACAGTACAGCGGTGGCTCAGGTATGTGAGGAGTGAATAACCAGGTCCACATTCCCTGAGGCTCCCGCTGTCCACCCAATGCTGGGATTGGGAAACCTGCTGGTTCAGAAGCCTGAGGTTTCTCAGGGTCCACAGCAAAGGGAAGGGACCCAACATGAGATGGAGCTGGATCCCCACTCACATGGATGGTGACTCTGTTTTCAGGCTAAGCACATTGTTCTACCAAAGAGTGTGGAGGAGGTGGGAGGCTGGGGCTCATCTGTCTCCAAGGGGGAAGGCGTGCTGTTGGCAGGCCTGTCGTGGGAATCTGGCACGCGGTGGGTAATTAGAAACGAGGCTTTGGATGTTTTTATAATGAGCCCAGAGCACTTTCCACTCAGCTGTCATACCATTTCTCAAATCAACATCATCTTCACGTTTAATGGCAAATGACAGTGTTTATATAAAAGAAAGACACAAAAGGAGGCATATGGGCCCCATGCACCCAGCCTGCCTCCCTTCCGGACCCCCTTGTCTCCACTTCCTTCAGGCTTTGCTGTTGAGCTGTGCCATGGTGGGTGAGAGAGAATTTGGACCTCAGAGGCCAGTGACATCTGCATCAGGGGTCAAGGTCAGAGAATGGAGGCCGGCCTTAGAGGGGGGGGGAGAGAGAGAGAGAGAGAGAGAGGAGAGAGAGAGATCCTGTGTGCGTGCACATATATGTATGTTCTGTACTGTCCCTGATCAATTGCTACCTTTTACACACCCATTTCAAAATGTAGTCCCCCAGGCAAAGGCACTCAGGATGAAAGAGCTGTGGTTCTCTTCTGTGCCTGTCCCACAATCCCACCTCTTCCCCTAAATATCCTCAGCCTTCTAATGGCAGCCAGATTCTCTCTGCACAGGGATGTTGTGCTCTCTGCGTGGGCAGGCAGGCCCCTAGCCATGCAGGCTCATGAGGATGCTCCTCCTCCTTGTGGGATGTTTCACACGCTGTGTCTGGCTACCCTCCTCACGAATCATGGCTCATGTCTTACCTTGAACCTCAGTGTTAGGCTCTGCTAGCCAGCCCCATCCTGAGTCATCCCTGGGCAAAGCCCCTTCCAACATGACTCCTGTGTGGTTCCTGAGAGAGAGCCCCAGCCACCCTGTTCTGCTTGCCTTTAACAGACCCTTCGAATCCCATACAGCCCTTCTTCATGGCTGCCTCTGCTCCTCCTACTCAGTTAGTAGTTCTTTCTTGGTTCTGGCCTCCAGGCATGGAGCTGACACCCACCATACCCTTTATTCACTGACACCACTGGATGCAGACTCTCTCAGTGGATCTGGCAGTTCAGCCCTTGAAGTAAGAGGGAAAGGCTCTTCTTTCAGAAGGGGGAAGAAACACCCAAGTAGTCTACAGCTCTCCCCAGAAAAATCTCCCTGCCTCTTCCTACCAGGGAACTTGGGAGGCTGAGGCAGGACACTTGCAAGTTCAAGTCCTGTCTGGATTACAGAATGAGTTCCAGGTCAGCATAGGTAACTTAGTGAGACTCTGTGTCAAATTGTGTGTGTGTGTGTGTGTGTGTGTGTGTGTGTGTGTGTGTCTATGGTGCATACACATGAGTGTGCAGGTTTGTATCATAGTGAGTGCATGTGGAAGTCAGAAGAAGGCATCAGGTGCGTCCTCTACCATTCTCTGCATTATAACCTTGAGACAAGATCTCTCACTGAGCAGGCAGCTTGCCTTTTTGGCTAGGATGGCAGACTAGCAAGCTCTCTGGGGATCTGCCTGTTTCTGTCCCCCCATTGCCAGAGCCGTAGGCACATACAACTGTACCCAGCTTTTTATGTGGGTGCTGGGTATTTGAACTCAAGTCTGAGTAATCTCCCCAGCCCCCTGTATCAAAGTTTTAGAAAAGCAAAAAGAGAGCTGCGGGGTAGCTCAATGGTGGTTTACTTGCCTGGCATGTACAAGGCCCTGTGTTCAATCCCCAATACCACAGGGAAAAGAAAAGAGATGATCAAAGAAGCTAATCGTTTAGCAGTGACGTACTCGTGGGTCTTAGAGGGTCCCCGTCAGGTAATCCTGCCCCAGAAGGGCTTTGTTTCCACAAAGCTTTGCACTACTTGTGTTCCAAGAGCACATGAGCATTTCATGTGACCATGAAACCAAGTCTGGAGGTTCCAGGATGGGCAGAGCACTCACCTGTAAGGTCACCTGGCTTCCACGCTGATCTTCCGTCCAGCATTTCCCCTCATCCTCTACTCTGCTCTCCCAGTCTCCAGAGTGTAGGATACTCCTGCGCTGGCTGGGTGGACTCTTGCCTGCCTGCCTGACCATGTCTGATCCCAGTTACCCACAGCACACACTTGCCCCTAGTTATCCACAGTCATCACCAACCTGATATTCTGCCTGCCCACATGCCCTTCCCACGGGCCTTGCTGCAGTCTCCCTGAAGCACTCACCTCCTATATGCTGTGGACTTTACGTTGTATCTCTGCCATGTTCTCTCCTCCCCCGTTATGAACCCCAGGAGGACAGAGGTGTAGGCTGACCACAGTGTGTCCAGCTTCTGGACTAGTCCTTGTGTGTAACTGTGCAGTTGAGACAGAAGGAGAGAGGAAAACACCGAGGCCCATGGCCCCCATCAGCTTCAATGAAAAATCGGGGTTCCCTCCTGGGTCCCTGATGTCCAGGGCAGAGGTGCTGGACTGAGGCTGGGGAGGTCCTCTGGCCTGTGACAGCCTCCTTCTAGATACAGACCTTCACGTTTGTAGACTTTAAAAAATGTGCCCCTGTTTTCTTTGTATGGCTGCATAACAACAAGTTACAGTCAGATCTTCCGAAGGGACTGGTTCAGTTTTCAGTTACTTAATTGCTTTCTCCAGTAACTGGATCACAAGGAATCCTGTTCTTTGTACCAACGACTGGGCTTGCATCTCCAATATCAGGTGAATTAGAGACCAAAACATAAAACAAGTAAGAATGGTTAAGACTAGAACCGGTAGCGGCACCTGATTTTGTTTTCTCCCAGGACTTCGGTTCCTTTTAATCCCATAGGGGGAAGGTGGCAAATGTTTACTACCTCCAATAACAGGAGGAAGAATTTTTTAAAATTCCATGCTTCCCACCATAGTGGATGGTAAGAATGTTCTCCTTGGTTCATTGTGCGTTTCTTGGGATAATCGTTACGGTTTGGCAGAGAGAGCATCCATGTTGGAGTCTTCCGAAAGGCCAGTAGGGTGAAGGCTCGCTGTTCGCTGGCCCCTGGTAAACACAATAGCTGTGCTCTGCAAGCACAGATCTGTCTTGACGTTCTGAGCGACATCTGGCACCAGGAACTGGAAAGGAAGCACGGGAATCTGAACTCACGAACCTCTGATGATGTCCGATCTGAGTTGTAGCCATGAGCTTTCTCCATCTGTCCAGTAGAGGGTGCAATCTCCCAGGGAAGGTTTTTATGGCAGGCTGCTCCTGGGTATAATTAGAGCACTTACCAGGTCAGCTGTGCACTAGCCATGGCATAAAGACAGACTTTGACACCCTCTCTCCTTCCAGGATGGGCACTCAGTGAGCTAGTGCTGGGGAAGTGATTGCTTTTCTCAGCAGCCTGGTACTTAATTAAATGACTGCACCACTATTTATTTGCTGTCTCCCCTTCGTTTGTTTCTGTTGCTCTTTTTTGGTGACTAAGACAATCCTACAATGAATATCCATGTGTGTTCATGCATGTTGTTTTGTCTTACGTGTTTCTTAGAACATAGTCTTATAAATTCTATGGGCAGGTGAATGGTTGATGAAAGGACATCTTAAATTTTGATAAACGCAAAGTTCATCTTGCAATTCACACATCCACCAAAAACGTTTGCAAAGGTCTAGTTTCCCGTACCCCGACCACATAACATATGGCCAGTCTATTCCAACAGATCTTCCCAGTGCGACAGGTGAATGTAGCATCCAATTGAGACGTCACTCAGTGTGAACTGTAGGTTTAAATGCTACCTTTATATATAGTAAGTGCACATGTACATACACATATATAGTCAGTACACATATATTCATACATATTGTCAATGTATACACATATATGCATATATAGTTAATTTACACATATATTCATGTATAATTAGTGTACACATATAAACATATATAATCAGTGCACACACATGTATGCATATATTCAATTCACACACATATATGGTCCACACACACACATGTAATAAAACTGTGTTTTCCTAGTTGACAATGGCCTTGTGACTTTGTGGTGCTTTTATATTGAATATTGAAATTTTACATGTCAAATTTGTTATAGTCATTCTTACAGGTTTTGGATTTGGGATGACACATATGCATGTATTATAAATGCAAACCTATCTTATGTTATCTTTACTTTTTACATTTAAATAATCTCATCTAGATTATGTTTGTATAAAGAACAAGGAAGTCAAAATTAATTCTGTCTTCATGTTACATAAACTGAACACTATTGATTGATAAATTTATCTTTTCTCCCACACTTTAGAATGTCGTGTTTGTCAGAGAGAAGGATTATTTTTGTCAATTCATGACCACCAAGGGCAGTGGCAGGTGTGGAATGGAGCTGGCCTGAGCCCAGGAGACAAACTCTGTGTGCTGCGAATGGCAGGGCCAAGTAGTGGTGCTTCCCAGGCCTTTTTGAGCACAGAAGATCATGAACAAATCCCAGATGTCAGACATTGACCACACCGCTGGACTTTGGTTTTGCTTACCTGTGCCCAGTTCCTGCCTTTTGAAATAACAAGTGTTTAACTTATTTTTGACTTTACAGGAGCCCCATGTTAAGAAAATTTAGTTTTTTAAATAGAACTTTGGACTTTTAAATTGGAATTTCTATGGGACTTGTAAGGCTGTGCTGTGTTTTATATTACGATATGAACATAAGATCATGGGGATAAACAAGAGAGGAAAGGTCACGGTTTAATAATGACGTGTTTAGTCACCTGGGAGGAAGGAACCTCAATTGAGGAATTTTCCCCATCAAACTGACCTGTGGGCATGTCTGTGAGGGATTGTCTTAATTGTTAATTGATATAGTCGTACCCAGCTTCTGTAGGCAGCACCATCCCTGGGCTGGTGAGCCTGGGTTGTGTAAGAAAAGTAGCTGAGCATGCCAGGGGGAGCGTGACAGTGAGCAGCGTTCCTCCATGGTCTCTGCTTCAGTGCCTGCTTTGAGTTTCTGTCCTAACTTCCTTCAGTGATAGATTGTGGAAATAAAATAGAGCTTATTGATTAAATGTTTCAGTAAATGTAAAAAATCATCTGTAACTGCAGCAGAGTTGCCAGCACAAGAAATCCATCTTGTGCTTCAAGTGCAGAGTGGTATATATGGATGTTTAATATTGAATATAACATTGAAATATAATATTGAAAAGAATATTCCTGCTGGGTATGGTGGCACACGCCTTTAATCCCAGTACCCAGGAGGCAGAGGCAGGTAGATCTCTGTGAGATTGAGGCCAGCCTGGTCTATATAGAGAATTCTGGATCAGCTAAGGTGATGGGGAGACTCTGTCTCAAAATTACCAACCGAGCAAACAACAGTAAACTATTCCTGAGCTGTTATAAGCGACTATTTGAGAATATTGTGCTACTTTGTACCTACCATCTGAAACACACACTGTAACAGAACAAGCCAGAAGGACTGTGTGTGCTTCTGGGAAACACACATCATTGCACAAGTCTTTGTGTTCTCACTATCTGAGAGAGAGAGAGATTAGCAAGCTAGTGTATTTGTTTTCCCTCTTACCCAAGAGCTGAAGCAAGGTCTGTCTCCAAAATCAAGAACAACCTGCAGTCTTTCCTGGCATCTGTACTTGCTTAGCTTTAGTTCTGATGACATGAACAAGAGATGCCAAGGGACCTTTCTGTTGTCGTGGAGCCTGAACAGTATTAATCACAGGAAGGTTTGCTGCCTGAGCAGCGCAGGGCAAGGCAGAAGCCCAGTGAAAGCAGGGATTGTTACCATTGGCTACAGCCATTTGAAATCACTGTTGTGTAGATAAGAATGAAACTGAAATATTGCTGCCTGGACGGACCAGGAAGGCTCCTAAGACTCAGGAGTAGAACCAAATTTACAAGGCCCAGGATGCTCAGAGAGTTACAAGATTCACAAGGTCCCTCCCTGGGTTATACAGCAGTAAATGATTGCTGGGGAGGAGACTCCTTTGGGGAGTTGCTTGCAAGTTGCGCAGGGAGGTCCAGGGATGCAGCTTTCTGGCCGTAAAGGTGT
Source organism: Nannospalax galili (assembly GCF_000622305.1). NCBI lineage: Eukaryota > Metazoa > Chordata > Mammalia > Rodentia > Spalacidae > Nannospalax > Nannospalax galili. The sequence continues at coordinate 186,713 of NW_008341878.1, read as the reverse complement.
CTTTGAGTCATCATGCTCCTGAAGTAACCCCTCGCCCACCACCCTGCAAGAAGCTCCAGTAGTCTCGTGGGCTCTCGTCAAGCTAGCCTTGGGAGTTCTTTGAACTGTTGCTGACGCCCCCATCTGGATGTTTGTTCACGGCTCCCCAGGAAGAAGTCACACAACAACTGCCAACATCCCATCAAAGTTTTAATTTAAAAAGGAAGTGATTTCATAGATTTCCATGCAATAATATTGATCTCACATCCGGTTCTTTTGAGTAGAGGTCATGCATTGTGTTTTTGATACAATCTAATAATTTTTAGAGCGCTGCTATAATTTCCTAATTTGGGGATTGTAGAATATATCCCCTCCCCCAGGCCTTGGGGGTCCAGGCTGCTTGAAAACTAAACATGCCTGTCCTCAGGAGGTTGACGGGCAGGAGGCCTGGAACTGGGATATGGGGTCACAGAGTGGGAGCTGCTGAGGCCTGCAGTGGCCATGGAGGGGCTATGCCCTCTTTCTTCATGACCGTGTTCTCTTGGGCAGAGGGTCCTGGGTCTTGAGAACCCCTGAGTGTCGTTGCTGCCCCACTGTGCTGGAGGAGGCTGCCAACATGGGATTGCCATCAGCACAGGATATTTAGCATAGCCTTTGAGTAAGGGATGCAGAAGATGGGAAAAACTGTGGTCTGATTATCTGCTCAGGAACAAATTTGTAACATTGGTTTAGTATTTAAAGGGCCTTTACTCTGAGACAGCAGTGCCAGGAAGAAGTTCAGTGTGTTCCACAGGAAGTGTCCCGAGTCACCCATTAAGGATGAAGCTTAGTTCCTTTCAGAAAGTGAGATGTAATTTTTTGGTCAAATGGTACCAAAGATGGGGGAGAAGGAATGCTTTGTGACTCTGTACAGAACAGTCACACACTTCAGTGTTTGCTCAGGGAATCTGAGGCAAGATGATCCTCTGAGAAGATCGAGAATCTGTGTGAATATTATTCCTTCATTCTGGCTGTCAGGCTCATGCAGGTGTGGGCCCAAGTTGAAGTCAGCTTCCTCAGGGCATCATGGGAGGATCTTGATCTATTCTAGAGGCACCTGTCCTGCAAAGAAGATGCAGTTTTCCCAGCGTGTAGGAGAGCAAGAGCACCTGGCTTGGTGACACACGCCCTACCTTCTGGGACAGAGACAGTAGAACAGCTTTGCTCAATGGGATGCGTTCGCTCTGGAATGTGTCATGGGACCTGGAGGCAGGTGGGGAAGAGGTGTGATGAACATGCTGAAGGTTTACTTCCAAGGGAGGAGGTGGGAGAGGTGAGGAGGGGCTAGGCCACTCATCACAGGACTCAAAAGTTTTCTTGAGTGACTCAGATCTCACAGTAGCAACACAGGCAGGCACAGAGAAGTATAGCCCTTTTCCTGGGAAGGCAGACATTCTGAGAGTCCACACTGTGTGGACTTAATCTGGACCTTCCCAACTCTAGGAGTCCTCCCACAACTGCCCCACGGGTGGCTCTTCTAGAATGAACACTTGCTGGGCTTGGGTGGACCTTGGTCTATACCCTCTGTGGAAGCATCCCTGTCTCTCTTCTCAAGCAATCATAGGTGGTGTTTGTCACCATGAAAGCGATGATTGAGGAGAACAGAAAAGTCCCCACGCCCTTGACTTTCTTCACTGAGATGGCGGCTCAGAGCATGATCTTCACAAGCGCTGAGATCTGAGGGCGTGGGAAGTCTCTTAGCCCCCTGGAGCAACTGGATGCCTTTAGTCAGAAAACAAACAAGAGAAACTCTCTCAGCAGAACAGAATCAGAGTTGACCTTCTAATTCATTGTTGTTTTGAGCTTTTCTGAAGAAATGTTGTCCCTCTCAGCAATACCATAAATTCAATGCTGCAGGGGATGATGATGATCAATGACCCCGAAACTTCTCCATAAGAGATTTCAGCTGCATCTAGTATTACATAATTGTTTCTAATACTTGGAACACACAAACACTTAACTTCATTGTTTAATGCACCCACACCGCAGCCTTTTGATAGCACTAATTACATGCTGAGAAAACTTAGTTGTTTTTCTTACTTAAAGTTATGGAGATTTTGTTGGTTGGTTGGGTTTTAGAGACAGGATCTCCCTGGAGCCACAGCTGGTCTGGAACTCGCTATGTAGACCAGGCTGATCTGGATCTCACAGAGATATGCTTGGCTTTGCCTCCTGAGAGCTGAGATTAAGGGCGTGCACCACCATGCCCAGTTTGGTTTTGTTTGTGCAGCAGGGTATGTAGTCCAGGTTGGCCTTGAGGTCACCGTGTAGGTGAGGATGACCTTGAACTCCCCATCCTCCAGTTTTCATCTTCCAAGTGCTGAGATCATAGGTTTGTATTCTGTTGAGAAAGGGTCTCCCTGTGGGGCCCTGGCTGGCCTGCAAGTGACTATGTAGACCAGGCTGGCTTCAAACTTGGAAATAATCCTTCTGTCTCTTCTTCTCAATTGCTGAGATTACAGGCGTGCACTACCATACTCAGCTTAAAGCTGTATTTTCAATAGGTTAAAATTTTTCTCCGTGATAGAGCAGGACACCTAACATCCTCCTCTGGCCTCCAGGATCTCATGGGTGTACATATCTGCACACATACACATGTTCATATACCACACACACATACACAGATACCACACATCCACACCACACACACACACCATATACATACATGTGTATACACCACCCACACACCACATACTTAAACACACCACATACATACATACATGAGCATATACCACCCACACATACCACACATACTACACACACACAATACACACATACCACACTTAATACATACTACAATACACATAAGCTTGCATATACCACATATACACATACACACCCCAGAACAGACTCCCCACAATCCTCTCCCAGGCACCAAAGTCCTTCCCTTAATGCAAACATAAAGTAGTTGAATATTTTTCCAGAAACATTTGGTTCATATGCAGATGGCACCATCAAGAGCATCACCTTCCTGTGGCTCTGAACCATGCCCCTCTCACACCTCCCTGTGTGCTGGGGACTCTTCTACATCCGCTCACAAGGGTCTTTCATTCTTTTTGCTTTCAGGGTATTTGAGCACATGCAGGACCCACCACTCCTGTAGACTGTCCTCCAGTAGTCTCTTGTACCTTTTCCTGTCATTGCAGAAGATGATACCATCTCCTTTCTTTAGAGATAGAGTCTTACTGTGTAGCCTTGGCTGGCATGGCACTTGCCTGGAGGTCCTCCTGCCTCTGCCTCCTGAGTGCTGGGATTAAAGGCATAAGCCACAAGGCCTGGCACATATAATTTCTTTCCTGTAAAGTACAGCTAGGATAAATTCTGAGAAATGGAACTGCTGAGTCAAAGGTGATGCACACCTTTAATTTGGGGACATACTAGCAGAAATCCCTTCACAGAGGCTGTTTCTGTTTGTGTTTGCCCTGAAAAAATATGAGTCCCTGTTTTCTACACATTTTTTGTTTCAATTAAAGTGTATTAGTTACACACAAAAATACAGCATACTTTTTTTTCAAAGAATGAAAAAAAAAGTAATTTAAAATTCAGATTTCCCAGTAAGGTAACAGCCTCTCATGGAATCATGTATGGACTGTGTCCATTTAAGAACTTATTTTGCATTGAAAATGAGAGATCATTCAAAGGACTTACATGAAATATACTATACATACATGCGCATGCACACACACACACATACACATACATATATGAAGCTGCTGAGCCATCTCTCCAGTCCCAGTTCCTCAAAAAATTAAAAAATAGAACTCCCACACTAGGTGTATATCCATATTTTTTAAAATATTATTTTTTTTAACTATTTTATGTGTATGAAGAATTTTGCTTGGGTGTATGTGAATGCACCCATATCATGCAAAACCCATAGAGTCCAGAAGAGGGTATCAGATCCCCTGGAACTGGAGTTTCTGGTGGTTGTTAGTCGCCATGTGGGTGCTGGGAATCAAACCTGGGTCCTCTGCAAGAGTAGTCAGTGCTCTTAACCACTGAGCCATCTCTCCAGCACCCCCCATATTTTTTATTTTAAAAAAGTATTAACTTTGACGGGCATGGTGGCACATGCCTTTAATCCCAGCACTCGGGAGGCAGAAGCAGGGGGCTCTCTGTGAGTTCAAGGCCAACCTGGTCCACATAGTGAGTTCCAGGATAGCTAGGGGTACAGGGAGCCCCTGTCTCAAAAAGACCAAAATAAATTTATTAACTTTAAAATTTTATGTGTATGAGTGTTTTGCCTGCATGTATGTAAGTGTACCACATTGGTGCAGTGCCCACAAAGGCCAGAAGAGGGATCAGATGCCCTGAACTGGAGTTACAGATGGTTTTTAGCTGCCACATGGGTGCTAGGAACCAAACTGGCATCCTCTGCAGGAGCATAGTGCTCTTAACTGCTGAACCATATTTCCAGCCCCCTTAAAACCCATTTTTATTTATGTGTATCTATGTGGTGGTATGTGTATCTGTGTGTGGGTGTCCATGGAGTTCAGAGGAGAGCACTGGATTCTCTGGAGCTGGAGTTAAAGGCAGTTGTAAACTGCACTGATATTGGAGATGGAACTGAACTCAGGTCCTATGGAAGAGTAGCAAGCACTCTTAACTGATAAGGCATCTCTCCAGCCCCTATTTTCCATATTCTTATCAATGAAGTTTTGAACATCTTTTTTTGTTTGTTTTTTTTATATATTTTTCTTTTATTTATTAATTTCATTTTTTATATGTATGAGTGTATTGCCTGCATGTGTGTAAGTGCACCCATGTCATGCAATGTCCATGGAGGTCAGAAGAAGGTGTCAGATCCCCTGGTACTGGAGTTACAGATGGTTGTTAGCCACCATGTGGGTTCTGGGATTCAAACCTAGGTCCTCTGCAAGAGCAGTTGTTGCATCGACTGCTGAGCCATCTCTCCAGTCCCATTTGGAAAATCTTAAATAGGTGAAATAAGACTTTCATTTAGTTTTTAAATTTGCATTTATCTTAAACTAAATGAAATTGAATATATTTTTTATGTGATTAAAAGCCAAGATGATAGCCGGGCATGGTAGTGCATGCCTTTAATCCCAGCACTCGGGAGGCAGAGGCAGAGGCAGGAGGATCTCTGTGAGTTCAAGGCCAGCCTGATCTACACAGTGAGTTTCAGACCAGCTGGGGCTGTAGGGAGACCCTGTCTCAAAAAGACTGAAAAAAAAAAGATAATTTGCTTTAATATTAAGCTAACATATATTTTGTCCATTTTCATCTTGGATTGTTGATGGCTTTCTCACTGATTTGTGGGAAATCTTTATACTGTGTGTACATGAAGTTGGACTTTTCTAGAAACATGAAGTTGGTCTTTTCTATGAAACAAGCTGTATTTTCATGGTTTTTCTCTTGTATTTTGACCACACTGATGATTTTTTGCCTGTACATAAACTTATCCAAATTTGCAAACATGACTTTGGGGTTTTATTGCCAGTCAGAAAGGCGTTACACTAAATTTTCCCCTCACCTCTCCTTGAGAGCACACAACTTAAGCTCCCAGGGCTGACAAAACTGACAGAATACCTTCTATTTGGGTTTTGCATAGTTTATGACATCCGGGAGGGGGTGACTTACAAACACTTGGAGTCTCATAGGCTTTTTATTCCCCATATCTGAAACACACGGCATCAGTGCATCCTACCTGAGCTCTCCCCGGTCTTCGCACTGTTTCCAAAATGGTGCCAGCTCCTCCCCTTTTTCCCAATGCGCTCAGCGTCTCTCAGTGTTGGTCCCTAGACCCACCCCTGTTCCGGTCTAGTTTTTTTGAGGACACCTACCCAACAAAAGGCATTCCCTACTCCAAGGTTTTAAATCATCCTCTCAAGATTACTTCTAGTAGTTATAATTTCATGTTTTTTCATTAACTTCTTTCATAACTATAACCTTTATCCTGGTGCATACTGGGGGGGGGATGCATCTGTCTGGATCAGTGCATGTGTGCAGAAGTAACAAAGAAATCTCTTAGGTCAAAGGCCACACAGGCCAGTTTCTTACTCACGTTATGTATTTGCTCTTTGTTTTTGGACAAGGTCTCATGTAATACAGGCCAGCCTCAAACTCACTGTGTAGCCGAGTTTAATTTAACTTCAGATCCTCCTGCCTCTACCTCTTGAGTGCTAAGATTACAGGCATGCACCACCACATCTGATTTATTGCCCCGACCCACGGAGTGCTAAGATTACAGGCATGCACCACCACATCTGATTTATTGCCCCGACCCGCGGAGCAACAGTGTGGGGTACAGAGCAACAGCGTGGGGCACAGAGACTGAACCTGGAGGAATGAATAGACAGGGAGCTGAACCTGGAGGAATGAATAGACAGGGAGCACGAAGAAATGGACACAAGACAGT
>NW_008341878.1:176246-179476 GCF_000622305.1 Nannospalax galili | reverse complement strand
ATGCCTCCCTTTTCGGCAGTTAACAAGTCTAGACCTCTTCTGTTTTGAAGGACTACCTCAGCCAGGCTATCAAGTTGTGTCTGGATCTCTATTATGGTTTCTGAGAGAAGTTGAACATCATCAATCAATTGTTGGGAGAGTTTATAGTAGGTGTGGGTGGCCATCCCCAAGCCTGCAGTTCCAGTAGCCAGCCCGGCGGTTACGCCGAGTGTTATCATTAAGGGAATCATTTGGACGGCTCTTTTGGGACGGCCTCCCACGTATTCAAAGGCAGGAACGGGGAGGGGCTTGCTGCCTAGAATGATATCTAGATCTGGAAATAAGACGGTGAGGGCACATTGACCTGTCCAATTGACCGGAAGGAAGTTATGTGCCCATCCGCCCCCACTGACAAAGACACTCCCAGCAGGTGGGCAAACATCAGCATCATATGAAACAGAAATGTTTGAGCTGCAGGAAGTTGAATAAATGTTCCCCAAATCGACATGGGAGCCATTTGGGTATGGTGTGGCAAAAACACAGAGCCCGGGTAATATGGGCATGGATTGGACTCATATGGGAGGAGCTAGGGTGCAATTGTGGGGTGGCTTAAATAGCTCAGACTCTGAGGTATTGGAGATGGTGGAAGCGTTAATGATCACAGCAAGGGGTTTGGGGGGTCCAACCTTTTGGCAGATCCAGCAGTCCTCGGCTATAGAGGGGGCTGTTTGGTTTAGCAACATATGGGTAAGTTCTAGTAAGCTTAGCGTCTGTGGGTCAAGGTCTAGTTCTTCTCTATCCTCAGGCAACGCTAAGGGGTGGTAATTGAGTTTAGGGTACAGGGCTTGAACTCTTTGTTCTATCTCCTTATTTACTCTTGTTTGTCATGCTTTGTCTTGAACCCCACCACCATCCATATATCTTATGGGGGGCTCTAGGTCCCAACATAGGTCCTCTCCAACACTGCTAGGCAATGCTAAGGGGTGGTAATTGAGTTTAGGGTACAGGGCTTGAACTCTTTGTTCTATCTCCTTATTTACTCTTGTTTGTCGTGCTTTGTCTTGAACCCCACCACCATCCATATATCCTATGGGGGCCTCTAGGTCCCAAAATAGGTCCTCTCCAACACTGCCATGACATTGGGAGGGTGCCAAATTTACCCCGTCAATGCCCAGGGGTGTCCTGGGTTGTCTTATCCCAGTCCAGTAGGTCTTGTTTCTGTAAGAGCATTGTTGAGCAAAGTCATAGCAAACAGAGTGTATGGTCTGATAGAACGAGGTGCAAGGGCAGGGGCCAGGCTGGCCATTAGCAGGGGGGATCACCTTGGGCTTAAGTATACAAACCCATTGCTGAAATCTGTGAGATGGGCTATTGGTATTTGTATAATGAAGAGCCTGTAGCATCTAGTTGAAGAAAGTTAAGAATGAACAATGCATGATTTAAAATATTGCGAGGAGAGGTTTTTCCAGGATGTAAGGGGCTGTTTTTTATTTTTTGTATAGTGGCTTTGAGTGTTTGGTGGGGACGTTCAATTAATCCCTGTCCCTGGGGGTTGTAAGGAATACCTGTAGTGTGTTTTATATGGAATTGGTGGCAAAATGTCTTAAATGCCTGGGAGGTGTAGCCGGGCCCATTGTCTGTTTTAAGTCTTGTTGGTTTGCCCAGGACTGTAAAACACTGAAGCATGTGTGCAATTACATTTTTAGATGCCTCCCCAGCTTGGGGTGTGGCAAAAATAAAGCCACTAAAGGTGTCTATGATGACATGAACTTATTTAAGCTTTCCAAATTCAGTAACATGAGTAACATCCATCTGCCAAATCTCACTTGGTAAGATTCCTCATGGGTTGACACCCAAGTGGGGAACCGGTAACATGGTCACACATCCAGGACATTGCTTAACTATCTGGCGGGCCTGTTCCCTAGTAATTTTGAACATGAGACGTAGGGTGTTAGCATTAAGATGGTGCAGGGTGTGTGCCTGCTGTGCCTCAGAAATAGGGTTGGCTTGAGCTAAGAGTGCAAGGCGGGTATTTGCATCAGTCAAGGAATTGCCCTGAGTCAAAGGCCCAGGGAGATCAGAATGGGCTCTTAAGTGTCCAATGAAAAAGGGGACCTTCCTTTCATGTATTAAATCTTGTAATTTGCAAAAAAGAGGGACAGCATTAGTGGAGGGTTTTATATAGGGAGCAGTTTCCAAAAGTGGTATGGAGGAGGCTACATAGGCACTGTCTGTATAAAGATTAAATGGGGAGTGGGAGAGTCTGACAAATACCTGAATAACAGCATATAACTCTACAAGCTGGGCGGATTTAAAAGGGGATTGTTCAGTAAACTCTTGATTATCTATAATATAGGCAGCGGTTCCATTGGAGGATCCATCACTAAAGACTAGCGCTGCGTCAGGAAGGGATCTGGAGGAGGTGATGATGGGAAATACAAAGGGATGTAGCTGGGCAAACTGCAGCAACTTGTTGGCAGGAAAATGATTATCAATCTTGCCATAAAAGGATGTGAGGGTAATGACCCATTCGTCATCTGTCTTTATAAGCCAGTTTAACTGGTCTCGGGTATAAGGAAGTATCAGGTGGTCAGGGTCTCTACCAAAATACGTCCAGCTCTTCTCTCTCCCTGCTTGAATTAGTTTAGTAACTAGAAGGGGATAAGTGAGAAGCACCTTGGAAGGGGAGGCAGGTAAGTGTATCCATAGGAGGGGATTCTCTTGCCATAATACCCCGGTGGGTAAGTGTGGAGTGGGACAAATTATCAGGGAGAAAGGCTTGTTATAGGCCATATAGGTGACCTGTTGTTGTTGAATGGCCACTTCAACTATTTGAAGTGCCTTTGAGGCAGCAGGGGTTATGTGTCGGGGGGATAAGGGATTTGTTTCTCCTTGAAGTATATCAAAGAGTGGTTTAAGTTCTGCAGTAGTAAGCTTTAAGTATGGCCGTAGCCAATTTATGTCTCCCAGAAATTTTTGGAAATCATTAAGCGTCTTAAGATGAGAGGTTTTTAACTGTATTTTTTGCATTTTTATTTGTTTATTATGTAATTCAAACCCAAGATAATAATAGGGTTCCTGGAGTTGGATCTTATCAGGGGCAATCTTTAGGCCAATGGCCTCTAACTGTTGTGTAAGGTACTGACTGCATTCAAGGACTTCAGAGGCAGATGCTCCTGCTAGAAGGATGTCATCCATATAATGAATTATATATATATTAGCCCATCGTGCGTGGGTGGGGTCTATAGCTT
>NW_008341878.1:169929-173881 GCF_000622305.1 Nannospalax galili | reverse complement strand
TTCCCTCTTTTGTAACATTCATCACAGGGCCCTGGGCCCTCAGATGGCTCGATTTCAGTTTCCTCGGAGAGGCCAATGTTGGTCTGTTCGGGTTCTTAAGGTTCCAATAAGAAAAGGCAATTACGGGAACCTTCTCAGGTCCAAAGGTCCGATAATAATCCTGAAGTGCATCGCCTACTCTTTTCCATCTTTTTTGGTGGATTGTCCCTTCCAGGGGGAACCAAGGGCATGTATCATGAATAAAGGAGAAAAATTGTTTAAGATCTTTTCCTGAAACCTTAATCCCTCGTGCTCTGAGGGACTCCTTGAGTCCCTGAAGAAATTGTCCCTGAGAATCCAAAGAGTTGCCCATGCTGTCTGAGAATCGCCCTTGCGTGAGCCTCGCCGGTCAGTATAAGTGCTGACACACACCCGACAGACCCAGTCGCCTGTTAGTAACCGCAGATCTTCGGTGGACGGCTTAGAAGGAACAAGTACACTGCTCCTCCTACTCCAAGCAAGCTGGCAATTTCTCAGGAGCTGGGGTCCCTCCCTATTGTGGGACTGAGAATCTCAAGCACTAATAATGCCTATCTATTGGGTGCGTCAACCTTACCTTCTCTTCTACCGATCTGTCTCATGGCAGTCATTCTGTGGCGATCTTGGGGGCTCGTGGGGGGCACTTGTGCAGGCTCTCTGTGGTTGACGTTCCTCTTGGTGGTCTTCCTTGAGCCCCACGTTGGGTGCCAGAGATGCCCCGACCCGTGGAGCAACAGCGTGGGGCACCGAGACTGAACCTGGAGGAATGAATAGACAGGGAATTTCCACTACAGTCATGAGCCCTGGTAGTTTCACAAGATAAGGAAGTAAAATGTAGGAAAAAATCAGGGCAAGAAAAACATGTTTTTACAAGGCCACCTGGTTGTTTCAAACTGGGGCAGGGGTACACTTAAAGCTTGGCCTCCAACAATTTATGTAGTGCTGGGAATCAAACCCCAAGCTTCACACATGTTAGACAAGCACTCTACCATATCCCAGCCCTACAGGTCCATTTTGGATTAGTCAAAAACCTGAGGACCTGGGCTGACAGAGCCCTTTATAGGAGTTTTGTTGGGCCCTCTGCAGAGGCGCAGAGCTACAGTGAATCAGGTCCTGGTTCCAGGTTCTCTCTCAGGCAGAACGCGCCTTTCTTCCTGTTTCCTTTGTAGAAGCAAATCCAAGCTCAGAGGAGAGGAGAGCTGGAGTACTCGTCAACAGCTCCAGTGATTGCTTCCAAGAATTATGGATTCAGGTTTTTATTTCTAGATGGCATCTAGGCTGTCTCAGTCCTAGGGGATTGGGTGAGCCTATTTTTCACCATGGATTTGAAATACTTCCTTATGATGTTCTAAATGCTCTTATGTATTTGAACTATTTGCTAATTTCCTATTTTGTTTATTGATAAGTCTAACTACAGACCATACAGTTTTGTGTATATGCGCATATGTATGTGTGTATGTGTGTATAAGTGCACACATGTGTAAAGAGACAGAGAACAGCCTTAGGCATTCATTGTTTCTGATATAGTAATTTTTAAATTTTATTTGTATGAGTGTTTTCCCTCATGTGTGTAGGTGCACTGCAGGCACTTAATGCCTGCGGAGGCCAGAAGCTGGTGATGGATCCACTGGAACTGGAGTTATTGATGGTTGTTAACCTCCATGAGGGTGCTGGGACCGGAACTCAGGTCCTTCCTCTGCAGGAGCAGCCAGTGCTCTTAGCTGCTGAGCTGTCTCTTCAGCCCCACGTCTTTGTTTCTGTATGGAAGGACGCTCTCCTTCTTTCCCTTTTCCCTCTTCTTTTCTCTCCCTCTTCTCCTTTTTCCTCCTGCTCCCTTTTTGTATATGTGAAAATTACTGAATTTTTCCATCCTCTTTTGAAATTATTAAACAGGAGGCAAAGATCCAGAGAAGTAGAAATGACCCACTGTTAACCTAGAACCGAGGCGCTGGCTCCAGCAGCAGGCACAGAAGACTATCGTGCAGCCTTTGGGCTTGAGTCAGGCCAAGCAGTGCAAGCCAGCAAGGCTGAGATCATCAAGGGTGGGGGACGTATAGTGGTTTCCCCATCGCAGCAGGGCTCCAGATTGAGGAAGCTGAGTGCTTCATGGAAAATGACAGTGGTCTATGGAGGGTAGGTGGGGTCCTGTCTTCCATCCGTGCTGCTGTATCCAACATTCCTGTTTTGACAAAACAGTACAAATAATGGGCTCTTTGCATGCTGTGTTGGGCCTTGGCAGTGTTTCGTTTTTAACCAGTGAAGACCAACTGGCACTAGGAATGGGTGATGGTGGGCCTTCGAGTTCCTGTTCACCCTCTCTAAAAAAACTTTCTTTAGGGGGCTGGAGAGATGGCTCAGCAGTTAAGAGCACTGGGTCTCTTGCAGAGGACCTGGGTTTGATTCCCAGCACTCAAATAGCAGCTAACAACCTTCCCTAATTCCAGTTCCAGGGGATGCCCTCTTCTGACCTGCACAGGCATTGCACAACACAGGTGCACTTACATACATGCAGACAATACACTCATACACATAAAAAACCAAAATGTTCTTTATATAATAACCCTTGAGTGTCTCACAGACTGGAAGACAAGGACAGCAGTTAAGGATTAAATGTGTTTAGCCAGTGCTTAGTGGTACATAGAGGAAAATAATCCAACACTGTATCACCTACCCCAGGGCTCAAGGAACATTGTGGGAGAGGTGGCAGGTGGCAGAAAGAGTAGGAGAAAGGGGTGAATATTTGTAACCATGTCTTCAGGATCGAAACACTTGGAGACCCAGGAGGGAGTCTCCTGAAGACTCGGATGTAACACAGCTTACACGACTCACTATATTAACAACCCAAAGAAATTCCTGAAACTTCCAAGATTCACAGAGCCCCCACCACAAATCTCTATAAGCAGCAACTGCTGAGGAGTGGGACTCCACCAGCCAAGCTGCCTACAAGGCATGTAGGGATTGCCAGGGATGTAGCATTGGCGAGTTGTCACAGGGGCTGGGATGGGATTTCGGGTGATGCAGCTGCCTTTTGAGTCACGGAGGATCCTGTCAGTCACCCCCTCACCTACACTCCTCTACATAACTCCAACAATCTAAGCTAGACTTAGGTGGAATCATTTCTTTGGTCTGTCATCGGTGCTTTAACTGGGGTGAATAGACGTGTGCTCGTGTCTCCCTGGGAAAAGTCACTACAGAAGCAGAGACGAGATCGACAACAGTAAGTCAGAAGCAATCTCTGCCCTACACGTGCAGACACACACGTACACACTGCACATGCAACAGCAGCAGGGTGGGACCCACAGGGAAGGCAGAGACCAGGAGTGTGGCATAGGTGGGGAGACAGGAGAGAACATTTCACAAGACTCAAAGCAGAGTGCGGAAAATTGTTTCCAGGGGCATCTTGGAGCTGGCCACTGCTCCTACAGTCTTTCTGCTTAGTGGGCCTAGAGATCTCCTTGCAGACAGGTATGTGGGAGTGGGGGTCAGGGAACCAGGGGCCTGCTGGGAAAGATCTCATCAAACCAACTTTGGCATCTGGCCTAACTTCCCTGAACCTAGGGAGGAGGGCCCTGCAAAGTGGTCCAATCATGATGGTCGATTGTCTGCGCATTCAGGTGCCCACCTGCTCCTTAAGAGGGGCTGGTTGGCAACTCATGAGGTGTGGTCCTTAAAATGGGTGAGTGCCGCCGCACTCTGCTGGGTGTGTACCCGCTATCTGCTGGCTCCCAGGTCAGCAATACTGACACACCAAAGGCTCAGATGCTGCTAGGGAAAAAGGAGCCATGAAGCGAGGCGGTGCAGTGAATTCCTCTTTTCTGTTTCCCTTTTACTGTAGTAACAATGAGATTTACTCTTTGATTAAATTTCAGGATGCAATATTCTGTTACCTGCAGACCCCCTAGAACTTACTCAGCTTACACAACTGAAACTTTTT
>NW_008341878.1:160550-168605 GCF_000622305.1 Nannospalax galili | reverse complement strand
GTGACACAGGTGCACTTACATACATGCAGGCAATGTACTCATACACATAAAATAATAAATAAAATATTTTAAAAAAGAAACAACAGACCAACACCCCCATCTCATCCTCTTTTTTAAAATCCAATTAACCCACCAAATCAAAGGCTGACACGGAGGAGACTAGCCGCATGTCCCTTTCCCATTGAAATTCCTCCCTTAACTAAGCAAGTTCCCTCTGACCAGCCATCTTGGCCTCAGTTTCCCATCTAATTATGTGACCATGGGACTGCAGTGACAATGTTCTGACATCTCATCCCATGTGCTATTCTCAGGGACTGCAATGAACCAAAGATGAGCTGGGGATGAACAGTCCTTCGGCCATTTTCAGGGTGGTCCCTCCTCACAGTGGACCCCACTCATGGAAAAGGTGAACCAGTCCATACCACAGTCACTGCCCCAGACCAAACAACAACAAACCTAGAACCATAGATACCCTGGTGCTGTCCCCAGGGTAGCAAGGAGATTTGAATGATGATCCAGTCCTTGAATCGGTGTCTCCTTCTGCTTGCTCTGAGTCACTCGGTGGGTTGAGCGAACACTATCTCAGGGGGTTCACAACCTTCCCTAGAAAAAGCATGCCCCCCGTTTCCGTGTAGATGGTGAGTACAAGAAAGGGCCCACTGAACTCCAGGACTGGAGGGGTGGGGGCATCAAGGGCTGGGGGAGGCCCTGGAGTGAGTTGGATGCTGGTGACTGCAGCAGCCTCAGAGCCCTCCTCATCCAGAGTCACTGTGGCTCCTGTGGCTCACCTGCAAGGAAAATTCTGGAATCATAAGTCTACTCTGTAAATGGGACTAACCAGGGCTTTATTTTTTTTTTTTTACCAAGTTTCTTTCTCTAACTCAACATAACCCAATACTTATCCATCTGTCTACTTAACTTCCCTTTGAAAAAATTTACTTACCTAGTCATCTACTGCTTTTAAATATGCCTGGTTTTCTATTGTCTTCCTTCTTACCCATCTATTCATCCAACCAGTCAGCAAACTATAATCCATTCACCTAACCTGTCAATCATCTGTCTATCCATGACTGCATCTATCCACCACTCACGTGTTTCTGTACCTACCCACCCATCTGCCCACTTATCCATCATCCGTCCAGCCAGTCATTCATCCTCCATCCATACATCACCCATGTGTGGATCCATGCATCCATCTCCCTATACATCATTCCATCTATGCACTGGTTTACCTATACGTTCATCCACTTTCATGACTATCATCTGCGGGATGCTGGCTATAACGTATTTTAAAATTTTTTTTAGAGGGGTCTCTCCATAGCCCTAGCTGGCCTGGAACTCGCTATGGAAACCAGACTGGCCTCAATCTCACAGAGATCCGCCTGTCTCTGCCTCCCAAGTGCTGGGATTAAAGGCAGGCAGCACCAAGCCCAGCGTTATAATGTATTTTGAATATCACACCAGCATCTATCCACCCATTTCTCTAGGTATCCAATTAACTACTCTTTTACCCAGTTACTATTTACTGATTCATCCAACACCTGTTGATAACTCATTTTCATTCTCTCATTCATTCATGAATGTATTCAGTAAACATTTATGGAATGGCCATTACATGCATCTTCTGTGCCAGGCAGAGCAGGCTCCATGAAGTGAACTGCAGTGACTTCCCATTGAGTTAGCTGTTTATAGAGAAGATAGGGCTGAACTAAAGGGGATTATTGCAGGAGAAAATGACTTCTCCATGCAGTGCAGGGTTGAAAGACAAGGTCAAAGGAAACTTCACAGAAGTGGTACCACGCATTCGCACAAATGCGTTCATGCTATTTTCTGTGCTCTTAGGGTTCACACCTCATTATTGCCATTGAATTGGCTTCTCGCTTTCTTCATCACCCTCAGGAAGGAATGGTGACTTGTTCCCAGTGGGACACCTGTGAAACCTCACACATGCAGTGTGGAACAAATGCAGAGGGGGCACCACTGCTTCGTCACCAAACAGCATCTCCTGCCCCTGAGGAAGGAGGGCCTGGACAGACCCGTGTTTGTTAAGAGACTCTGCAAAGCAGGCTTAATGGTACGGGCCTGGAATCCTATATGCTCCCAGCTCCTAGGGAGACCAAGGCTACAGAGTGAGTTCAAGGCCAGCCTGGCAACTTAGATCTGCTCAAAATAAAAACTTTTTAAAAAAAGGGCTGGGGTTGAAATTTGCTTAGCATGTATGAGGCTTTAGGTTCAACACCCTCCCCCCCACCCCAATTCAGAGAGAGAGAGAGAGAGAGAGAGAGAGAGAGAGAGAGAGAGAGAAATCACCCCATTCCCAACCCTGTTCATGATTCACTTTAGAGATGTTTAGTGTTAGCTTCCTGGGAGAGGCTCCCACCACGGTCACTGGGGGAAGGAGCATCTCCAGCCTGAACCCACTGGAAATAGAGAAGTTGTGGAGATAGAAGTTGAGCTCCCCGTGGAGAGACAAACTGTGTGCTCAGAAGGCCCCAGCTTCCCAGACAGTCCCCTGCCGGAGCCTTTCACCCTCCCCTGCATCATCTCCCAGTTCAGTCTCCAAGGTGCAGCTGGAGAGGGTCAGCTTCTAAAATGCCTGCTGTGGTGGTTTAAATGAATGTCCTCCATAGGCTGCAAGTATTTGAACCCTTTGTCCCCAGTGGTGGCACTGTTTGTGGAGGTTTAAGGAGTACTGCCTTGCTGGAGGACGCATTCCACTAGGGGTGGGCTTTCAGAGTACGTAGCTTGCCCACTTCCAGTCTGTCTCTCCCTGCCTCCTGTGCCTGCCTGAAGGTGTGACCTCTCAGCTGTCCGCTCCAGCTGCTTCTGCCGCACGTTTCCCTGCCATGATGAACTCTTTTCCCTCTGCAACCATAAGCCCAATCAATTCTTCCTTCAGTGAGCTGCCTCGTTCCTGTTTTATCATAGCGACAGAAAACTGACTAATACACCCACCATCCCGTCATGGACTTGGTCATGGACTCCCTTTGTCCTGGGCTGTTTGGGGCCTGGAGCTCTGGCCCAGCCAATTTCCCATCCTCACTGCTTCCCTCCCTCCTGAGCTCCATCCTCCATGTTTGCTCCTAGAACACACTGAGTTCCCCACACCAGCCAGGCTGCCCCTGGTTCACAGCTGTGGCACATGCCATCTGCTCCCCTGGGTGCCCTCTTCCAGGCAGTGCTGTAGCTGCAGCTGACCATTGCCACCTGCCCTGGGAGGGAGGTGGATCGGGTGCAATACTCTACCACGTGCTGTGAGATCACAGACTAGATTCTGCCTTCTCAAGGTTCCTATGTCCCTGTGATAAGTACGCCCTTCCACTATGGAGAAAACTGAGGCCCAGAGAGGGTTATCCTTGCTCACTGTGTCACCACGTCCACAGCAGGGCTGGGACCAGATCAGATTCCAGACTCTTGGTCCAGTGCACCTTCCCAGACCCCAAGGACAAGGCTCAGCAGTGACAGTGCTCTGAGTTCTGACAATATTTTGGGAGTGACAGTATCCTTGGGATGGCTATGGCCTGAGGGTGACAGAGCCCTGAGGAGGTGACAGTTGTCTGAGAGGTGACAGTGCCTTAGGTGGGACAGTACACTAAGGGTAACAGAGCACCATGTAGTGACAGTGCTCTGGAGATGATGGTGCCTTAGGGGCGTAACCAGAGGTAGGTTCTACCACAGGGGCTCTGCAGAGAGCAGATTACCTGGTTCTGAGCAAACTGTCCCAAGTCACTTATATAGGAAATTGTCCTCGCCTAGTACGTGGCAGGATTCTATTGGATCACCTGATATAGGTCTCTTGGACCTAGGCGTTGGGGATTTCCAGCGCATGCTCTGTCTAGGTTGTTTACCAAAACGGTAGCCAGATGTCGGCGCCATCTTGAGCTCGGCCTTTGTCTTGGGCCGCTCCCCATAATTCCTCCCTTTTTCTTTATTAAAATAGGGTGTGGCTGTATAATATGGGTTACAGCGAGACCGAGATAGGGACGATGTTCTCCTCAAATCCTTCATCCTTTTCGGAGCGGGGAAAATATGATGAAGAACACCTTGCAACACCGTATATCTCGCAGGCCATCTTCTAGCCTGTGCGATGCTTTGCTCGACAATCTCTGTGTAAACCCCTTCTTCAAAGAGAGCCCCTCCCAGTGCAATGGGGTTACTTCCCCTTGGGGTGCAAGGGCCATCTCTCTGAAGGATTTTATTGTTAAGCATGTTCAGCCATACCATTGTGGGGAATTCGGGCTCTGGAAAACCTGGCTCACTAGTATAACAGTATGATACTATCAGCCCCCAAAGCCCGCGTGTTGAAGGCTTAGTCCCTAGGGTGGTGCAATTGGGGATGTTTGGTGTGTGGGGGTCTTTCCATCACTGGGATTGTTCCCTAGAAAGATATCGTGGGTGGGGAATTCGGGCTCCAATGACAACAAGGCCTGTGATATGATCACTTTATCTCTTTTAGACTGTTTTTTAAATTTACAAAGAATCCAAAACAATATTGCCATTCCTATGCAGAGGACAATTAGTAAAGTGCCCACCCCTGCCCATTCCTTAAAATAAGTCACAACAGATGTGACTCAAAAGGAAAGTCCCGAGGTTTTATTTATTATTAAGCATATTCAGCCATACCATTGTGGGGAATTCGGGCTCCAATGACAACAAGGCCTGTGATATGATCACTTTATCTCTTTTAGACTGTTTTTTAAATTTACAAAGAATCCAAAACAATATTGCCATTCCTATGCAGAGGACAATTAGTAAAGTGCCCACCCCCGCCCATTCCTTAAAATAAGTCACAACAGATGTGACTCAAGAGGAAAGTCCCGAGATAAGAGAAAGGTCAACACGAGTAGAATTGATGAAGGTCACTGCCGTGCGTAGCTGGCGCAGATTTTCTTCAAAGGTCGCGCTCCAATTAGTGGTAAGTTGACTGGATAGGATCCTGGACAGGTTAGCAGCGGCTGTAAAATTCTCAAACTGGACAGAGGTAATACATAGACCAGCAGTTTTATATTCACATCCCAATTGGGCTAATTGTCAGAGGATGTCTATTTGTTCTTGAACCAAATCAATCCTCTGATTAACCAACATTAAACCTCCTTTGACATGACTGTTGGAGGCAATTTGGACATCCAGGGCCTCAGTGACCCGTGTGGACAAAGTATTTAAAGTAGAGGCCGTCTGTGTGGACGTAGACAGTGCTATAGCAGAGGCGGTAACCGCGGCCGTGACTGCCGTGGCTGCCACAATTGTTGCTATGACAGCAGAAATGCCAAAATCTCTTTTTGTCCTGAATAAGGACAAAGTTCCAGGGGCCTCTACCAGGACCGGAACATATCGGGGAATTCTGGTAACCAGTGCTAAAGAATATTCTGAAGCGTTCCAGCAAAGACTATAAAAGCATGTATTGTTCAGAACTAAACCAAGCCCTCCTTTTGGGGCCTCCTGATCTAAAGTTAGAGGCACAGGTTGGACCCCTGTTTCTGTTGTTAATAGAATTCTGGAGGGGGCACGCAAGTCCAATCCTGGCCCATGGCCTCTTGTGGCAACTGGTCCGGAGCCTGAGTTTTTATGGGGCCCCAGGCTCTTGGGCCCCTCCTCACGTTTTTTGAAAGTTGAGGAAGCAAGTTGCCTTCAATATCTTTAATGGACCGGCATTGTGCTTCAGGGTGATAGCCCTTTCGGCATCTTTGACATAATTTGGGATTTATTGAGGCTCCTCCTCTATTTTCTGGGGGCCTAATGTCTCTTTTGTCCCGATCTAATTTTACCTTACAATCCCTTTTGAAATGCCCCATTTTGCCACAGCGAAAGCAAGTCATTTTAGTTTTCTGCTCCGGACGGGACTGTCTTAATATGGCCGCGGCCAGTCCCTCATTGGTGAGGGGGCCACCGACATCTCGGCAGATCCTAATCCAATCGGTCAGCCCTTTTGCCCGCCGCGAAGCGATGGCAGCGCGACATGCCTGGTTGGCTTGTTCAAAAATCAATTGTTCTATTAGGGGGTTAATTTGCTCTGAGTCCCCAAAAATCCTAGTTGCTGCCTCACTTAACCTGGCCACAAACTCCGAGAACGGTTCATCATTTCTCTGTATGATCTTTGTAAGTTGATTGTCTATTCCTCCTTTCCTCGACAGGAGTTTCCAGGCCTTAATGGCCAATCTGGAGATTTGTGCATATATTCCCCAAGGTAAATTGTTCTGATTGTTTGCGTAATCCCCCTGCCCTGTAAGCATTTCAAAAGTCCAGGCCCGTTGTTCAGGCGTAATAGCCGTGGCATTAAGCCGGGCCTGTTCCTGGGAGGCCTCCTGCCATAAGGCCTTCCATTCCAAATATTGTCCCATGTTAGGGAGCGTTGCCTTGGCTATCATCTGCCAATCTGATGGTGTCATAGCATCTTTCGCCAGCCTATCTAGCTGGGCTAAAGTAAAATTGGCGGTGGTCCCATATTTTCTCACCGCTTCTGCCAGTTCCTTTATCTGGCTGTATTCTACTGGGGCATAAACTCGATTCACTCCCTGTTGATCATTAGCAACCTCAAAAACAGGAAAAGCTCTCGAAATCTCCCCAATCAATGCCGGAGGCAGCAAGGAACATCCTGCCGGGTGTCTCATTCTACCCGGGGGCGGATGTCGATTGTTTTTTCCTTTGGCCCTCACCTCCTTCGGTGAGGCTCCTTCCCCCTCAGTGGAACTTTCTTCTGACTCCGTGGAATAATTCTCACAGTCAGTGTCAAAGCACCTTTCAAAGGCATGAAGCATTTGAAAAGGGTACAATCTTTGTCCCTCCCCCATATCTGGGTTATAGGGGGGGTCTCTGTTACCTTCCTCTTTTCTCTCCCCTCCCTTTTCGGGAAATCCAGCCTCAGGGGCTGTAGGAATCACCTTCCTCCTGGCGCCAACCCTGTCTCCCCGCTCAGTTTCTGATAAGCCTTCTTGTATGCTCTCAAGGGAACGCTGTCCTTCCTTAATCATGTATTCACAGTCTCTGTCCTGTAAGCAATTCTTAATAAGCTTCCAAATGGCTTTAGTACCCAACCTAAGGTCATCCTGCTCCTGCTTTAAATCCAAATCTCTTCCTAATTTATTCCAAGATGCCAAAGTCAAGGAGCCGGAGCAGGTATACCAGGGAGCGACTCTATCTATCTCCTTGATAAAGTTCTTCAGGGTTCTGGGCGCGATCTTGATATCGCGCTGTTTCAGGACCTGTTGTAGGGCCGTCTCCAGAGACTGGGTGGACCCCATTGTCTCGGTCCCAATATAAGATTATAAAGGTGATGGTAATAACTATTCCCTGAATAACTAGAACTTCGAGAGAAAAGAGAATGGGTGCTAAAAAATCCGTAACAAAGTGCTTAGCCACCATGCAAGTTATCTACCTTTGACTGAGAGGCGGCACTGTGTTCTTGTCTCCCAGCGGTTTATCTACATCCGACTTACGGAGAGAGAATGAAAGCGAAACCGCCTTCGATCGCGAGCTCCGCCGACTTATCTACGCCGGACTTGTCCGAGCTCAGCAGTGATATTTATGGAAGCAAAACAGAATCAAAAGTAACAGGACAGTAGCTCCGACCGCTATCAGGGTCCCTTCTACCGCTCCGGCCCAAAAGGCATCAAGTCCCAAAGAGAGCAACCCAGATTCAAGAAAGGACATACCTCTCTGACGCGGGTCCCTGCAGTTCTGAATCCTCCCTGTCTCCAGGGGGTCTCTGGCGGTGTCCGATGTGTCCCGGGTTTCGGCACCAGCTGTTGCTCGCTCTGTTCCCGACCACCCCGCCAGCAGGCTCGGATGAGAAGAGACGAGAACACGATCAGGATTCTTCTGCAGTAAGGCTTTATTGCATCTCGACAGGCAGTGCAAAGTCCTCAGGGGAAACCAGAGAGCCGACCCCAACCCGAGGCCCATGATTGCTTATATAGAAAATTGTCCTCGCCTAGTACGTGGCAACTGATTATTGGATCACCTGATCTGAGCGCTCTCAGCCC
This sequence comes from Nannospalax galili, assembly GCF_000622305.1. Classification (NCBI taxonomy): domain Eukaryota; kingdom Metazoa; phylum Chordata; class Mammalia; order Rodentia; family Spalacidae; genus Nannospalax; species Nannospalax galili. Next base: position 160,626 of record NW_008341878.1, on the reverse strand, counting down.
GAGGATGAGGGGAAATCCAAAGCATGCTCAGTTTGGTTGTTTACTACTGTCATAGCCGGATATCGGCGCCATCTTT
>NW_008341878.1:103110-153809 GCF_000622305.1 Nannospalax galili | reverse complement strand
TGGTTTTCAGACTCAGGCTGTCCCCTCGATAATCACCCAAACCCCTGTTAAAGGCACGTCACTCCTTTTTCCAGTGTAGAAACATGGTAGGGCCCCATGGGCTCTGCTCGTCCATTGTCTGTCAGTGGACACATGTTGCTTCTACCCTGTGGGGCCTGTGAAGGACTTTCTGGACATGGGCTACAACACCTTCAAGTCCCTGTCTTGGTCCTCTGAGCCTATACCTATGAAATTGCTGGATCACAGGACAAGACTGACTTTTAGAGGGACTGTCACTCTTTTCAGACCTTTCCATAGAGATTGCACTGTTTACATTCCTACTAGTTGCATAGAGGGTTCCAGTTTCAGTATAACCTTGACACCTTGACAGCACTTATTTTCCTCCTAAAATTTTAATTATGTTTTATTTATTTTACGAATTTTTACGGAGCTGGGGATCAAACCCAGGAGCTCTTACATATTAGACACCTAGCTTTTTTTTCAGGTAATTTAGGTGCCATCAGATGTGTAATCTGTAAACATCTCCTCCCATTCTGCAAGCTGTCGTTTTATTCTTGTGGTCCTGGGGAACCCAGAGCCTCAAATATGCAAGACAAGCATTCTACCATGAAACCCTAACCCCAGCTTCTCTCTCATTTTTTAAATTGTGTGTGTGTGTGTGTGTGTGTGTACATTCTTGTGGAGTGTGACTTTATGATTACCTGAACAAACAGCCTCTTAAATTTCATTTTTAAGAGTGAGGCTGAACTCAGAGGATCGTTGCCTACACATCTCTCGGAACCATCTGTCTCCTAGAACCCACTGGTGGAACTGTCTTGTTGGAGCTCAGTCCCTAGAACTGTGTTCCAAGTCTGACTCCGCCCATAATTTTTACTCAAAATGGCCTCTCCAGCTTCATTGGGGAAGTACAAGCTTCACTCCACCCTAATCTTAACAGACCATTGGGCCTTTTCATCCCTACTTCTAGAATATCTCATTCATCCAAGGTCACGTGTCCTTCCCAATCTCCACTGTGTTCAGTGGAGATGGGGTGCATCCTTTCAGCACCCTGATATGTTAATTCTCAAGTATACCCAAACTCATTCATTCATTCATTCATTCATTCTTTTATTGGGTGGAACACCAAATTGAGGTTGCTTAGGAAATGAGATCAGATGCCAAGGTCACAAGACACAAGAGCACGTGGTTTTGCTGGGTTAGTCAAAAGTCATTAGTCCAGATTATGGCCAGTAACAGAAACCATTCCCACCGTGGAGGCCAGAGATCAACTTCGGCTGTTGTTCCTCAGGTACTGTCCACCTCGTTTTATGAAGCAAGGTCTCTTTGTTGGCTTGAGGCTTCCAGCTTGTCTAGACTGACTGGTCGGTGAGCACCAGGGTCTCCACCTCCCTGGTGTTGGGATTATAAGTGCACAGCACCACACCTGGCTTTTTCATGTGTGTTTTGGGGGACCAAACTTGGGTCCTCATGCCTGTATGGCAAATCCTTTACCCACTGAGCCATCTCCCTTCCTTCACTCTCTCCGTAGTGTCTTTTGATACACAAACCTTCCCATGTTTCAGGCCCAAAGCAATAGGGCCAGTAGACCATGGACTAAACCTTCTGAAACCATGATTCAAACCAAATCTTTCCTTCTTGGAGCTGTTTATCTTAGATATTTTATTAGAATGACCAAAAGCTATCACACACCTCCGCAAATTGTGCAGTCTGTGGTCCTCAGTAACAGCAACAGAAAACGGCTCAAGGCAGCCATCTGCATGGTATTGCAGCATCATCGCAGATGACGTTGGAAGTCAGTCTCTGATGATGTTAGGGCCATGAAACATGGTCAGAATTAACACTGGGAATCCCTGAGTGTGGGTGGAGTTACTCAGAGAACAGTATGTCCTGGATGATTTCGGGCCACAGGGGTCTGAGTACACTGTGATAAACGTGTTCCAGACTATGTAAGTGTTGCAAGGCATAGCTGGGCACAATGGATCTGTTGTGTACCTCCACTACGATCCACTTTGCAAGTTACAGTTTCAGTTGTATGTCCTCCTGGGAGTGGCGTTTATTCTCTGAAAGAGGATGTCCTGGCTCTTCGGGGAGAGCATGGACACTATGAGGGGCCTGTTGACATGCCCCATGGCCATCAGGGTCCTTTGCAGAGATGTCAGTCTTCGAAGAAGACAGAGATGTCAGTTTCTGGGGTGGCGACTGCTTCAATGCCCTCCTCATCCATGTCAAACATACATTATCTCTGGAGACAAAGAGTGAACTTCTGGAGTAGGTTTCTGATCTGACCCAGAGGGTCTGAGATGAAAGGAGGATGGCACCCCTAACCAGGCCCTTGGTGGTTATTATAATTACTATTACTAACTTGTAATCTGTTCCATGTTCCTCTATAGTGGATACTCTCTGATCGTTAATGTATAGAGAGGAGACTATGGCCATTAGTTCTGTCAGGTAATTTGACTAAAATCTCATGACTTTTAAGTGTCAGACCAAGATTTGACTTGGGATGAGGCTGTGTGGTGGGAGGAAGGGCTCTGGGAAAGAAGAACAAGTTGCATAGAATTTGTGAGAACATTCCCCAGTCCCTTCCCATTGGTAAGAGTATATAAGACAGATACTCAGCAAGTAGAAATCTTTGAGCAATTTAAAAAGATTCCAGGCATTCAGCCTCTATGAACTATCTTGTTTCCAGACACCTCTCTTTCCCTCCCCATGTTCTATTACCTGCCCAGCGCAAGGAGAGGGGGTGACGATGAAATGGAGGAACCCTGAGATCTGGGGTCCAGTCAGTCAAACTATAGGCAACTTTGTCTCTGCACTGGAACTCATGAGTCACTGGGACGGAGGAACCCATAGTCTCTCATCAAGAAATGGAGCCTCACAGGGTCTGCTCCGCATTCCTACTGAAGTACAAGCCTTGACCTTCACCCTCCACCTGGCCTGGAGTCCATCCCAGCCCATCCGCCCAGGGACAGTGCTCTCTCCAGAGCTGTTTCTTGCAGGCTTGCTGGCCACTACCTGAGCTGTCTGGGCATGAGGATGTCAAGTCTCTTGCACTCACTGTTCTTTCCGAGTCATGCGGTGCTGTAGGCCCAGTTGATGTCGCCCCACCACCTGAGCCTATCCTGTAGTCAAACACCTTACTCGAAGCTGTTGCATCTTGGGAATCCTCAAGCTGACTCCAGCAGAGCTCTTACTCCCTCTACTCTTTCTCCTTCTCCAAGGGCTAGCTTCTGGAAAATTCCTCTGTATGCTTTCTTGCTAATCCTATCTGCTCACTGGACCCTTTACCTCCTACAGAGGTCTTAACTCTTTTAACATTCCACCTGTGCGGCCTGAATGACTTTAGACCATGGATCATACAGGATGTCATACATCCTGTCAGCCATAACAATGTCTTTACTACCCTGTGGTATGCTCTGGGTCACCTTCCCTGTCCCTTTGGCCATGCCCCTGCCAACCGGAGTCCAGTGAACACTGCCTGGCCACTTTCTGTGCAGTTATGTTTATTGATCTAGGTCACCTTCCCTGTCCCCTTGGTATGTCTTGGTCCTGGGGGCAGCTTTATCCCTGACTTCCTGCCTGGCTGCTGTCCTTTCCTAGGAGTCCTTATAAATAGATGGGTCCCCTTCTCTACATAGCCCTTATGGGAGGGCACCTTAGTCTTACCTGCCCATCTCTGGGGAAGGGAGTCCTGAGTATGACCCTCCAGGCTTCAATTCTCTGCTGACCTCAGGCCTGCCTGCTTCCTGAATAAGTGTTCTTAGGGACCCTAGACAAGGCTGTCCCAGCAAGGGTCTCTGGCCGCATGTGCTGTCTCAGAGGACTCATCATGGACACCTTGTACCCCGACTCAAATGCACCCTGTCCTCTTGTCCTTCATCTAGTCATCAAGACTCCTGAGCCCTTGAGCTGAATCATCCACTCTTCTCCCCAGCTGTGGCCTGATGTTCCCACAGCAGCCCAGGACGCCACTCCCTCTGTGAGCCCAAATCAGTTCTCTCCTCTACAGTTAGAACAACTTTCCTAAAACGCGAATCTTCTCACACTAACTGTCTAACCCCCACAAAGTTCCCTATAGCTCTAAGGAGCCAGATTAGAATCTTCACGGGGCTAGGCCCTCTGTAGTCCAGTGGCCCTGTTGAGGCCTCTTTCTCACCAGGCCCCTCTGCTCTGTGCCCTAGAGCATCCCACCTTCTCTCAGAGTCATAGGAAGTCCCCATTGTTATTTCCTCTGCCTGAAACAATCTTTCTGGTTAATTGACTGCCTTCTCATCTTCCTTTGATCTCAGCACAGAGGCTACTCCTGACCTCCAGGCCCAGCTGAGTGCTTTCTAGGAAGCACCCAGAGCCTTGCTTTATCCTCCCTCTGCCCATCACCACTCTGAGGTCCTCAGGAACAGAATCCCAGTTCTTTGCTTTCTGACATCAGGGAACTTGGAATAGCGGCCCTGCCAGCCATAACAATGTCTAACTATGTGGCTGTGGGACATGGTCAAGTCTCTCTGTGCCTCAGCCACCTCATTCATCCAGGAGTAATAACAGCATGCAGGTCTGAGAGCCACCATAGGGGGCAGAGGGGTTATCTGAAGTCAAGGTCTTTGCATAAAAGCCCCAGTTTTCAAAGGCTGAGTGACAATCCCTATTCTCCCCCCAACCTTCCCGACCCTATCCCTGAGGCCTCGCCAGCTCCAACTGGAGTTGAGTGAACACTGCCTGGCCACTTTCTGTGCAGTTATGTTTATTGATCATTTCTTCTCAGCCCTGTATTTTGGGAGCTAAGGATAGGGGTGTCATCTGTCATGTGAGCTTAGTCTACTGGGAACCCAGAAAATAGATATTCTCCCTAATTAGGGGTGCAAGGAAGGCAAGAGCATGTCTGACTAGCAGGCCCCATGCAGCTGCAGGAGGAGGGATTCTAAAATTGGCAGATGTGAGCAGGCTTAGGAGTCCCTTCGAGGGGCAGTGGTGGGCAGGGCCTGGGCCTGGGTGTATGAAATTAGAACTAGGCATCAGATGGTGCCAGATGCAGGAATGAGGCTCAGGCAGCAAGGTTCCCCCCTTGGTTCTGAGCCTGAGGCCCACATGGGTTGGGCCAGAGGTTTCATAGTCCTGTCAAGGCCACTGAAGCTGAAGATAGAAGGGCCCATAGCCTAGAGGAGGACAGAGCCTAGGCCTAGGCTTTGGAGCACAGGCACAGGAGAGTGAGCAGGGAGGGGCACAAAGGCAGAGTCCAGGAGCTAAGTGCCACCAAGAAGCCTCAGAGCCCCAGACCGACAGGCCGCAGACTTCTGTGCATGTGCAAGTCACCGTCATTGTCCCAAGGATGAGGGCCAGGGCCCCGCATGCCACAGCCACTCAGGGTACAGAGGCCAGGAGGCATGCAAAAACCCAATGTGGGCTCCAGCCCTGGCTCCTGGGTAGAAATCTCAGTCAGTGAGAAGCTCTAGGCTTGCCTGGGGTCGGTGACTTTGCCCATAAAGATGGTGGTATTCTCGTTAAAGATTATCAGCAAGAAGGGCCTATTGAGATTCACAATCAGCGGGTCCAGTTTTGCAGACACGGCGACAATTCTGACTCCTGTGGCGGCGGCAGCTTCTGTGCCTGTCTCAGCCACATCCAGCACAGCTTTGTGGACCACCTGTGGGGATACAAGAACATCACTGACTGGAGACCAGGGTGGGCAGGAGAAGACTAGTGCAGATCGAGCATCGACTGCTGGCCTCCTGCTGGTGAATTTGCTCCCGCCACGAGCCCTGTCCTCTGGTTTTGCACAGTCCTTTGCTAACCGTATAGGATGTGTGAGGGAAGTCAAAGAGGTAAAGACTGGGCACTGGCTCTGGGTCCTCTCTGAGTCATTTCAGAGTCTGTGCCATCCCCCAAACCCACTACAACCTGGAGGATGGGTATGGGGATGCCAGGCTTTTTCCTATAGGCAGCCTCCTGACAGCCCCCACCAGGAAGCAGCCTCTCTGCCTGCCAGTGAGAGACCCAGCCTCCTTGGGGCTCCTGACAGTCCTTCATAGGACATGATTTTGCATCTCTGGACCACCACTCGGACTGGTACAGACCTGAGCCCAGGGTGCTGTGTAAATGTGGGGTGGTGCCTTCAGTGTAGCATGGGATGGTGCCTACAGTGGTCTAAGACTGAGTCTAGGCTCTTCCCCACAATGGGCTCATGGATGGAATTATTTGGGGAGAGGGTTGTGGAAGTACCAGCCTCATCCCATCCCAGTTGGAAGAGCTGGGCTGTAACACAGCCATCCCAGGCTTGTGGGAATCTCAGCAAGGGTGAGTGGACTGAGAGATGCAGGTGTTCTCACAAATTCGCCATTCCCCACACACCCACCTGGCCATCACTATCCACACTCAGGCACACAAGGTGAACCACCCAGTGTTTCTAGGCTCACCTGGGAGACCTTCAGGTTCTTGGCCCCTGTGATTCCTGACAGGTCGGCCTGCGTGGAGAAGACTTCCCTGATGCCCAGCTGGGAAAGGATGTTCCCCAGGCTATAGTCACCAGAGATGGAGAATTTGGGCAGGTAGAGCTCATTGATCTCCCTAGGGAATGAGAAAACCAAATGTGAACATCACCAGACTCAGTGCCCTCCTGGATCTACCTCACAACCAAGGCATCCCTCTGCAGCCAGCTTTCTCACCGGAGAGAAGCCCTCTTTCCCTCTGAGTCTGGACCCCTTGTGTTTGTTCGTCCTAATGCATTAATTATCCATCGATTTCTACAAGGACCAGGCCATGTGGCTTGGCACTGGCTGCTCCTTTGCCAAAAATGCTTTCCCCTAATAGCCGCAAGCCCCAGTCCCTTGTATCTGTCACACTGACCCTTCACCTAATGACCTTTTATACAAAATCACCCTCTCCATCTGACTACCTCTTTCCTGATCTTTAGACTTTCCTCTATTACCCCCATATCTTTTCACCTAACTTATCAAATAATGATTAATTATATTTTTATTCTCCCTCTCTGTCTTCCTTAATTACAAGGTAAATGGAAAAGAGTGGGAAATTTTTGTCTCTTTAGTCTCTGATATGCCCTCAGGGTCTAAACTAGGGCCCAGAACATTGTAGGTATTCAAATGAATCATTCCACAAGGTGAATGAGTGAATGATTGAATGAGGAATGGATGAGATGGCTAAACAGGGCAGAGCTGATGCTCAGACCCAGTCGCATTTTGCCTTTAACCAATCACAATTCCTTCTGCCTTCCAAAGACTCAGTCAATATTCCTTATAACTTAAAGCATGTGAGAGGCAGAGGAAGCTGCAGTCCCCTTTTCTATCACATACCATCATTTTAGGAGCAATAAAAGCAACACATTCAGGCCCCAAACTACCCAGACAGCAAAGAGGAGAACAACTCAACTCCACCTGTCCCCATGGGCTCTTCTACCACTGTACCTGAGGTACTGTGAGACTGAGGTGGAGGGAGAGAGTTTCGGGGACAGCAGGACAGGGAGCCAGGCCAGCCCTGGATGCTGTGAACACACACCTGGGTCTCAGAGAGTCCTTCCACTTCCTCAGGGTCTCCAGGTTCAGGCTGGCCTCCACCTCCTTCATTCGGCCCTGGTCAGGGAGGATAAACAGGGCACTGGCATTGCCCTTGTACCGCAGCTCCACCACAGAGCAGGACAGCGCCTCATCCCGGAAGTAGGGTGTGGTCAGGTCCTCGATGCTCATCACAGGCACCTTTACAGGCCGCCTCTTGTTCAAGTAGAACACAGACTTGAAGGTGTCACGAGGGTCAAAGGGTGTTTCCCATTTGCCTAAAGGTGGAGCAAGTCATCAAAGATTGTTAAGACCACCATGGAGATCCTGTCCCTGCCCCATCGTTGCCTAGCTTCTGAGTTAGTGACAGCAATCAGTTCATCCCCAACCACCCTTGAGGGCCCCGTATCAGTGGCACTTGGAAGGTGGAAAGGAGTTAGGAATGAGAAGATACCCACAGGTTTGCATTGGAAAGGGGACCCCAAAACTAAGGCCTGGTTACTTGAACCATCTGAGAAACAGAAAAGGGTCTGGGGTTGGGGAGTATAACAGAAAGACATGAGAGTCAGGGAGAGTTGGGGGGAACAGACACGGCAACAGGAGAGGCTGGAGCCACCGAAGAGGCAGGGACTCTGCTAGCCAGGGCATCACACCCCAAATCTAACATTCCTTGTGATGGTTTTTGGGAGGCATTTGAGTGAAAATAGGAAGAGATTGAGTTTCACCCACATACTGGTTATGGTGTCCCTCAATGTGAACTACCTTAATGAAAGAAAGCCCAGAGCCAAGCGTATGCCTAGACTAGAGAAAATAGGAAGAGATTGAGTTTCACCCACATACTGGTTATGGTGTCCCTCAGTGTGAACTACCTTAATGAAAGAAAGCCTAGAGCCAAGCGTATGCCTAGACTAGAGTTCATGGGACCTGCAACTTCTTAGAGCTGGGATACCAGGCATCCCATAGGCTGTGGGCTATGTGGTAATAAACCCTCAGCTCGTATGTGGGCCATGACCACCTCCAAGGCCCATCACAGACATCCAGCACAGACTTGCCCCGGATCCCAAGTTTGTGTTCCTACCTCAACCCGATCAGAGTGATGTGGAACTGTGACAATTTCTTGGACTCAGGATCTGGCAGCCTAAACCTGTCTCTATCCTGCAGCCTAGCAGTCTTATGGCTTGGGTCCTGGAGCTAATAGAGAGAGCCCTGCCATGCAGTCTAATCTTTCAGGCTCCCACTCTCTCCAGTTCATGGCGATGCTAGGCATTTGCGCACCACTGTCCTCTGTCTTCCTGCTGTCCTTTTCTGTCTATGGCCACCTTGACTATTTGCTTACACTCTCAGAACCTGCTCTTCTTCTGCCTTGGGCTATTGTAGGTCCAACCCCAGATCCAGCCTAAGCCTGGCCAACTGATCACTTGGGTCAGGCACCAATTTCTGGGCTGTCTCACTTGCTCCTTGGCTTCTGACTATCATCAGGCAGTGTGTTGTGGGGTGTAGGCTCTAGATGGGTCCCCCACAAATCCTCACCTACAGCATCACCTGGTCAGCCCCCCAGCTCGCTCACTCTTCACTTTATTAAACATCCTGGTCTAGGACTCAGTCATGGGCATGCTGACCCTCAGCTCAGATTAGGGTGTCCAGGGTCCTTTCAGGAAGAGGGTTGCCAGTCCCACCTGGCCCTCTTTAAAAACAGATTCCCCAGAAGGGATGTTGTGCTGGATAGCTTTAGTTGTCAACTTGACACACATGGGTAGAGGGAGCCTCAATTGGTGAATCGCCTCCATTGGACTAGCCTGTGGCTATGTCTGTGGGGCATCTTCTTGTTTGAGTGATGTGGGAGGGCCCAGTCCACTGTGGGTGGTGCCATCCCTGGGCAGGTGGGCCTGTGTTGTATAAGAAAGCAAGTTGAGTATGGATCAGAGGAGTAAGCAGCATTCCTCCATGGCCTGTGCTCCAGCTCCTGCCTCCAGGTTCCTGCCCTGAGTTCCTACCTTGGGCTTCCTCAGTGATAAACTGTGACCTGGCAGATGTAAGCTGAATAAATCCTTTCTTGTTCAAGTTGGTATTGGTCTAAGTATTTTGTCACAGCAATGGAGAAACAAATTAGAACAGATGTATATACATACCTATGTGAACATAACAGAAATACTGGGGTGCATAGGCCGATGGGTCCCCTTTGTGCCCCTACCCCTTGTGTCATCTCTGCAGGGAGGAAGCATTGGTCTTCTCCACTCTGGCTAGACTGGAAAGGTAAGTTATTGCCCTCTGTCTGCCCAGTAGGTTTAAGTTCCAGCAAAACCCACTGCTCTTAGGCAGAGTTCATGGGCTGCACTGAACTTGTGCCTGGAGCCGAAACTATAACTCAGAAAACCCCACAGAAGGGGATGAGGCCTGTGATCAAGGCAGGGTCTAAGGCTCATGTTGCCAAGTCACGGGCATCTCCCCTCTCCAGTGGTCAGCCTAATGACACAGGTCACAGAGCCAACATCCCCTCTCTCTGCCCCACCATCTGCTCTCACCTTTAAAGTAGATGTAATTCACAAGCACCATGACAGTCTGAGGGTCCAGGTCTGAGATCAGGTCCTTGATTTTCCCCTGGGTCTCTTTCTTCACATAGTTATTAATAAGCTTCTTGGCCTCCTTAGGCTGCTGGAAGTCTGTGGTGAAGGCCTTGGCCTGGAACAGTGCCCTTGCCTCCTCTTTGAACTTGGCCAGGAGCTGCAGCTGCTCTTCTATAAATATGGCACTGCCAGTGCTTAGCAGCAGCTGGTCCCTTGGCTGATTGAGCATGCGCAGGAGGTACCCAAAGCCCTGCTGGATATCTGTCTCTGAGGCCTCTGTGAGGTTGAACTTGAGACCTTCTAGGATCTCTACCAGGGTATTGTTGTGTGCCCCCAGGGACAGGAAGACCAAGGCAGCCGAGATGCTGAACGGGGAAAAGGCAACATTTTTATCTGGATTCTTCAAAGCCAGCTGTTTGTAGAGGCTGAATGCGAAGTCGGTGTTCCTGGAGGCCAAGCTCAGACTGTCCACTTGTGTCCTGTTGTCTTGGTCACCCTGGGCTGGAGTATCCCTGCCCAGTGTGCTATCTGGGTGGCAGAGGACAGCAGGGCAGAACCCAGCCACCAAGAGCCCCAGGGCTAAAAGGGGTGACATCCTCTCCACTGTCCACCCTGAAAAGCAAAATGCTTTGAGTCTTGGAGGGCCAGGTGGTGCCCTGACCATCTCCTACTGCCTCCCACCTGGCCTGCATCGTGTCCCTGCTCTGCTGACCCTGCTACTTCTGTGCCCTTCCATGGGAGATGCTCTGGCCACTCAGCCTACAGCACCATATCCTGGGCTCCCTTTCACCTTTGAGGAAAGCGCTATAGTGGATACCATTTTTCCCAATGGAGAAACAGGACCCAGAGGGTGAAGGGGCTTCCCAGGGTCACAGAGCAAGCAAGAGGAGAGCTGGGGATGACTACAAGCCCTGTCCAATCAGAATGCCTCCTTTCAGGCAGGTGTGGTGTCATGCCCCTTAAATCCCACCGAGGCATGCAGGTCTCTGTGAGTTTGAGGCCAGCCAGGTCTACATAGCAAGCTCCAGGTCAGTCCGTCTCAAAACCAGAACAAAACAAAAAGCTTCCTCTTCCCCAAGTTTGGCAGAGGGATTGATGGCAAGGCTGAGGACCCTCTTCCTTTGCACCACCCACCCCCATTATCGCCCTCCAAGCAGAACTCAGGGAAAAGAGTTATGGACCAGTCAGAAGCACGGGGTCCATGCCAGTCTCTTGACAAACCTGGGAAGTCACATGGCCTTGGACTGACTACTGTGTGGTGTCCTGTGTGGGGAGGGGTGATAGAGAGGAGTCCAGGACACACTTGTGTACTGCCTGAAACCCTGGCAGCCCTCCAAGCAGTTAATGTGTGTTCTTTTTAGTCCTGACCAGGCACTAGAGGTGGTTTCCACCTCAGGCATGACCCGGAGTCCAGGACACACTTGTGTACTGCCTGAAACCCTGGCAGCCCTCCAAGCTAGTGTCCTGACCGGGCACTAGAGGTGGTTTCCACCTCAGGCATGACCTAAGCCCTCCTGGTGGGGAGAAAGCTAGGTGGTTTCAGAGTCTCTAAGATTTCATTTTGGCTGCTGTGATTACTGTGGGGTGTCAAGCCAATGGCCAAGCCTCTGTGGACCTCAGTTTCCATTTTTGAACAGCTTTTTGGGAGACATAAGTAGTGATAGTGTCCACGTTCCCTTGGAGTCGTGACATGGGCCACCCTAGAGGACCAGAGCTCAAAGTTTGTGACTGCAAAAAACAGGGCTTTTGACCTTCAATCTCTGGTCACTCTGTCCAAGAGCTTAGAGGAGAAAGTGGGTGCTGGAATAATGAGAGAGGGAAGAAGTGCCCAGGAGGAGCAGGAGGAAGAGGAGAGAGTGATCGGGGGAAGAGGGACTGGGAGAAGATAAGAGGATAGAGAGGGTGGGGGACTGGGGAGGGAGGTGGTAGAGCTGAGTAACTGGTCTCTAGGGCAGTGGGAGAGACGGAGCTGAGCCCCTTCTCACCAGGGCCGTGGGAAGCCTATAGAGTCCAGGGACACCAGCACCTTGCCTGTCTCCACTCTTGTTTACTTTCAGACTGATGCAGTCATTTCTTTGGAAAAGTATTGAACAATATTTTGCTCCAAAATTATTTCCAGAGAAAAAGGGCTGGTCTGCTCCTGAAGCAGGAGAGGGCGCAACCTTCTGCCTGGCCAGGGTGCCTGGGAGGGAAGTGAAATAAATCCCTGCCCCTAAGACAGCTCCTGACAACTAATCACAGCAGGACTTCCACCAGGGGAACCCCCTGCAACAGTCCTGTCTGCCCTTAGCTCTGACAGCAGCACCTGGGCCAGGCAGGGTCTGGGCACTTCTTCCCTGTGAAGGGTCATACAGCCTGGGTTCCATCCACTATCCAGAAGCATAGCCCATGATACTTGTATCATCTATAAGCATGAAGACTCAAATTATAGAGAAGATTCCACAAGCCCCTCAAATGTCCCCTGACTGTAACGTGGTGCCCCAGGCACAGTTCCTGGCCTCTCCTGCCCACCCCACCCCCACCACAGTTTGAGACCACAGCAGCACACATTGCTGTAAAGGCTAGTTCCTCTGCTCCTAGAACGATGCCTGGGGATTACCTGCAGAGCTGATCCCAGCTGTCAATCTCTGATGGCTTAGCCTGGAGCAGTGCTTCTCCCTGGTGCACGCTAACTAATGCCTATTTATCCCTGCCAGGGACTCCTCCCTCTGGTTAGGAAATGCTGGCCCGGACAAGCTGTACTCTGCTCAGACTAGAAGTGGCCAGACAGGATCATTTCTGGTAATGTGGATTTAGAACACCTACCAGAACAATTTCCTGATGGGAAAACTCCAACTGTGTTCTAAACAACTGTAGTAACAAGACCCACTTTGTCTCCTGAGTGTGACTTCTGTTTATAGACTGTTCAGTGTTCTTCTCCTGCCCACTCCCCACCCCCCATGCTTGATGCTTGTCTCCAGAGAGGGAGGACGGAAGATAGCATTTCTGGTAGTTCCAAGTCACTTAAAAAAACTTAAGGTCATGTGTGCTATGTGGGTATCCTCAGATATATTAATAAGTATACACCTCAGTTTACTCAGAGCTCAGTTTACATCTTTGTAACCCATCTGTCTGGCAGGAAAGAGTATATTCTAGAGACACTCGTGTTCCCCTATTTGGTTATCAGACTATTGAAAAAATGGAGCACAAGAAATTAGAATTTCCCCAGAAATCTGTTCTTAGGAGAACTGGTTAGAGTTTTGAGGGCAGCCAGAGGGAGAACTTTGTCTGCCAGAGGAGGAACTTATCTTCTGGAGAAAGATTTATAACTGGTCAGATGACCTTGTAGGAGAGACCCAGAGCTGAGACTGGTGGGCAGGAGATGACACCTTGCCTGACTGCATACTTAGGCATGTGTCTTGCTTTCTATTTAAACCCTCCCCTTATGTGAGGAGCCTCAGAAGATGGATGCAGTGGGAGGAATTGGGGGGTGGTCACTGGAGCTCTTTGTTCCTCTTCCTGGTGTGGTCACATTGCATACATCTCCTTTACCTGGTTTTCACTATTAATATGGCTCTTCTAATGGGTTTATTGAACCTAGCTTGTTGGATAATGTCTTGAGCAGTTTCCTGGATGTTGGTCTCAAGGTCCAGGCCCTCCCTAAAGATGCCCCCAGAGAGGGTTGATGGCACTTGTGGGAACTCCTGGCAGGGGTTCCTGGTCTCAGTCATCATTTGTTTTTCAGGGCTCCTCTGACTAGGCCTTCTTCCTACCACACCCCCACACTGGCACACCTCACAGCTGGCTGTCCTTCACCCCTGACTGGCGTCTCCCTCAGATCTCTGTCTCAATCTCTAATGTGTCACAGGCTCAAGGGCAGCCCTTCTCTGCATTTCTCACAGACAGTGCCCCTGTCCATAACAGCCCCCAAGAAACCTGAGCAAGGGTGCAAACTGTGGCCCTGGTGGTGAGGTTAGAACCTTACATGGAGTGGGCCCGATTAGAATCCTGGAAGTTCTTCACACCACCTGTGTGACAGATGTCACTGGAAACTCTTCACCTCCTGGTATCCAAGATACAGGTCACATTTCTCTGCCTGTGGTTGTGAAGATTAAGGGAAATACAACTGGGCCTTGATTAGCAAAGGAGATGGCTCTGAGAAGTGCATTGTTGGGTGGAAAACAGTGGAGTATAAGATCACAAACCTGCAACCTTGAGACAGCAGTTCTGAAATGCAGTTATCAGCAAGACTGAGCTGAGAGCCTGAGGCAAGCTTCAATTGTCTGAGGGAACTGAATAAAGTAGAAGGAGGGGTGAGGCTTATACTCTCCCCCAACATATGCCCTTGGGGCACTGTGGCCTTGGGCAAGCCATCATCAGAGTTGCGCTGACTTAATGGAATTTCATAGGTCATTTCTACCACCCTGTGCAGAATTGCTGCAGATGCTCTGGGGGGCTGGCAGGTCACCTGGAGCTCCAGACAGACACTCTAGGAACATGTGCCCCCAATCTATGCATCTTCCAGCTTCTTCTCTGAGCCTCCTCATTCTTCACTGGTTTGTATTGGTACAGACAATACTTCTTTCTATTCTATAAGCACCATTCATATCAAAGGCCACCTACCATAGTGGCCATAAGGGCCCTGTGAGGACAGAAAAGAATCTCAGCACAAATACAGAGGGGGAAAGCTAGGTTGGCCAAGGCTTTCATCTTTCATTCTCTGCCCCCACCCCCAAGGTCTCTTGATCCTGCTAAACCCTGTAGTCCCTTCCTTCCACCAGCTAGCTCTTGGGGCTAGGCCAAGGCTGATTGTTCCACAGACAGGCCGCTAACCAGGTGACTGGTGTGTTGGGGCTCTCTACTCTGTGGGCTTTGTTCTGTTGACCCAAAAACACAACTCTCATGGTAAAGGGGATAAGAGATAGTTTATTTTGGAGCCAAATATGAGTGACCATGGCCTGGGAACATAGATTTAAGTTACTCCAAATTCCATGTTCCAACACAGTAACAGTTTTCAGGTCACACGGGACATAGAGTTTTTTAGCAGAGGAAAAGCGCACACGACAATTTCCTTCGGGATAGGGAAGTTGTCAGGCCTCAGGCTGTTGGCTGGTGGTCTTTATGGGGGAGGGGCTTTGGGGAATGCAGAAGGCGGGGACATATTTTTCTTTTAAAGTTAGGCAGAAGGGGCTGGAGAGATGGTTCAGTGGTTAAGAGCACTGACTGCTCTTGCAGAGGACCCAGGTTCGATTCCCAGCACCCACATGGTGGCTACAAACCATCCTTAACTCCAGTTCAAGGGGAATCCGAAGGCCCCTTCTGACTTCCATGGCATTATACAACACAGATGCATGCACATACATGTAGGCAATGCACTCATACACATTAAAAAAAAGGCAGGAGAGAGCCCAGGGATTATCAGAACAGCTTCTGTCAAAACCACCCCCTTCCATCCCCTTCTGTCAGCCAGGATCTGGGTTATGGGGTAAGGAGTCTATACACTGTAAAACTTATCGGGGAAATAGCTTGTACCAAGACAGTTCCTACATTAATGGATCTGGAGTGCAGAAGCCTGTTCTGCTTCCAAGATCCTCAAAGAGGAAGCAGTCTGCCTTTGATCAAAAGGCACAAAGAGTCTGCTTATCTTGTCTTCAAAGACCAAGGTGCTCATCAACTCAGTTCCTGCATTCTCAGGGGCCTGAAAAACCACGAGGCCCTGTTGGGGAGGGGCTGCTGCAGATCCGAACCCTAACAGAAAGTTTTTATAGTGACAGAACAAATAAAGCTATAAGTCAAGATACTCCCCAAACAAATTGGTGGAGACATCAGAGAGGCAGATTATAGCAAATCAGGGAGGGTTATGTTATAGGCCTTAGATGCTATCTGACAACCTTCTTAACCCTCAAGCTCCTGGAAGCTAGGGTTTTATTAATACATTCCCAAAGGCTTTTATCTATTAGGTCAGAAACAGGGGTTGGTAAAGAATGGCTTGGTATTTAGGGGGCTAAAGATAGCCCAAGATAAGTGATAATTAAGCTCTGGAACTTCAACATTCCAAACTCTTTACAATCCAAACACTTGATGCTGTCTGACAAACTTCTTAACCCTCAAGCTTGCGGAAGTTAGGGTTTTGTTAATACATTCCCAAAGGCGTTTATCTATTAGGTCAGAATCAGGGGTGGGTAAAGAATGGCTTAATATTTAGGGGGCTAAAGATAGACCAAGATAAGTGATAATTAAGCTCTGGAACTTCAACATTCCAAACCCTTTACAATCCAACCACTTGACAATTACTGAAATTCTAATCCATTGATCAGCCTTGCAGAAAGTTCAGTTTGAAGATGCTGGTTTTTCTGAGAACGTGGATCCAGGTACAGCCAAGGGGAGCTGAAAGGTTCCCTCTGGCCTTGGTGAGGTCAGGGCCTAGTTCAAAGGGTCAGGACAGGGAATACAGGAGGGGAGCCAGGCAGAGACCAGAAGTGGCCAGGCCTCAGGTACCCGTGGGAGTATAGCTGTAATACATATGAATGAAAGTTCCCAGAAACCTTGTGTCTTCAAACTGGACTTTTCTTCTGCAAGACTGGCAACTGATTAGAGCTCTGGAGATTGTGGTACCTGGAATGTTGCAGGTCCAGAACCCATTTCCATTTATCTCAAGCTATCTTTAGCCCCTTAATAGCCATCTCCTTGCCCACCTCGTAGAAATCCCCACACTTTGCTGTGACCTGCTTACTGAATGTATCCAACCTGAATCTGTGCATGTGAACCATGGTCACTCATATTTGGGTCCAGAATAAACTCTTACCCCTTTGAGGTGAGAGTTGTGCTTTTGTGTCAACACACACAAGCAGGGGGTCACTCAGAGCTATGGCCACTTACTCTTACTGAAGGCTTCAGATCGGAGTTACCTTGCTATCTTCAGAGTCAGAGGCCTGGACGTGGTCACTGTCTGTGAGAAGCTGCTTATGATTCCCGTGGCCCAGGTGGACTGAGGAAAACTCCAGGGAATGGGTCGTGGTCACAGTGTGCTGAGATTGTCAGTGAAAATTGTACTTTGGGGCTTGACTGGGGACCAGAAGGAACCCAATCAAGAGGATACAGACCCAAGAGACAAGTTCCACATCCTTTCACACAGACAGGAAGAGCCTTATCCCCCAAGCTTCTCTTGTATAGTGGCTCTGCTGCAAGTCCGAGCTGGGTGGATTTAGCCTGGTTCCTTTACCTCTCTGCACCTCTGTGCCTATCAGAGCTCTTTCAAGAATTCATAGAGGGGCATGGGCATGGTGGCATATACCTTTAATCCCAGCACCAAGGAGACAGAGGCAGGCAGAGCTCTATGAGTTCAAGGCTAGCCTGGTCTATAGAGCAAGTTCCAGGAAAGCCAAGACTACATAGTGAGAGCCTCTCTGAAAAAAGAAAAAAGATTCTGATTATTGTAGTCAGAGAACTCCTATGAAGGCCCAGTGTTTTGTTTGGACTGATCTAGTTTCATGGTTGTTGGGGAAAGGTGCTGGCTGCAGATCTGAGGCAGGACTTGCTAGCTTTTCTTGGTAAGGCCTCCCCTGGCAGGGTCTCCTGGTGAGCTGGGGAAGTTTCTGGCTTTGATTTCCATGCCATTTGTCTTCGCCCTGCCCCCGCTTCCCATGTGGTGTCTCTTTTCCTTTCTGGGAGAGAGTGGTCCACAGCTTGTATCAGCTTCTGTGTCATAACAACATGCCAGATTGCTTGCCACATGGGAAGAAAGTTGTTGTTTTCTATAAATTTTTTAATTGAATTTTTGTGTGTTTTATACAGAAAATCATCTTTACCCCCTTCCCCTTTGGCACCTTCCCATAGTCCCCCAGAGTTCATACATTCTGTTATTTTGTGTTAAGGCCTATCATGTAAAGCTAGTGTCCCCAGATGTCCCTCAGTGTAAGTTTATCCACTGGGATCTAGTCAGCCTATCTAGAGTCCCTCCCTTTAAGATCAGCTCTTCTTCACCGAGCAGTAATCAGCTGCCAATACTTCTTTGACTAAGATTGGGGCCTGCTGTTCATTTCCACAGTTCTGTACAGGGTTTTTGTCTGCTTAAGTTTGCATGGGTCCTGTATATGTTGACACCATTGCTGTAAGTTCGTATGAGAAGAGTCCCAGGAGCCTGTAGGACTATTTCTGTATCATGCACCTCCTCCTTGTCTCTTACAATCTTTCTGCCCCCTTTTCTGAAATGGTCCCTGAGCCCTGAGTGGGTGGACATTGATATAGGAGTCCTGTCCAAGGACCCACACTCTGCAGATTCTTATTCTCTGTGTTTTGGCCATTTGTGACTTTTTACATTCCTTGCCCTCTGTTGCATGAGGGAGATTCATTGATGAGAGTTGAAAGATGCATTAGTGTTCTCTTCTGTTATGGGTCTCGATGGAACAAAGTCCCCAACACCACTTTGGTAGAAAGTAGTAAGGCAAGACTTTATTACGACCGGCTGGGCTATCTATCTCGGGAATAGAAGCAGCCCCAAACACTAGCCGGGTTTTTATAGGATTGCAGAAAGCATTGTTCAAACAGAACATCTGTGAGCCAATCAGGTTTGTACAACACAGCAGAATTTGAATTCACCAATCAACAGCCTGTTACTGCTTGGGCAAGCGAAGCAAGCTTACAGAAGCGAGATAAGCAGTTGGCCAGGTTCTAGATTAGAACATTCTGTGGTTTGGCAGTTAGGCCATTTCTTGGAATTCACAAGCATACTCCCTTCTGAGGAATTTACAGGAATTGAGCAGGGGTCAGTCCCCTCCAATTGTCTTAAAGGAAGATGGGGGAACTTATGCTAGTACCCTGAGATAGTTCATCTTCATCCCTTGTTCTATGCTCTGTGAGCCTTAGGTGTAGAGGTTGCATCATGGATGTGCCATTTAGGCTTGGGCAATTCACAGACGATCTGTGTGTGTGACCAGTTGTGGAACTCCATAATTATCTCTGTCTCTTTAAAAAGAAGCTTCTTTGATGGGTGGTGACTGGGATACTTGTCTATAAATTTAAGGGTCCATATTTTGCACATAGTAAGAAATTACATTTGTTTAGGAATATGACAGCCTTGGAGTTTTCTCTAAGATCTATGACCTCTCCAGCTATGTGTGTTTGGCTAGGTTTATGGTACCAGACATGAGTTTCCTCTCATTGAATGGACTTTAAGTCCGATTAGGTAGCTGTTGATTACTCCCAAGATAGAAGTGCCACTACTGCACCAATGTCATGTGCTGTGCTGGTCATTGATGTGGTCTTACTGTCAAGTTTGGGGAGGCAATCAAAGACTGTGGTAATAGCCCGTGTAATTTTGGGAGTCCCTTGGACTACCCTGGTCAACAACTCAAAAGAAGGTTTCTCCTGTCTGGCACTGTTTCTTAGACCTTGAAGCTGGGGTTGGGCCATCAATTGATGTTCTCCCTTAGCAGCTTGCATAGTGCTCTCCAAAGCTATGAGAGCTAGCCTTCAGGGGAAGTGGCTTCCCAGTTCCATTGCTCCAAATCCTGTGCCCAAAGTATGTCGCCTTCAGCAATAGGGTCTTAACGTCAAGTTCTGGGACATGATCAAGGACTGTGGCAACAGCCTGTGTAATTTGGGGAGTCTCTTGGAATACCCTGGCCAACAATTCAAAGGATCTATTCTCCTGTCTGGCACTGCTTCTTGTAACGTTGTCTTCAGCTATAACCACCAACTCATGTAGGGATAGTGTATGAGTAATTTTTCAGTAGGTTTTTGGACTAATATAATTCCCTCTGATTTTTTTACACTAGCTAGGCATTATTTAATCTCTCCCCTTTCTCTCCTTGTCTTGTCGTCCCTCCTGCCCTCCCAATTTAAAGTGTCCCATTTCTCCCTTGATAATTTCTATATGCTAGGGTCCCAGCTCTTTTGAGAGCTCCTCCTTCCTCTTTATCCCCAAGGTTCTTTGTATAGGCCTCCTTCTCTCCCTCCTTGTTAACTAACCCCCTTTTCTACATTTCTCTCTTAGTGACACCTGTCTCCCACTATTCTTCTTTCTTGGGTTCTGTGGTAGTTTGAATGAAAATGTCCCCCAGAAGCTCCAGGTATTTGAACATTTTGTCCCCAGATGAAGGCACTGTTTTGGGAGGTTTTAGAAGGTGTGGTTATCCTGGAGGAAGCACATCACTAGGGGTGGGCTTAGAGAGTTCTTAAGCCTTGTCAGATCTCCGGTTGCTCTCTTGTTTCCTGTGCCTGCTGGAAGATGTAGAGCTTAGCTTCTGCTCCTCCTTCAGCCACCTCTGCTGCCATGCCTCCCTGCTGGGTTGGACTATAATACCCCTGGAATAGTAAGCTCAAATAAACTCTTTGTTTTATAAGTTGTTTTGGTCAGTGTTTCCATCACAGCATCAGAAAAGTGACTAATACAGGTTCCTTCTTTCCCTTTACCTCCCTGGTTCCCTTCCATTTTCCTGGCTCCTGCAGTTACATCAGGATATTCTCTCACTTATAAGGATTTGGTGCTAGGATCCACAAACGAGGGAGAACATACGTTTTTTGTTTTTCTGAGTCTGTGTTATTTGTCTTAGTATAACAGCTTCTAGATCCATCCATTTACCTGTAAATTTCATTATTTCATCTTTCTTCACTGCTGAGAAGAACTCCATTGTGTAAATGTACCACATTTTCACTAAAAGGAAGTTGCTGTTAAATGGGTTGGCCTGTTTTTCTGAACTGAGATGCTTGCTCTAACTTTCTTGAGCCTCAACTCCTTTCCTGTGTGTAATGGGACAACAGTATCGTCCTTGATCACAGGTTCACTTTCTCATCCTTAATTCAGCTGATTTTTTAAAAGATTTTTTAATGTGCCTGCATGTATGTACAGGCATCACATATGTACAGTACCCTCAGAGGCCAGAAGAGGGCATCAGATCATCTGGACCTGGAGTTACTGTTAGAATTTACAGAGTGGGAAAGAAAGTGGAGTCAGGAGAACAGACCAAATGCTAGTCCTTCGACAGGACAAGGCTACTTTTTATTTAAATGCAACAAGAGACAGTCGCCTTCCTGAGGAATGGAGGTAACTGCACTGTGAACGTGGAGTGCTAGAGATCATAGGCTAGGGCATGAGGGGCATGAGGCTAGGGTGGAGGGGCCTATGTGTCGCATTCTCTGGAGATACTTGAGCAACAGCTGGTCTCCAATAGTCCCAGAGGCAGATAAGGTTCATCAGCAGTTTTGGAGGTAGATAAGGTTCATCAGCATTCATCTGGTTCTCTATTGTTCCAGACCCTGAAAACATAAAGAATTGGGGAGCAGAGGTGTTGAGTCTTTCCTAGCTGTTTCGAGCTGAGGAAGGGTGTTGTAAAGGGAAGAAATGCGGTGCTTCAGGGTCTTCTGAGTTTAGAGGGACTGGCATCTTGGTTCCTTGAGCTCATATCTTGGTGTCTTTGGACTATCTGGTTTCAGGGATCTGAGGAGTTGTTATTCTTTCGTTAAGAAGAGCTGGTTGATAGTTGAGGAAAGAAAAGCTTGTATTCTTTGCTGTAATAGATTAGCGAGAAATTTTAATATGCAAATTTCAAAAATGAGGGCCAGGGAGATCATAATGATGGGTCCAATAAGCAGTCTTAGCCAAGACCCCCAGAAACCCCAGAAGCCCCATCCAGCCTGAGGAGCAAATCCTGACTTGGGGCTCTCTATTCTCTCTTGTAACTGTCTCCCATTTTCCCTCATGATACTTTATAGATTAGCGTAAGAGTAACATTCCTCCTCAAAACAGCACAGATCCCCACTTTTCTGCAGTGATAAGGTCTAATCCTCTTCTGTTTTGCAATACCATGGCAGCCAGAGAGTCTAGGTGCATTTGGAGCATATCAATACTAGCTCTGCTGCCACCTGTTGGATGAGTTGACTGTTGTATTTGTTGGAGACCAGTAGCTGTCTTCCTAAGGCCTGTATCCCACCATTGTCATTCCCAGTGGAGAGGGAATACCACAGGGTTTCTTTTGACTCTGGTGGAGATGGACTGGATTCTCATTTCTTTTACTGGAATAACTACAAGATCAGGTGGCAGGTACACCAGATCACACTGAGGCCTGGTTGGAGGGTAATAGGAGAAGACACCCGAAGGGCAAGAGAAGTAGGTGCTGTTGGGGGCTCTTACATCTGTGGCCAGTTGAGTGTGGGAGGAATGGGACTGACACAGTGTGCTTCTCCAAAGTCTGCATCGGAGGCCCCTGGAGGCAAGTTCCTGATGGTGAAGTATTAGGCAGAGAGACCTTAGACAAACCCACTCCCTAACAGGACATTTGGCTCCCTTGCAAGCAGATCCAGTAGTCTTTCCCAAGTCAGGTTGAACGTATGAAAGCATAGTGTGGCTGCCGTTAACAAGAGCAAGCATTGGGGCCATTAAGCCATTGGGAGCAAAAGGTGGAGGAATAAACAGAGGAGGAATGTTTGGGTAGCGATCAGGGTCTCAGGGAGAGGGAGGAGGAGGGGGCAGAGTGGAATAAATCATTGGTGACGAGGGGATGGTATTGAGCTTCTTTAAGGGGGGACTGTGGCTGTCCCTTTGTTAGGGAGGGGGCATGAGTTGACCTGTTTGGGCTTTGTGGGAAGCCATGAAGGAGGGGCCGCGGGATGAGGGGGTAGTTCCCTCAGGATTTTATGGGGATGATTTTCAGGGTTTTAGGGGTTACTGCTAAGACCTCTGTTACTATGTGGGGGTGTTGCTAAGTTTGTATCAGTTGCATCTATCCCATTCCACCATCCAAGACCAAAAGTTCATTCTCCCCGGAGGGCAGGGCCCTTAATAGTTATTTTCCATACTATATCGTGGAGTTCATCTCTTGGGCATCTAGCCAAGGTGATTATTTATGGAAGTATGGGGATCCTGTCCAGGCCCCAGGGGTTGCAATATTACGGGACCATCCTTTTTAAAAAGACTAATAGGTGCCTCCACAGCTAGATTTCTCCTCCTTTACCTGCCATACATTACAAAATTAGACCTGGCTACGGTGTTGTACCCACAGGGGATTTTAGTCTCGTGAATCCATACTCTGATATTAAATTCATCGTGTGGGGACAGTAACACCATCTGAAGGAAATGGCACACTTGTGGTCCAGGTTGCAGGAGGGTCTGTCAAGGATGAAATTCAAGTCATCCTCCTCCCCCGCAATCTCTTTTGCTATATCGTTGATTGTTCCTGAACAGAGTAACACCATTGGAATTTCGAGTTGGGAGCGAGTGTCATTTGGGGATTCACTGAATCCCAATGCTTTGGTTAGGGCTGAGGGAAAAAGAAGAGGCACTTTGCGATTTGGAGGAGGCGCTGAAGAAGAGGTAACACTGGATGACCCTACATATTATAACCATGGTCAGACAGGGCCAGGAGAAGATTTCCTCTCTGATTCCAGTCATTGGAGGTCATAGATAACATGCTTACCAAGAGCAATAAAATAGCTGAGAAATAAGTATCATGGGTTACAGAACATTACTGGGCGTGGGGAGGAGAAAATATAGGTACAAAGAGAACTGGATCAAGTCTGGGGTATATGGCACAAAGTTTCCCTGGAGCCACACTTCCTTCATTGTGTGTATGTG
Organism: Nannospalax galili; assembly: GCF_000622305.1. NCBI lineage: Eukaryota > Metazoa > Chordata > Mammalia > Rodentia > Spalacidae > Nannospalax > Nannospalax galili. The sequence continues at coordinate 130,197 of NW_008341878.1, read as the reverse complement.
GGTGTCCCAGTCAGTGACTGGTCCAGCATCCACCAGAGGTCATTCAGGAAGGAGGGGAAGAGAGAGTCAGTGTCGTTTCCATCTGGTTGTTCAAGGGAAGAAGGAAGTTTGCTTAGTTTAACTGAGGTAGGGCCTATGGTGTTGCTCTATATGAGGAGACAGTTTTTTTTTCTTAAGATGGGAGAGGTGGAGCCAGGAAGGGAAATTCTCTAGTTTAGCTGCAGAAGGAGTTAAAAGAAAGACTTTATAGTGTTACAGTGATGAAACCACTAGGAAAGGACCACTCAGTCTCCAGGCGTTTGGAATTAGCTGAATTTTATTGAGTTGGCCAGTGACTGCCCTTTCTGGGTTGAGATTTTTGTGAATGCAGTACTTGCTCATAGGAAAGTAAAGCTTTTAAAGGAAAAATCCATATCCTGACTGGTTGGTACAAGATTTACTCAAAAACAAGCAATTTACTTAAAAACAAGCAGTCACATGTTTGTTCCTGTAGGTAGTAGGTAAGGGGTTACAAAAGCCAGATAAGCAAGTAGCCACAAAAGCCAGATAAGTCTTAACTGAAGCCTCCCAGGATTATATGGCTATGGGGTGTGCTGGGATCTCGGGGCGCCAGCTGCTAGCGTGGCGCTGGCCCCCTGTGGCACCGGGAAAGGGCGGCGGGTCCTGCAGCGCATCTGTTCTGCGTTGCTGGCGGGCCCCTGCTTCTGCTTCTCTGCTGTGAGTCCCTCTGCTATCGGGGCTGGCCCAGTCGAGTCCCGCCCTAATTTCACCCATGCACTCTCTCTCTGGATTCTGGGCCCGTCAGCTGCCGGGTCACGAGGAGAGGTGCGGGGCAGCAAAAGCTAGGGTTCCATGAGTCGATGACGGAAGGATAGCGACCCCCGGGGAGACTGGATCACAGGATTTAGTGTTACAGCTTTAGACAAGTGACTCAGCTCAGATCTCAGTGATTCAGCTCCAGCTCCAAGTCTAAGTGATCCAGCTCCAACTTTATTGAGGTAAAACTAGGACTATTTATAGTGTGGAGACAGTAGAAGAAGCCTTAGATGATAGGTACTCCTGGAATGCTTCATTTACATAGGGTGGTGGGCTTCTATCAGGCTACCAGACAACGCCTGATCAAAACCTGGTAGCTCCTGTGCTGGAGGGCATGTATCTTGTGACAGGCATTTCAAAAAGAAGTCAGGGAGGAGAGCAGAAGGTGCCCCGCTGAGAAGAGGAGTCTCCCCAACCGCGCTGAGCCAGCTTGTGGCTATCCGGACATGGGGAGACTGCTACCCTAAACCGCAGGGGTCCCCAACATATGGCTGTGTTCCTCTGGTGTCAGATCTTCATGGAACTGTTGGCCCCGGGCCAGGGTAGGGTCTGGGATGCTCACCAAGATGGCAATCTTACACAAAATGGAGGCGCTCAGTCTATCACAATAGGGTTCCATTCACTTAGGAGTCAGGAAAGGATGTTGAGTTTCTGCTGGGAAAACATGATTGCCTATTTGTAAGAAAGTGGGTTCCTCTGTATTGGGAGAAGGGGCTGGAGAGAGTCCTCTCCCATAATTGATGAAAAGAGAAAAGAGAGACATTGAGATGCTAGTTGAGGAGGAAAGGGGGAGTTTTTGTTTTTTTTCTGGGTGGCGGGGAGAATGGACCTACCTTACATAATTTCAAAGGGATTGAGATGGATAGGTTTTTTTGAGAGAGAACAAATTTTTAAAAGAGCTAAAGGAAGAAGCTTTACCCAGTACAGTTTTAATTCTAAGGTGAGTTTTCCCAGAGTATCTTTGTACGGCTGATCCTTTCTACCTTTCCATTGGACTGTGAGTGCTAAGGACTGTGGACCCTTCAAGAAATGCTAAGAAAAGAGACAAGGTGTTGAGTGATAGCTGAGGTGAATTCAGGACCTTTGTCAGACTGAATGGACATAGGGAGTCCAAAATGGGGGATAATTCCAGAAAGGAGGAGGTGAGCCACTCTTCTTGGAGATAGGGAAGGCTTCTACCCAACCTGAGAACGAATCCACCAGGACTAAGAGAGATTTGTGCCTTTTTAGGGGAGGCATGTGTGTGAAGTCCATCTGCCAGTCAGTTGCAGGAAGCAATTCTCTCTTCTGACAGGTGGGGAAAAGGTCAAGGTGGGAGATTAGATTGAGGAGAAGTAGGGCAGGCAGATAGCACAGCTTTGGGAAAAAGGTGTTATCTTCAGTCAAACTGGAAAGATTAGAAAGGTCAGGAGGGTCTGGTTTGCTGGGTGGAAAAGGGGGTGCAGCTAGGCTAGGATTTCTGAGGTTAGGGGAGGAGATTTGGGGTCAGTGGCATGGAATGCTATGAGGGGAGTGTGGGATTCCCTTGTTTTTGTATCTAGGAGATCTGGGTGTGTGAGAGTTGCCTGTTTGGCCAACCTATTGGCTATATTATTGGCCAGGGAAATGTACTGTTTGTCCTTCTGATGTCTCCTGCAGTGAATGATAGCCAAGACTGATTCTAAAGATTTCCACAATTTGAGCATTAGTAACGGGTGCCTTTCCTTTTGGATTAGGAATCCTCTCTGTCTCCATATTAAAATGTTGGAGTATAGGATACTGTAGGCATATTTAGAATCAGTATAAATGCTGACCTGTTTTTCTTTGGCCAAAGTAAGGAGTGTCATGAGCTCTGTTTGCTGAGAAGTGGTGTGGGGAGGGGGTGTGTCTAACCTCTATGAGAGTATATGAAGTGGGGGAATGGGGATGCCCCTGATGATAGCATAGCCTGCCATGTAGAGGGCAGGGCTCTTTGGGGAACTGCCATCTATGAACCTGTCTATCGCCTGTGGGAAAGGATAATCATGAATGTGGGAGAAGGAAGGGATTTGGGGTGGAATCTGGAACTTCAGAGCGAGAGTGTACCAGATTATATTTGTCCATAGGGGAAGGAGTATTAGGTAAGAGAGTGGCAGGATTGAGAGGGGAGAAGGTTCAAAGATGAGATTAGAATCCAGAAGAAAAGCATGGAGGGTTTGTACTCGGGAAGGGGGCACAGAGAGGAAGGCTCTGCGACTTAGAAGATCTTTGACTGAATGTGAGGAAGGGCCATGCAGTGGACTATGGAGTGAGATTTAGTTAGGTTTGGGTATCAGGATGGATGCTGTGTCCAAGGTTTGCAAACAGAGGGGCCAGCCTTTAGAGACCATATCTGGTTGTTTGGACAGATCGGCTAGAGGAGAATGTGTATCTCCTGCCTTTTGGCAGAGGACCACTAACGCCTGCCATTAATTAGAATGAATGAAGAGAGAAAAAGGTTTAAGATGACCAGGGAACATCAGAGTTGAGGCTTTGGAGAGGGTGTGCTTAAACAGATCTATGGCTCCTCAGTGAGGATGGGAGAAAGAAGAGTCTCTTCTGTAGGTCCCTTGGTAGCCTCATAGAGGGGTTGAGCTATATGTGAGAAATTAGGAATCCAGATATAGAAGAAGTTCAACAGTCCTAGGGAGGCCAAAGGATCTCTTTTTGTCTTGGGTAAGGGATATGAGAGCAGTTCCTGAATTCTAGAAGAGGGGATGGAGCAGCCCCTGGAGGACATAGAGAGACCCAGGTATGAAACGGTGGGAGTGCAGGCCTGTGCTTTATCTTTAGACACCTGGTAGCCCCAAGATCCCAGTGCATTGCAGAGGGGTGTGGGCTGACACAGATTATCTGGTGAGTGGAGCTACAGAGAAGGAGGTCATCCACGTACTGGAGAAGGAAACTAGGGGCAAGATCTGCTGAGGGAAGATCTTTCTGCAGGGCTTGGCCAAAGAAGTGAGGCCTGTCACAGAAATCCTGGGGTAGAGCTGTCCAGGTTAGTTGTTGGGAGTTTAGCATATCAGGTTCCTCCCAGGTGAAGGCAAAGAGAGGGGTGGAGACAGAGTGTAAGGGTATTGTAAAGAAGGGATCCTTCACATCAAAAACGGAAAAATGAGAGGTGTTGGTGGGAATGGAAGAAGGGAGGATATAGCAGTTAGGGACAATGGGGAAGGTGGGAACTGTATAATCTCATTAATTTTTCAGGGGTCCTGAACTAGGCCGAAGGTTCCATTAGACTTTTGACTCTGAAAACTGGAGTATTGTGTGGCTAGTAGTGTCCTATACCTGGGAGTTTACCAGGAGTAGTCATGGGTGGGATGCATAATACTGGGTTTTAGGGGCAAGTTTGAGGCTTGGGGGAGTGATGGAGTGTCACCCCAGTCCAGAGTTAAAAGAGAAATAGAAGTTGTCTTCAGGGGAGGGATATGAATGGAGACCTTTAATTTAGAGAAGAGGTCTCATTCCAGAAGGGAAAGGAATAATTAGACATAACTATGAAGAAGTGTGTAAGAAAGAGACTGCCAAATTGGCAGGGAAGAGGGGGCATTCTCCTGGGTCATATGGGGATCCCTGGCAACCTGGTAATGACAAATGGATTGGATTGTGTTCCCTGGCCATTCTATAACAAGGAGAATGAAGCCCCTGATTCCAGGACAAAAGAGATTTGTCTCCCGGCCACCACCCCTCCTACCCTGAGTTCAAATGAGCCAGTGGGTACCCTGGCTAGGGACGTTGAACCCGGGCCTCCTCATTGTATCAGTGCCATTGGTGATCAGGGAGGAGTAGAGGGTGCCAGGGGGGGCCCTGAGGGTCCCAACGGGCATTCCAATTTCCAGTGTTCCCATTGTCCATAGCTGGGGGCATGCTCTGGTAAGAGATCAGGAATTAGGGTGGTTTCTAGCCCAGTGACCCATTTGTTTGCACTGGAAGCAAGGGCCCGAGGGTTGGGTGTGCCTGCAAGTGGGGTCTGGGGTGGGAGACGGTGGCCATCCCTGAGGGCAGAGGCTAGAAGCTGAAAGTGAGCCTGACACGCCTTTTGATCCCTTTCTTGTTCTTTTACTCCTGTTTTGTTTCGTCACCTCTATTATTAAAGACCTTGAAGGCTACTTTGAGCAGCTCTTTCTGGGGTGTCAAGGGACCCTTCTCCAACCTCTGGAGCTTAATGTCTGAGACTAATGCCCAACCTAATGTCTGAGACTGATTGTCCCATAAAATTAACATGGAGGAGGAGATTGCCTCTGGGGACTCTGGATCTACGTTAGTAAATTTGGTGACTGCCTCCATAAACCAGTTTAAGAAGAGAGCCGGGTTTTCTGACAGGCTCTGGGTCACTTTAAGTTTTTCTAAATGATCTCTTTGCCGCTTGCATTCAGCTAGACAAGTGGCCATTAGCTGGAGGCTTCAGGCGCCCTGTCTGTCAGCTTGGTAGCTCCAATTTGGCTCAGCCAAGGGCACAGCTTCTGCTCCCCCTGGGAGAGAGGGTCCTGCTAGTAGGATCTATCAGTGTACTCTTCGGTTGCCCTCCAGATACAGGCTTTTTTCGTCTGCTGTTAGTGTGGAGGTAAGTATGTAATAGACATCATGCCATGTCAGAGAGTAAATATGGCATAGTCTAGTGAATTGTTTTCTGAAATGAAGAGGATTTTCTGAAAAGGACCCCAACTTTTCCTCAATATGATCCATTTCCACTATTGAAAGAGGGACATGGACTCGGATGGGGTGGCCGTCCCTCCCTCCTACTTCCCTTAAAGGGAACATGTGGGTGGTAGTTCTTGAGGGAGTATGAGGGGGAGAGAGTAAAGGAACTTCCGGGGACAGCGACTGGGGTGATGACAGAATAGGAGAAGAGTTGGGGGTGGAGGTAGAGGCTGAAGAATTTTGTGGGGTTAAGGGCATTGGAGGAGCTGAAGGAGAAGGAAGGGGAGAGGGGTTTGGAGGACGGACTGGGGATCGGGTGAGAGCTTCTGGGGGTTATTTGGGGGAGGTTCATCTGTTGATCAAACCCAGGGGGTTGAGGATGGTTTGTATTTGGGGGTTTTGGGTTTGGGGTTGATGCCACAGAAGGATTTGATAGGGAGAGAAAGAAGTGCAGAGAGAGGATCCGACCCAAAGAGTGAAAAAGCCTTGGCCATGGGGGAATCTTGAATCATTTCCCTTTTCTTTTTGTGAAATTATCTAGATCAGTTAAGATATCAAAATAGAAAGCTCTGAATTCAGGCCAGCTGTGGCCATTATCCAGTGTGTGTTGTGGCCAGATTTGGACTGAGCTGGACCAGTGTGGTCAGGTCTGAGATGCCCCAGATGGGGCTCTTTTAGATTAACCTGTAGGCAGGCTAAGAGTGTGTCCTTTGGAACAGACAATTTGGACATGGTGGGTTCAGGAACAAGGTAAGAATGGAATGGAAGCCAGATCCAGCCCCTCAGAGTGTATCTCGGGGTTCAGAGTGACCAGAAATTGGCCTGGCATCTCAGAGGGGTCATTCCTGCCTAGTAGACTCCAAGTGATCTAGTCCAAAGAAAAGGAGCCCAGTGGGAGGCTCCTGGAATTTCATTGGGCTGTCCAGCGGGGAGGTCCCTGGAGCCTGGTCAGGCTTCTTAGGACCAACGGAAAATGGGGGGAAATCCCTGGGGCTCCCAAGGTCTGACTGATGCACCTCTAAGTTGGGCCTCAATGGGTTACCTGGTCCCCGATGTGGTGGATGCAAAACTGAGGCAAATGGAGAGCGGAGAGTGGCTTCTTGCCTGAAGGTCTGCAAAGCCAGAGTAGGGAGAAGGGAAAGAGAAAGAGTAAGAGACTGTCCCAGTCCTCTCCCAAGGGCCTGACCTGGGTTTACACAGAACAAGACCTCAAGACAAGAGTCGGGTGCCCAACCCTCTGTTAGCCAGGGCCACCTTTTTTTTTTTTTTTTTTTTTTTTTTTTTTTTTTGTGTTCCCTCTATCTCTCTTGCTGCACACTCTCCCTCTGTTTTTTTTTAAATATTTAACTTTTGTCCCTCTGTTAGCCAGGGCCACCTTTTTTTTTTTTTTTTTTTTGACAGGGTCTCCCTATACAGCTCTGGCCTAGAATTCACTGTAAACCAGGTAGGCCTTAAACACACAGATATCCACCTGCCTCTGCCCCCCAAGTGCTGGAATTAAAGTCGTATACCACGACACCCAGCTTTTTTCCATTAAAAATAATTATTTTTATTTTATATGTATGAATGTTTTGCCAGCATGTATGCAAGTGTACCATGTACATGCACTACCCGTATAGGCCAGAAGAGGGTGTCGTATCCCCTGAAACTGGAGTTACGGATAGCTCTCTGCCTCTGCCTATGGCCTTGAAAACTCTTCTGATAAATCACCTATTCAAAAGAACAGTTCATCTCAGTGTCCCCCTTGAGCTCCAAACCTGAGACCTTTCACCCTCCACAGCTGTTCTGTGCCCCCACCCCTAGCACTCTATAAAGCAGAGCTGGGGTTCCAACTTGAGCTGGTGGCGGGAGAGGAAGGAGGAGGTCCCCAGGAACTACAGCAGAAGAGCCTCTTTCCACCCTGGCCTGGCCTCCTGACATTTCCACTCTTGTTCCTTCATCTCCACGTGGGGCAGAACAGCCCTCCTCTCTGTATCCAGAACACCTCCCTCCTATCCAGCTCTGCTGCCCACACTGAGACTCTCTTGTGCCCCTGTTGTAATGACCTCAGCTGCCCACACCTCCACACTTGTCCCCACTGTCCCAGGAGTATCCTGAAGAGTACTTTAAGTTATTGGCCCATTGGAAGCCCTGTGCTGGCCTCCCAGTGACCTGAAGATACCCTAGTCTCCATACCTCCAAATGGTCTGGCACTGTAGCCTCTATAGCTCCTGCCCCCAGAACTCCCCAGAGCAGAGCTGTCCCTACAGGGTCTGGGGCACCAATCTGACCTGGAGAAGGAGGGCCCCTGGAATGACAGGAAAAGCACCTTTGCCTCCCTGAGCTGGTCTTCCTCCTCCACGTGGGCTTCAACTCTTACCATGGAGTTAGCAACCCCACAGTGGACCAGGCACCTCTGAGAAGGTCCTGTCCTGGTCTTGATTTGACGCCATCACAGAGAGTAAGGCTCTGTTAACGTCGGGCAGTGTATCACACAGCATGATGCCCATGGTTCTTTCCCCCTGGAATCAACCCAGCTCTGACTCCCCCAAGCCTGTCCCCGCGCCCACTGCCCTGAATATCCCCTGTGGTCCCATGACTCGCCTTTTCATCCTTGGGGAAGATGTAGGCTACTGGCTGTCAGGGCACGTGCTATCTCCAGATAGAACTGGCAGATTCAGGAAACCACAATGTTAGGTTTGGACTGCAGGCACTCAGCCATGCTCCCCTGCAGCAGGCTTTCTCTCTCCACTTTCACAGTTGACTGTAATTCCCATTGCTATGGGGAAATGACAGGCACCCTACAGAAATAGCCTGCCTGTGAGTCTGTAGTCCTTTCTCGCCCAAAGAAAGTTTCCTAAGCAGTCTGAGCAATCAGGGGCTACAAGTGGCCATTGTATATGATGACACATTAACTAAAAGGCTGAACCTTTGCTCCTTTCCCTGTTGCCCAGGAACCAAAGATAACCCGGCTGGAAATACCAACCAGGGGCTACTCATCAACTATACACCATGGAACCTCCCCACTCTGTCTGAGACCTATAATGGGGGACCCCCACTTTGCCTCATGGACCCGAGCTCTCCCCAGAGCCCTGCTATGCTGCTACCTATGACATCAATAAATCTCCTAACATATCTCTTACCCAAGGACACTCTGCCTCAGCATCTCCCTTGAGCCCCTAATCTGAAGCCTTATAAAAGGCACCTCGAAAATCAAGGCACAAGCTCATGGTAGAATATACCCACTGTGTGATGTTCATATTCATTGGGTGTTCTGTATGTGACCAGCTGACAGACCTGCAGTGCTCCACAATGGTATGTGGGGAGTCCTGTGGTCCTGAGCAGGCATCCTTAGACAGAGGCCTGAGGACCTGCAGAGCCCGAGATGTCACTGTGGGCTTGAGCACAGGGTACTCACTTGGGGATGTGTGTATGGCCTGGCTGGCGGGACAGTGGGGCTATGGCGTCCCTTGGTTTAGAGAATCTTGTGGCAGGGTGCTCTGATCACATAGCTCTGCCCCGGTGTGTGCAGTGAGTAACAGAGAGTAAAAGCCTTACCCATACATCTGAATATCAAGTGAACACTTTAGAGCTCTTAAACATCTAGATTCTTTGGCCGTAGCCAGAAATATGTATGTATTTTTGCTTATTTATTGATTTATATTTTTGTGTGTATACTTGTGATGGTGGGCGCATGTATGTGCACATAAGTGTGCATACATGTGGAGATCAAGGGTCAACCTTGACTGTTTGTCTTCTGTAGATGTCCACCTTGTTTTTTGAGAGGGCATCACTCATTGGGACCTGTGACTTGCCTATTCAGCTAGACCGGCCGGCCACCAAGCCCCAGGGATCTGCCAGCCTTCCCAGTGCTAGAATTATAAATGCATACCTCCACACCTGACTTTTTCCTTGGGTTCCGGAGTTCTGAACTCATGCTTGCACAGCAAACCCTTTACTAACCGAGCCATCTCTCCAGCCCCTGTATATGTATGCATTTTAAATAAGCTGTTTGCTACTGCTGTGGGCCACCAAGTCTCTCCTTGCCTTGTTTCTTCTGTCTTCAATCAACCCCCTGCTGACTCAGGCGTCATTGTGATGGGCCAGGGTCGTAAGCCCCAAACATCAAGAATGTTGAATCCTAGAAATATCAAAACATCTAAAGTAAAATCCATGAAAGATCAAAATTCCCAAAGTATTAAGAAAAAGTATTTAAAATGTCCTTTAAGAGATATGTATGTACATGTTAAGAAGCAATTTATTTGAGAACTGCCTAAAAACTTGCCAGGGGACAGGCATGGTAGTACGCACCTTTAAGTCAGGTGGATCTCTGTGAGTTTGAGGCCAGCCTGGTCTATATGCCCTGTCTCAAAACAAACAAACAAACAAACAAACAAAAACAAACAAAAACTTGTCAGGACTTATGCCAGGAATATCTGTTTGTTCATTTGTGTATTGGTTTTCATGGGCCACTTTACACAACAAAACAGACAACAACAGCACCCACTATTCTTGCAAGTGTAAACCTTTAGGAATATTGATAATTGCGTGGATAGGACACTTGGGTTCTATTTTCATCAAGAAATAAGTTGATAGTGGTTCTGGAGAGATATTCAGTTGGTAAAATGTTTGCCTTACAAGCACAAGGACTTGAGGCTCATCTCCAGAACACGCATAAAAAAGTTAGGTGTTGGAGCTAGACCCTATTGGTACTCCGATTACAGAAGTTCCCTGAACCATCTCTTAGCACCTTGTTCTATTCTAACTGGTCCCTATTTTCACCTTTGGGGCTCCCAACCTTATTTCCTATTACTATTCTCTCTGTCTCTCTGTCTCTGTCTCTCTCTCTCCTTTACTAAAATAACGAACAGAGCTGGGCATGGTGGTGGCACACTTTTAATCCCAGCACTTCAGAGGCAGAGGCAGGTGGATCTGTGAGATTTGAGGCCAGCCTGGTCTACACAGTGAGTCCCAGGCCAGCTGTAACTATAGGGTGACCCTGTGTCAACAAATCAAATCAAATAACAAACAGACTTTGAGACTCTTCTGGATTTAGAACAAGGTTGCAAAGACAGCATGACATTTTTTACTGTGCTTCAACCGGCTTCCAGAACTCAGGGGACTTTGGGCAGCACTGGACCTTGATCACATACATACCCACAGACCAGACTTTTCCCTGACCCCAGACTGGTTGGGCAAACAGAGAGATAAGCATTTGCCAACAAAGACTAGACATTGTGCAAGGAAAAGGCGTGAGGGGGCGAGATGACCCCACAAGGAGGCTTGATTGTGTACAATTGCAGACACAATTGTACAAGGGATCTGGTCACAGCCACGTGCCTGGCTATAAGCCTTGTGCCCCCAAGCCTCAAAGTCTAGGCCCTCACTGTTACAAGTTGTTTCCCACTGTAAAGCGGGGACAGTGACAGACCTTGCTGGGTTGTGATAGTAAATGTAAAGTGGCCAGCAGGGGCTGGCACATAGAAGGTTCTTAGAATTCTGGGTGGCAGTAAAAACTCAAGGATTCCGTGTGTTAGCTATTGTGAATAGAACAGCAGTGGACATGGATGTCTGTAGTAGGACACAGAGTCTTTTGGGTATACGCCAAGAATGGTATGGCTAGATCTTGATAGATTTCTAGCCTCTTGAAGAACCTCCACACTGATTTCCACAGTGGCTGCACCAGTGTGCACTCCCACCAGCGGTGACTAAGTGCTGCTTTCCCCATCTCCTTGCCAGTAGTTGTTGTTGTTTATTTTTTGAATCTTAGCTATTCTGACTGGGATAAGATGAAATCTCAAAGTAGTTTTAATTTTCATTTCCCCAATGGCTAAAGATATTGAACATTTAAAAACATTTCTCACTCATGTGCAGTTTATCTTTTGAGAACTCTGTTTAGTTCTTTGCCCCCATTTTTAATTGGGTTGTTTATTTTTTTGAGTTTTTTGTGCATATTCTAGATACTAATCCTCTGTCAGAGGTATAACTGGTTAAGATATTTTTTCCCCATTCTGTAAGTTGCTTCTTTACTTGAATGATGGTGTCCTTTGCTGTACAGAAGCTTTTCAGTTTCATGAGGTCTCATTTGTCAAATCAAGTTAATGCCCAGGCTATTTAAGTCCTGTTCAGAAAGCCCTTTCCTGTGCCTATAAGCTCCAATGTATCCCCCACTTTCTCCTTTATCAGATTCAGGGCATCAGATCATACACTGAGGTTCTTGATTCATTTGGAGTTGAGTTTTGTGAACTGTGAAAGATAGGGATCAGGTTTGACTCTTCCACATAAATCTGTTGAGTTTGACCAGCATCGTTTATTAAACATGCTGTCTTTTCTCCAATGAATACTTTTGGCCCCTTGATCAAAAACTAGTTGGCTATAAGTGCATAGACTTAAATCTGGTCCTTCATTCCAGTCCATTTATCAACATACCTGTTTTTATGCCAATACCATGCTGTTTTTTATACTATAGCTCTGTAGTACAATTTGAAATCAGGGATGGTGATGCCTCCAACCTTCTACTGTTCAGGATTATTTTGGTCATTCTGGTTGTGTGTGTGTGTGTGTGTGTGTGTGTGTGTGTGTCCATATGAAATTTGAGGTTATTTTGTTCAATTTATGTGAAGAACTGTGTTAGAATTTTAATGGGGATTGTGTTGAATCTATAGCTTGCCTTTAGTAGGATGGCCATTTTCACAATATTAATCCTACTGATCCATGAGCATGGGAGGTCTGATGAATGGATAATGAAAGTAAGCTGCATTTACACAAGAAAATACTATTCAGCTGTTAAGAAAAACAAAATTATGAAATTCACAAGTAAATGGATAGAACTGGAAACAATCATCCTGAGTGGGGTAACATAGACCCAGAAAGACAAACATTGCATGCTTGCTGTCATAAGTGGATGGTAGCTTTGGATCTTTAGTATGTGTGTTTCAATTGGAAAATCCATAAAAGTCAGGGAACTGGTAAGGGGCCATGGGAGGTTCTTCAGGACAAGGGAGATATAAATCAGTAATGTAAAGGGGAGAAGAGGAATAATGGAATTGCAGGGGTTAATGGGGTGGGAATGGGAGGGCATGATGGAAGGACAGTGAACAGTGAAGGCATTTTGAAAAAGTCATATGGAAACCTACCATTGCTGAATCTCCCTAAAGTATGCACATATAATCTATAAAATAATTTTAAATGGAGTTACCCCACGATGGAGGGACAATACCCCTACTAGACACCAGAGACTAGCAAATAAAAAGCCCAGTGCCAGGAATGGACTCCCTTTTTTGGAGTTGTTGACCAGGGGATTCCCAAAAAACCTCAGACAATCCTGGCAATTGCCATTGCTCCAGAACTTGATGGTAAGACCCTATTACTGATGACACTACATATATGAGTTGTAGAACAAACAAGGAGAAATCAAGCTGGTGCTGACCTCAAAGCTTCATCCCTACTGGCTAGCTTTCATTGTGCTGAAAAGTGCTGTGCATGCTACCAGAAGAGAAAAGTTAACCATCGACCTTTCCCAGCTGTGAACCCTGTGAGCTATAATAACAACTGACCTGGCAAGATATGGCCATTGGTGCAATAGTGGCACAAATGTTATAGGAGTAGCCCACCATCTTTTGATTGGATTTAAGGCTCGCTTCACTAGATGGAGCCCATCCCTGGCACTGTAATCAGGTCTAGGAACCTGTGGCTAGAGAAGTCACGGGCCATACTGTTGACCTCTACCTACCATTACTCTGCTAAATGGAAGTTGTATCAAACCAACTCCTGATTACTTATCACTCTGCTTGCAGATTAATACATCTCTCAACTCACCAAGGAAGCTTCCTCACGTGCCAGATGATAATTAACACAGAGACTCACAACCAGTCAACATACAGAGAATAAGAGGCTACAGAATGCTTAGCCTGACACAGGACGCCTATATCATACCCTCTCCTCCTGAGGCTCAGGGATCATTGTAGAAGACGGCACAGATAGATAAGAGTCAGAAGTAGTGGGTGAGCACAAGGAAACAGTGTTTTCCAGAGAGCCAGGCAGTTACTCATGTGAACCTATAGCAATTGTGACAGCATGCACAAGTTCAAGTGCCCCAAAATCCCAGCATGAAGAGGGGGAGATGGGCAAGAAGCTCCAGCCTTAGATGAGGGGTTATCAGCAACTGATAGCTGCTGGGAGAGGGAAAGTCAGCTTTCTATTAGGATGTGACACAAAATTAATTGACCAGACTCCAGAGGATGGACTCATACTGAAGAGCATTTAGGGACACAAATTAGACTCCATAAGCCTTAAAAAATAATAATAGAGGACATGAAATCAGGTAGGGGGTAGTAAGGTAAGTGTGGAGATAGGGGAAGGGTTCTGAATGTGATCTAAATACATTGTATGAAATTCTCAAAGAATCAATAAAAATATATTTTTTTAATTAAGAGGTGTGAGAGCTGGAAATATGGCTCAGTAGTTAAGAACACTTGTTCTTACAGAGGACTCAAATTCTGTTCCTTGCACCCATGTTGGGTGACTCATAACCACCTGTCATCTCAACTCCAGGGTAGCCAATATCCTCTTCTGCTCTGGATGGGCACCTGCACACATATAGTAAACACACACACACACACACAAATAAAGAGAAAATAAACCTTAAACAAAATAAGGGTCGTGACCTTGTTATTTCTAATGACACTCATCTTCAATACGATTTGGGGATCAGAGTGCAGGGTGCATCCTTGTGGAATGCAGGACAGATATTCAGAGTGAGGTGGCAGGGGCTCTGCTGTGGGGGACAGTTCTGGGTTTGGTGAAGGAGTCAGTCACTCATTCACATGTCTATCTCCAACATGTCTAATCTCTTTGGCAGAGGAAGGAGCACATTGGAAAGGAGGGAACTCACCTGCATCAACCCAGGGTGCTGCAGCTGACACGCACCTGTACTGGCATTTGTTCCACCTCTGCAGCAGAGCCCAGGGCTGAGGATGGCTGTGGGGCCCCGCTCCCCATTTGTTGTGGTTTGCATATAAAATGCTCCCCACGGACTCATGTGTTTGAACACCTGATCACTGGCACACTCGAGCTGGTGTCAGTGTTTTAGGAGTTATGGAACCTTTAGAAGATAGGGTTTAGCTAAAGGAAGTGGATTTCTGAGGGGTAGACCTTAGGGGTTATAGTCCAGCCTTGCTTTCTGCCCTGTCTCTGCTTCCTGATCACCCAGAGTGAGTAAACAGCCTCACTCAGGCTTCTGCTGCCACAGCTGAGAGCCTCCCTGCCCCCCTCCCGCGTCATGCCTTCCCCACTGGGATGAACTAATCTCAAACCATGAGCTCTCTTAAATTGCTCCTCATGAGACATTTGCTCGCAGTGACGACAAAATTAACTAATACACATTTATCTTGGCTCTATTTCATGCAAGCTACGTGTCTGGATGGGCCTTGCTTTGCTGTAGAGCGAGGATACTGGCGGTGCCTCATGAGGCACTGTGAGGGGAGAAGTGTCGGCACCAAGCCTTGAGTGTGCTGAGTATCAGCACTCCCAGGGCTGCCTCGGTAAAGACAATGAGACGCAGTCTTTGCAAAATGCTTTATTGTTATTGCCAACGTACAACTCAGAGATTCTGTCTACAACTGATGCTCCACTGTTTGGAACAGACTTCCATTGTCCCACCCCCAGTCAGGCCTGCAAGATGGTAACTTTATTTATGGCTGCACACTTCTACCCTGATGCCCAAGCATGTTACTCAACTGAGTTCTTAAATCAACCATGACTGGCCTGAAGCAGCCCAGCCTTTGCAATGATGTCACAGATCTTTGGAGGGGTTCCTTTCCTCTATCCCTCACTGTACACACGAAGAAACAAAGGCCCAGAGAGGGACAGTGTTACTCCCATGTCACATAGCCCCATTCCAGAACCCCTTTCCAAACCATGTCAAACTGACAGTTGCTTCAGATAGGTGGAGGACCAAGCTTTTAAATATGCTTCCTGACAGCCCTCCTCTACCAGGACTAGACTCTACAGAGCTTTGTAGCACTGGACCCAGCACCAATGTCTTAGAATCTGGACCACTAACATGGCTATGGGAGTTTGGACAAGTCAACTGACCTCTCTGGACCTCAGTGCCAGTCACTGATGAAATGTCAGGGCAAAAGTACATATTTGTTAAGATTGCCTAAAGCATCCATTTCTTGCAACTGTGGGAGAGGAAGCAACCATCAGGATATTGATCTTACAAATTATGACACCTCTCTAGGTAACCTAACCTATGCAAATAACTAGCTACCAACAGATGGATGAGCCAGAATGCACCCCTGGCTCCCTCTGTGTAGGCTTGTGGGCTTCAGGAGGAGTTCCACTTCAGGGGTGGGCCACTTTGCCAAAGAACAAAAGATTTGTGGTCTCTGTAATGGCCATCAGAAAGGGCCTGTTGAACACTATCCTCAAAGGGCTCAGTCGTGCTGATCTGAACATGAAGATTGTTCCTGTAGCTGCAGCCGCTCTGGTTCCAGCCTCATCCACCTCCACCATAGCTTTGTGGATCATCTGCAGGGAAACACCAGGCCTCAGCCAGCCACCAGGGACTGGGGGATATCTTCATGGGGTATGGCAAAGCTTCTGCCTTATGATCACTACCATGGAAACATTCATGCAACTGAGCCGTAAACAGCAGGGAACGAAATCACTAAACAGCCAGCCACCTTATTCCAGGCACTGTGCCAGAGATAACTTCACCAGAACAGGCATTGGATTCTCATGAAAACTCAGAGTGAGGGGCTGGAGAGATGTCTCAGCAGTTAAGAGCACTGGCTGCTCTTGCAGAGGACCCAGGTTCGAGTCCCAGCACCCACATGGCAGCTAACAACTGTTTGTAACTCAAGTACCAGGGGAATCCAATGCCCTCTTCTGACTTCCTTGGACATTACATGACATCTTGTAGGGTGTACCTACCTACAAGCAGTCAATACACTCATACACATAAAATAAAAATAATAATAATAAAAAGAGAAAACTCAGAATGATGTGTGACTGGAGAAAGGAGGCTGAGAGACTCAAGTCTTTGTTGGAGGTCACAAGGGTAAAAGGGATGAAATTTGCCCCAAATTGTGAGTTCTGAAATGCATAACACAAAGGACTCCTTCCTCCAAGCTGGGTGGCCAAATATGGTTCCCGTTGTAAGAAGGGCAAGACACAAAAGAGTCTTTGATCAAAATGGAAGTTTTCCTGGGAAAAGGAAGTCATGATAGAACGAGATGGGATGAAATGAAATGGAATGGGATGGAATGGGATCAGATGGGATTAGAGAGAACGGGATGGGAAAGAAGGGATGGTATGGGATAGGCTGAAATGGAATGGAATGAGTTGGAATGGGGTGGGATGGGATGGGATGGAATTGGTTAGGTTAGGTTGGGTGAATAGATGGATGGAATGGAATGGAATTTGTTGGGTTGGGATGGGATGAAATGGAATGGAATGAATTGGGTTGGGATGGCCTAGAATGGGATGGGATGGAGTGGAATTTGTTGGGTTGGGATGGGATGGGATGAAATGGAACAGGATGGTATAGAATGGAGCAGGATGGATGGGGAGGGATGATGAGGATGGAATGGTAATTTCTAAAATCAGGTGCTCAGGAGCCTCTGGACCTACCTCAGACACCTGAATGTTTGTGTGGTCAGTAATTCCAGACAGGTCAGCGTGGGAGGTGAAGATGTCACTGATGCCCAGCTTGGGGAGTATTTTCTCCAACTGATAGGAGCCTTCAATGGAGAACTTGGGGAGGTAAAGCTCGAGCTGCCTGAAGAAAACAGAAGTCTTTCTTAGACAGCATGAGTTTGCTGAGAAACCCTTAAGCCCTCTCCCTCTGGTCTCATAGACCTCTCTGGCACCTTCATTTTGGCTGGATTTACTCTTACTTTAGACTTGGACTTGGACTGCCCACTGTGGTATCACCCCCAGAAAACCCAACTTCCATCCCTGGTTCCCCCTAGTTAGGCTAGGTCCTGGGCTGAGGACCTCATGGGATTCCTTTGGGTTTGGAGACAGTTCAAAGCCCAAGGAGTCCTTCCCACCAGCGCTGTGTGGTTCCAGGGCACATGTGTCCCTGGGCGTAGCTGGAGGTATGTGGGCCCCGGAGTGGGCTGGAGAGTACCTCTTAGTGAGCCTCTCAAGCCACTTCCTCAGCGTTTTCCCATTCAGGCCGTTCTCCACCTGCTGCATCTTGCCTTCGCTGGGGAGAATGAACAGAGCGGTGGCATTGCCTTGGTAGGGGACCCCCACCACCTTGCAGGAGAGGTTTTGGTCCAGGAAGTAGTAATACTCATCTTCACAGCTCATCATGGACACCTGTACCGCCGTCTCAGGCGTCACATGGAAATCTTGCTGGCGGGTGTTTTCGTGACTGAAAGCCGTCTCCCATTTAGCTAAAGGTGAACATGGGGCAGGAAAAACACTGTGTGAGAAGAGACCCTTGGATGTGCTTGGAGATGGAGACGATTACACAGCAGTTCCAGCAGCAGGAGTGGCCACACCCCTTGACCTCAAAGGCAAGTCCCCATATGACTCTGGGGTAGCCTGGGGCTCTTGCGTGCCTTTCCACCATACTTCCAAACTTCTGTCCTCAGAGGCCCTTGACCCTTACTTAGTCTTTTCTGATCCTCTGATATTACTCAAGGCTAAATAACTACTGAGGAAGATAATCAAATACACATGGCTGGGAAGCAGCTGGTCCCCGTGTAAGCACTGTTTGATACTCTCGCCAATACTGGGTTCTCTGAATTTGGGAGGGATGTTGGTAACGGTGATGGAAACAGGGTCTTTCCTATAAGGTCTTTCCCATGCATCCGTCTTTGGTGCTTTCCTTGGAAACTTTCTATGGGATCAAAGCACTCTGAGTGATGGCTTCCAACTTCGTAATAGCTCAAAGGCAGACCCCACTCCCTAAAATTAGTGCAAGTCCTCTGTAGCCTGCTGCAACAGGGTCAGCCATGGACGAGGGATAAAACTTGATGCTCACTCCTTTGGTTTCATGTGCATGCCCAATCATATGTTAAAAGCTGTAGTGGTTTGAATGAGAATGAACTCCATAGGCTTCAAGTATGTGGGTACTTTGCCCCCAGTTGGTGGGGGCTGTTTGGGGAGCCTTGCTGTAGGAAGCACATCATGGTGGGTGGGCTTTGAGAGCTCATAGACTTGCTCCATTTCTAGTTTACCTCTCTGCTTTCTGTGCCTGCTTGAAGATGTGAGTTCTGAGCTTTCGGCTCTGGCTGTTTTCTGCTATACCGTCCACCCCCTCACGACCATGATGGACTCTCATTCTAGAACTGTAAATCCAAATAATCTCTTCCTTCTGTAGGTCGCCTTGGTCATGATGATTTATCACGACAGAAAGTAACCAATACAGAAGCCTAACTCCCACAGGGACTAGGAGGTAAGGGAGGTGATTAGGTGGTGTGAACAGAGCCCTCATGCATGGGATTAGTGCCCTTATAAAAGGGGCCCAAGGAGCTGGTATACCCCTTCCACTGTGAGACTGTAGCTAGACGGTGCTAGATATGAGTCAGGGAATGGGGCTTCAGCAGACACTGAACCTGTAGTTAACCTTGGACTTCAGCCTCCACAACAGTGAGAAACAAGTTTCTGTGGCTTACAAGCCACCCAGTGTGTAGTAGTGTGTTAGAACAGCAGAACAGATCCAGCCACTCACTCTTGGTGATTATAGGAACAATTCAACTCCCTGCCTTTATTCATTTTTCTCTCCCCCTTCCCCCTCTTCCTTCACTCTCAATTTTCTCCTCTCTCCCTCTAACAGGTCAGTGGGTACTGTTCAGGAAGCACCTTGTAATGAAGTTACTCTCTGGAAGGGCACTAAGCAGGGCAGGCACAGAGGGCTGGAGGTCGGGAAGCAGTGTACACTGCCAGGAGCACATGTATGCAGGAGCTGGACCAGGAAGTTAGAGAGGGGCCAGCCCTTGCGGAGAAGCTGGAGAGACAGTTTCAAAGCAGCAACACTTGCCTGGGGACATCAGCAGAAACTCCACTAGGGAGCCAGGGCTTGGGGTAAGGGAGGGCTGGGACCTGGCCTGCTAGCCCTGCTCAGGCCCATATTCCTGTCTCTAGTGGCTCTGGTGTCGGTGTTTTTGTCATGGTATCTGTCTTTTGATAAATACAGCAGCAAGGAAAGAGAAAGTTCAGGTCTGAGCCCAAGTCTCACCTTTGAAGAAGATGTAATTGACCATCACCATGATGTGGGTGCTGTCAAGGTTCTGGATCAAGTCTATAATCTTGCCCCTGGTCTGCTTTGCCACATAGTCATTGATCTGCTTCTGAGCCCTTACAGGGTCCCCAAAGTTGACAGAGAAAGTGTCTGCCAGGTACAGCGTCTTCACGGCACTCAGGAAGCTGTCCCGAACATTCACCACAGGGTCCGTGAAAAGGGCGCTGCCCAGACTCAGCTGGAAGCCATCTCTGGGCTGGCTGAGCTCCTGCAGCAGCTGCTGGAAGGCCTCGTGGAACTTGTTCTCTGGGACATTCTGGAGGTTGAGGCCCAGGCCCTCCAGGATCTGTGTCTTGGTGTGGGAGCCAGTCCCCAGGGAGAGCATGGCCAGGCTCATGGACACACTCATGGGGGAAAAGAAGACATTCTGGTTAGGGGCTGAAGAAGCCAAGGCCCTATAGAGGTCAAAGACAAAGCCCCTGCTGCTGGGGGCCACCATGGCACCTCCCGAGGGCTCCTTGCTTTTCTTCTTCATCTCTCGGGTGTGATGGCGGCGCAGGGTGGCCACCCCAAGGCTGAGGAGCAGTAAGCACAGGAGGGGGAAGAGCTGCATCGTGGGAGCCTGTTCTAAAAGGAAGAGGAAGAAAGAGTTTTCAGAGAGGGTGTGGCCATGGGTCAAAGGGAGAGAGATGAGGAGGAGGCTGACATTCTTGAAGACATCGTTTTCATCCAACGAGGAGGCTGGGTCCTCAGGGCCTCAAAGAGAATGGTGGCACCCGAGTGCTCTGTGGAGGTTTGTAAAGCAGGTGGTGGCTTGAGAGTAGATATTTGGGGATGTGGAGGAGCCAGGGACGGTACAAGCCCAAGGCAGGAGACTGGCCACTCGTTCAGGAATCTTCCTACCTCATCTCTATCTGTTCCCTGTGCTCTGCACTGCCAGCATCCTTGATGAAGCCTGCTCCCACCTGTGGCCTCTGACAGTCACCGACTGGAGTGTGCTGCCCAGCACATTAAGGCCTCGTGTACCGTGAACTCAGATATGTTCCCCATACCTCCAGGGGCCTCAGCACTGCCGGCTTGGTCCTTGGTCATATAAGTGTGTAACCAGCATGTCATTACATCAGAAAGGAGCCACACACAGGCTGGTCCCCTGCCCCTCTGTCAGGCTGCTCCAGGTCACCCTTCTCTGTCTTTAGAGACACTGGCCCCCCTTGAAAAATCTATCTTCTTTTTTTTTTTTTATCTTTTTGAGACAGGGTCTCCCTGTAGTCCCAGCTGGCCTGGAACTCACTATTGTAGACCAGGCTGGCCTCGAACTCACAGAGATCCACCTGCCTCTGCCTCCTGAGTGCTGGGATTAAAGGCATGTGCCACCATGCCTAGTGAAAAATCTATCTTCCAATGTGAGAATCCTTTATCCTTTTCTGCTAAGGACTGAATAGAGCTCCCTCATAATTCTCATGCTGAGGTCCTAACACCCAGCCTCTTGCCATGTGACTGCATTTGGACAGGGGCCTTTACAGAGTTGATGGCGTTATAAAGAGGTCGTGAGGTCATTGGGTGGGCCCTATTCAACAGAGCTGGTACTATTATTATTGCTGTTGTTATTAAAGATAATGTCAGAACACAAACACAAAAGAAAGACTTCTGAGGACAGAGGGAGCAGGTGGTCCTCTGCCAGCCAGTGTGAAAGTGGGGCCTGAATCCTGGCTGCATTGGTGCACTGACACGCCCTTTTGTCCTGCAGAGGAGGTGGCTTTCACCAATTGTGTCTTGAGCCTCTAGGTGGGTCTGTGCCAAGGCTATTGGGTTTACTGTCCTCCCTGTCTCCTTGGCCTTCAGTTCCTCCTTCCTCACACCTGTCTATTCAGCACCACCCTCTACTCTGCCTGGGAAACTTTCTCCAGCCTGGGCTATGTCAAGGCCTCTTTCCATCTCTACAGTAGTGAGGACACCTCACAAGTCCACTGCCTGAATTCAAACAGCAGCCCTCTGTCACCCACTCTGAGCACCCGTAAGATGAAAGTTCACGATTGCCATCCACTTCGGGCACTTGTGTGTGCTGGCTACCTTTTACCATGTACCCTCTGTCTAGACCCACCAACCTCTCCAGCTTCACATCTGTCTGCAGAGGTCAGGCTCCCTTACCAGCTCCATAGCGGTGGTTCAGGGAGGTCAAGCCCCTCAAAGATGTGGCAAAGCTTGGAGCTGGAACCAGTTGTGACCTTCAAACCTTGCTCCAAAGCACAGCTCCCCTAAATCCAGGCCTCTGAGTCCTAGCCTCCTCCACCTGACTCAGCAGCCTCCAAGATAGCCCTAATCTGTAGATAACTCAGACATGACACTCCTGCCCTCCTGTTCTTCACTCCCTTTCTCCCACAGGGAGCCTGAACAGCCTCTTTAGGAATGTGGCGGTGTGGCGTTCTATCCTTTAAACTTGCCTGGCTGCAAGCTACTACCTGTCTTTGGGGTAAGAGAGCCACCCAGGGTCCAACTGCTCTAGAGAAGACACCCCTGCAGATCAGTGTGGCGCTTGTAATCAGCCTGCAGGAGCATCTGGGCAGGAGGGGATGGTCTGCTGCTCCGGTAGAGCCTGCCACAGCCTACATGGCCAGCCAGCTCTTCTTGGCAAGCCCCTTGCCCTCCCTGGACCTCAGTTTTTCCAGTACTAGTGGGTAGTCTGCCACATGTTGTCGCTAGCAACTGTTGTACCCTTCACCCCAGAACCAGAGACCTGGGAGGCAGAAGCCCCTGGGGACCCCGGGAGTGCAGGGTCTGTTCTGGGAGGGCCCTGGCTCACTCAGGCTTCCCTGGGCTGCCCTTCCAGTACAAAGACAAGGCATCTATGAGACATTGTCAGGATTACTATATTCAGTCTTCGCCAAAATGTACTAGTGCTATTTTGCAGATGGACCAACTGAGGCTAGCCAGTGAGTGATGATGCCAGGACTAAAATACAGGTTACTCTGTTTCTTTTCTTTTTTGGAAACAGAGTCTCCTGGTAGCCCTAGTTGTACTAGAATTTGATATACAGACCAGATTGGCCTCAATCTCACAGAGATCTATCTGCCTCTGCCTCCCAAGCGCTAGGATTAAAACCATGCTCCACCAAGCCCAGCTTGCTGATGTTTCTTGGTTGTCTTCTAAGACTCTGGGGAATGACAACTTGGTCCCCTTTGCCCTCACTTCCTTGTGTGTATCCTGTCACCCCTAAGCTGTTCGTCTGTATTACCTCTCTTAAAACTCTCCAGTAACATGGACTTGATATCATCATCCCAATAGTACAGAGGAGGAAACAGAGGGTCAGAGAAGTCTCTCTGGCAGAAACAGGGGATGAAGCCTTTGTGTAGATGTCACGTTCTGGTGACACCCTGTCATGTGCCCCTCCTTGCTTCCCCTCTCTGTAACAGGGCCTTGTTTATCTCACAGTCCTACCAAATCTATTTGAGAAATTGTATGTAGGTCAGTCCTTGGCATTTTTAATCCTAGCCTTTCTCCCCAGGAAAGCGTGTGCTAATGACAGAGATGCCTGGTTTACACTTTCAGCTTCTGGCCTCTGTTATCCAGAGAAGGTTCCCCTGCCCCATTGTGAAATGAATGAATAGATAAGCCCTGTTTCCTCCTCTGGATCTCAGAGATTCAGACCCAGGCTGGATGCTGACTGGCAGCCATAGAGCCAGGCTAGGCATCAGAGCTGGGCTCTCACTAGCCCCAGACACTCTTGCCAAGTTACCCTGAGCATGACTTCCCTGTTATTCACCTGGTCTCTTTTCTTCTTAACAATCACTCTGTAGAGGGATGACTGACAGCTGGGTCTGGCCATTGCACAGCATAGGAGGCTGGAGTTAAGTACAACCCTGATGTAGTACCACAGTCAAAGTCATGGCTGTGTCTGTTACCTCTGAACTCTGTACTCCCCAGGGATGGGGTTCCTCTCTGAGAAGGAGGACGTCACTCCAAGTAGCCATTTCCCTTTTTTGTAGTTTTTTCTTGGACCCCCCATCCTTAGAACAGCTAACATTCCTATTCCTATGTTGTATTTACTTAACAAACTTTCAAGTAGCTCTGGAAACCCAGGAGCATCCTGGGCCCATCCTGGGTGCTGCATCCAGCCAGGGCTGCCTGGTCTCGGGGAGAAGACTATATTTGATAGTCTTCCAGATTACTAAAGGCCCCAGATTCCAGACCCAGAGGACAACATGTCCTATCATTTCCCTAGTACCCTAGCTTGCTCCCCAACAACACAGAGGCCCTTCCTACCACTTCGAGACTAGAACTACTGATCCCTATAAATCCCATACTCTAGTAGGTGTGTCCGATCTTTCAATGTTGCAACACTCTGTCGTCCTCCACAAAGTTCATTCACAAGAATTGTGCAATCAAGTTAGGAAAAAAAGATTGCCAAAGAATTTCTCATTGTTTTTAAGTTTAGGATTTTGCCTTGGGCCACACCCATGGCTATCCTTGGCTCTAGGTTGGACACGCTTGCCTAGGGTCTGTGTCCTACTCACCCACACCCTCAAACCCATGGATCCCCACATAACATAGGCACTCACTCTGTCTCCCACTTGAGTGTCGAGGTGGCTGTTCACCCGGCTCAGGAGAGGGAAGGCTGGACTGAAGTCTGCAATTGTCACTGACCACAAGGACTCTGTCCCCACCCTACCCCAACCCCGCCCCAGACTGCAATGTCCTATCCTAGAAGACTTTTAGTCAACCAGTCAGCTACAGGCAAAGTGGCCGGAGACATCAGCTCTCATCTGGCTGCCTTCTCACTACCTCGCAAACCCACCATGCCACCTTTGCCTGGCATGGTGGGCATTCTGGGAGACAGGAGTGCCAGGCCATTGGAGTCTGGCATTCCAGAGGTGGGAACAGGACCCCGCTGGCCACCTTCCCTTTTCCAAGCTCCTTTGTTTTCTGAAGCCAATTTCCTTTGAATCCAAGGCTTTGAATCACATCCCCCAGGCCTGTGTGGTTTTGGATCCGAAACCAGCCAGCAATCTGTTAATGGAGACAGTGAAAATTTGGAAATGGCAGAGACACAGGACTCATCATAGCCAGCCTGCGTGTCCCAAGATCTAAATGAGACCCAGAAGCCTGCAAGGAATGTTCAAAGTTAGGTGTCAAATTAGGACCTTCCTGTCTGCATGGATGTCTGAGGCCAGAACAAGGCCTCACCCAGAACTTCTGTGGGCCTCGCTGAACTGCCCTTCGCTCTCGTGAAATCAGGGCACACTCACTCTGCCCAACATGAAGGAAGGTTTCCAGGGCCTTGTGACATCTTCAAGGTCCTCATAGAGACAGCTTTCAGTCGGCACAGTGCACTGTGTGGGTATAACCCAGGAAGGTGTGTGGATGCAGGTGGAACGTGGAGCTGGCAGAGGCAAATGTGGGTCAGGTATGACCAAGGGAAAGTGACCTTGATGGGTGTCAGCCAGGCAGGCACCTACACTCCCCTCCCAGGACACATCCCTGTACTCTGTAACTCCAGGACTGAATTATATTCTTCTCAAGGTCAGGCACTGAAGTCTTAACCCCAAGGGCATCAGGTGGCCTTGGAAAAAAGGTCCTTGTTACAGGTGTAATTACTTAATGTCACACTGGACCAGGGTCATTCTCTAATCCAACATGACTGGCCCCTCTCTGTCTCTGTCTCTGTCCCTGTCTCTGTCTCTCTCTATGTATGTATGTATGTATGTATGTATGTATGTATGTATGTATGTCTCAGATGTTGATCCTCAGGAGCCATCCACCTTGCTTTTTTGAGACAAGGTCTCTGACTGACTGGGAGCTCACCAAGGAGGCCTTGGGGATCCACATGCCACTGCCTCCTCAGTGCTTGGATTAGAAATGCACACAACCATTCCCAGAGCTCAGGCTTCTGGATTCCAGGGTGGAGTGAGTTGTCCAGGGCCTCAGCTTGTGGTATTTTGGGACGGCAGTCTTAGTGAACAAGTCTGTCAGCTGGAACCCAGCATCCCGGCCCAGTGCGGGCTCCATACTCAGCGCTCTACTACCTCTGATGAAAAGCACCAGGCCGGCCTGGCTCCTGGCATTCTCAGATTCGGGGAACTTGTCAGCACTGTACCCACGCCACCTCAGAGAAGGGTCCCTCCTTCCCAGGTGGTCAGTGATGCAGCCATCTGCCCTTCACCTGTCACTGAGTGAGAAACGGGCTTGGGGCATCTTCTTCAGGGGTGCCCATGTCCATTCTGCCATTTATAGGGCTCTGGCTGCCTCAGGGCTCCACACCCCAGATGTCACTCCATTCACAGGATTAGCATTCAGATCCACAGCATGCCACACTTCTTCTAGCTGGCTGGCCAGTGGCCCACGGTTCTGTGACACAATAAGCAGTATATGCTCAGACCTTCAGATCGAGTCAGCCGTTGTTGCTCCTGGATGGGAGTGGGATAATCTGTCAACCTGCTAATACTTGGTCTTTGCGCCTGGCTCCTGATTAACCATTCCCAAGATACTTGCAATTTCCTGAGTGAAAAGAGTACCTGACACAGGAATCCCAAATCCTTTATGAGAGAGGGTCTCTCCTGGGTGATAGCAGTGTCCTTTGTTCTAAGGTGGAGACACTTGGTCCGGACAGCTCCAGGCTGGTGTCTCATCAGAGAATGAATTCTGAGAGCAGAAGGTTAGGAGTTTCACTCCTCTCTCCACCCCTCTCTCCACCCTTTGACCTCTGGGGATGGGAGAAAGGCAAAGGTTGAGCTGGCCACCAATGGCTAGTGATGTAATTAACCACATCTATGTACTGGAGCCTCCATAAAACTCAGAAGGAGCAGGTTTGGAGAGTTTCCAGATATCTTATGGTTAATGCTGATAGCCAACTTGACAGGATCTAGAATTATCTAGGAGACAGACCTCTGGGCCTGTCTGTGAGGACTTTTTAGATTAGGTGAGTTGAGGTGGGAAGATACATTCTAAATGTGGGCAGCACCATATGACGGGCTGGGGTCCCAGACTGAATAAAAAGAAGAAAGCAAACTGAGCACCAGCGTTCATCTCTCTGCGCCTCAAACCTGACCCTGCTTTCCACTGCAGTGAGCAGCCGTCTCTACCCGTCCTGCAGGGAGTGACCAAGACACTCCCAGATACACCTACCTGGCTCCTTGACCCTCCCAGTGTCAGGACGTAGCCCAGGCCCTACTGTGAGACCTGGCAGCATCTCCACGTGGGGTTTTTGATTTACTTAAATGTAAAAAAATTCTCCAAAGACTGTTTTGAAGCCTAAGCAACAGTCTGGCTTGAAGAGAGGGAGCAGAGGGGGCTGAAGAGATGGCAGAAGACCTGGATTTGGTTCCCATCATCCACATGGTGGCTAACAAGCATCGGTAACTCCAGGAGATTCGACACCCTCTTCTGGCTTCCATGGGCATGGTATAACATGAGTGCATTTACATATATGCAGGCATAACACTCATAAAATATAAATA
>NW_008341878.1:79091-103033 GCF_000622305.1 Nannospalax galili | reverse complement strand
GATACAGGAGGTGGGGGGGGTAGCCAGCACCAGAGGAGGCCTGGACCACCAATAGAGGACTTTGAACTTCGTCTTGTAAGTGAGGGAGCTATTGACTCTACGTAAGGAAGGAATGAGCTCAGTCACCATAAGAAGACATCACCACCCTGGCTGACTTGAGGGTGACTTGTTCCCTCGTCTTTCCTTCATCACATTGGGTCTCACACGTGCACACACCACCCAGGCTGGGCCATTGCCATAACGAGCCTACATTGGCTGCTTTCAGCCTGTCTTCTACCCACCCACCCTACTGTGTCTGTAGGGGCCAAGAGGGGCATAAATTAGCCTAGACCCAACTCTCTCACTCTCGCTCTCTCCCCTTTAAAAATATTTTATTTTATGTGTATGAATGTTTTACTTGCTTGGATATAAGTGCACCCTTGGGACGCAGTGCCTTCAGAGGCCAGAAGAGGGCATCAGATCCCCCAGAACTGGAGTTAGCAGTGGTCATTAGCCACCACATGGGTGCTGGGAACTGAACCCAGGTCTTCTGCAAGAGCAGCTAGTGCTCTTTACTGCCGAGCCATCTCCAGCCCCTCAACTTTATTTCTTAAGGGAATAAATCCAACTTGCCAGCAGGCACAGGGGAAGTGGATGGATAGCTCAAGTCAATCATGTCCTTCTCCGACCTATGGGACCCCTGGGGTCCTGAATGTTTACAAGTCCTAGTGAATGTAGCCTGCAGCAGGGACATCCACCAAGCCCCAGAGCCATCCCTCTCAGCAATTGCCTCCTACAGAACTGTTCTGTCAGCATTCTCCTGAGGGTGTCCTGGGTCCTACTTGAGGCTGTTTTAGAGGCTGGAGGGGGAGCAACCCATTTGGTCCTTTCTTCTCCCCTTCCCTTGGTGATGCTTTTCTGTTGTGAGCTGAGGGGCTACAGCTTGCTCCACATCTTACTTTTCTGGTTTCCAGGCAACCAGTCTATTCCTGGACTTTGTGGCTTGCTGGGGCCAGGGCCATGTCAACACAGTCCCTGGAGTATCCTGAGTAATGAATGGATGGCAGCTGGAGGGGGATGTCCAACCTGCTCTCCTGGGTCACCAGTGACTATTCTGTCTTTGTGGTATGGGGCATCTTGTATGCCATGGCCAAGGGTCAGGGCCTTTGGGTCCTGTTCTTAAGTCATGGCCTGAGTTTTCAGGACTGGATCCAGGTACCCTGGACACCAAGCAGTCCCCCAGAAGGGGTGTGGTCAGCGTCCTCCAATCTTGAAGTCTGGAAAATTCTTTGAGCTGCTCCTGGAGTAACCAGCCCTACCCTTCCTATCAGAGCATTTTTGAAAAGAGATTCTGTCCCAGTTGGACCTACAGGGCTTGCAGAGCTGAGTGCTAATCTAGAACCTTCCAGAAGATCAGTTAGGCCTTTCAGAGACTGGTATTAGGAAGAGAAAGTCCACCAAAATGTTTCCAGGTTTAGAGTCCCCCCCAAAAGCTGTGTCCATGTTTGAATAGCAAAAGTGTCCAAAGGAGAAGGGTCTGCAGTGCCCAGGGGCAGTTGGTTGGGGACAGGCTCACTCTCAGAGTCAGTGGCGGCAGTACTGGTGATCTGGGGCTGTGGGTCTAATGGAAAGAGTAGTGGGGCTGATGTGTACATAGCACTATTTTAAGGTTTCACACATATAAGTGTTTAATATTCCCCATGATTCTATGAGGCAGAGAGTTAGTGTCCCATTTCAAAGGTGAGGATACTGAGGCCCAAAGAGCTAAAATGAGTTTCCCAAGATCACACAACTTCCAAGCAGCAGAGCTGGGCTCTGAGCCTGCCAGATAAGGTTGAATGTGCAACAAATGGATGCAAAATGAGTCACCTGGCTTGTAGCGAGAGGGTGAGGGCTGATTGCAAAGCATTGTGGGAGTTCTTGTCATGAACCTCAAAGCAGAGGGTGAACTGGATCCAGGAAAAAATGGGGAAGGGTCCCTCCTGATTTCACTGTCCCCAGCTCTCACTGTTTTGTTGAAGTCAGAGAGGCCATGCTGGAACTCAGCATGATACAGACACACTGACTACCAATACAGTCGCAAGGTGCTGCCCAGATAAGATGTCTACTGCAACCAGAGCCACTTCCTACGAGCCTGCCTCCTTCTCCAGAGATAAAACTAAACCCTCCTGGATACTACAGTGGTCCCTCCTTTGAGAATTCACTCTACATTCTGAAGGGATCTAAGCTAGATCAAAGGGGACATTGCATATCATTCAGGTGGGGAAACTGAGGCTCAAAGGGAAATGGGTTTTCCTGAAGTTCCAGAGCATGTCAGCAGCAGGAACAGTATATAAAATCCCTGCTCCTGGGGCTGGAGAGACATCTTAGTGGTTAAGAGCATTGGCTGCTCTTGCAGAGGACCTGGGTTCAATTCCCAGAACCCACATGGCAGCTAGCAACTGCCTGTAACTCCAGTTCCAGGGGAATCTGATGTCCTCTTCTGACCTCCATGGGCATTGCACAACGTGGGTACACTTACATGTATGCAGGCAATACACTCATCCACATAAAATAAAATTAAAAACAAAACAAAAAAACCCCTGCTCCTGTTCCTGTAGCATGGTCCCTGGTCACAGCTGTCTGTGCTGGGAGCAGCACTGGTCAGAGCTCATGGCCACAGGCGAGTGCTTCTCTTGAGCCTTTCTTTCAACAGATGTTACAGTTTGGATCTGAAATGTCCTCCACAGGCTTCCGTTTGAATATTTATTCCCTAGCTGGTAGCACTGTTTCAGGAGGCTATAGAACACTTAACAGTTGGTGTCCTGCCTGTAGAAGAAGGTCATAAGGGGTGGGTTTTTGAAAATTAAATTCAATCCTGGCTTCACTCTTTCTAGTTCATCATGATGTGAACAGCCTCCTGCACACACTTCCACTACCATGAACCGAGCCATGCCTTCCCTGCCACAAGGGACCAAAACCTCTGAAACAGTGAGCCCAAATAAGTCTTTCCTTCCTTAGGCTGCTTCTGTCAGGCATTGTAATGCATCCTAACATCTGGCCAGTGCCCAGGCTGCCTCCCTTGGAATTCTCCCTACAAACACCTTCTCAGTCCCTCTTTTAGAATGAAACACTAACCCCTGGGGCAGCTGACTTCCCTTCCCCACATACCTGAACAGCCCTGTGGGACTTGCAGTACCTCCCACCCCATATCTGGGACCATGCTTGCTACGTGAGTACAGGGCAAATCCTGGAGGAAGAAGCAAAGGACCCATTTGTGTCTACTACATGTGAGGCACCACACACAGCAGGGTCTCAGAGCTGTCATTTGGTTTAATCAGTGTGGCCCCTAGGAGAGCCTCGCCCACTTTCCAGCCCACCTCATCCCATCCTTCTTCCTTGCCACTGGCTTCTTTCTGGAGTCAGGGCCCATTCCCTGTTCCAAGCCACGGACATAAAGCTGCTCACACCCAGCCCTCCCTAGCTACATCATTCTGGTAACAGACCAGCTAGTCATGAGAGGGCTATGGTGCTGTGGGGTTGAACACCTTGCCCAGGAAGATGATGGTTTGGGCACTGGTAGAAAAGATCACAATGAAGAATGGCCGGTTAAACATAAGGACACGATTATAATAATGTGCAGAATAAAGGGAAAAAAAGGATCTGGTGGTCGCTGCAGCCTTGGTACCAATTTCATTCACTTCCAGGGTGGCCTTGTGGAGACTCTGAAAGAGAAATCACAGGCATCATCTCAAGACAATATGGGAGTGCTGGGCCAGAGTTGGGGGACCAGGAACTGCTGGGGCCAGCACCTCACCTCCAGCTGCAAAGTCGTGTGTTGGGTGTGTCACATACTGGGAGATCACTGAACTGCACAGCCTCCGGGTAGACAGTAATGATAGCTATCAGTCCCAAGCCCCTCTGTGTGCCATGTCAGTGTGCCCATGTCATCGGCTGGTTTCATCCCCACCCCTTTGCTATTTCTTTCTTTTTAAAAAATATCTTATTTATTTATTTATATTTTTAAATTTTATTTTATGTGTATGAGTGTATTGTCTGCATGTGTATAAGTGCACCCATGTCGTGCAATGCCCATGGAGGTCAGAAGAAGGCGTCGGATTTCCCCGGAACTAGAGTTACGGATGGTTGTTAGCCACCATGTGGGTGCTGGGAATCAAACCCCAGTCCTCTGCAAGAGCAGTCAGTCTTAACCACTGAGTCATCTCTCCAGCCCCCCCTTTTCTATTTCTGCAGTGAGTTCTCCACTCTTTAAGGCCATGACTCATGTTGGTACCAGGCCCCTGACCCAGCCCAGAGGCATCTGAGGGCAGGGGTTGGTCATTGGTCTATCATGTCTCAGCACTGAGACTGTGTCCAGCACCTGGTGGGCTGGCATACGGATGCTGATGCCTGTGGAGGACTGAGATGATGTGGGCTCTGAAAGACCACATGGTGGCAAGGCGAACACATGTCATCCACATACTTCCAAGGGGCAGAAGTTCCCCACAGTTGACAACCCTCCATGACTTACTTTGGACAGCTTTAGTTTCTCCTGTTTGGTGATGCCAGAGAAGTTAGCCCGTGAGGAGAAGAGGTCCTGGAAGCCCAGGTCCGGCAAAATCTGATCCAATGCATAGGAATTTGAAATGGAGAACTTGGGCAAATACAACTCAACCGTTCTGTAAAAGTACCTGGAAGGAGCATCAAGAAACACATTACAGTCTGTGTGTGTGTGTGTGTGTGTGTGTGTGTGTGTGTGTGTGCGCGTGTGTGTGTGTGTCTGCAAGTATGTGTGGGATGCTTATGCACAATTGGGATGCTTATGCACAAATGTGTACAACATACGTGTGAAGGCCAGATGTCATTCCTAAGGTGCTACCCACCCCCTATTTTTCTTTTGAGACAGAGTCTTTCATTAGCCAGGAACTTGTCAAGTAGATTAGTCTGGCTGATGAGTAGGCCCCAAGGAATCCACCTGTATCGATTTCCCCAGAACTGGGATTACAAATGCCTACCACCATCACACCCAGCTTTTAAAATGTGGGTTCTGGGGATTGAACTCAGGTCCTCATACTTGCAAAATAAACAGTCTAATGACAGCTATCTCCCTAGCCTGGGGCATTAGATTATTGGGGCACTTGGGGCCCCACCTGATCTGAGTCTTACTTAGAGGAGAAATGACTACCTCTATTCCACCTGAGTTTGGCCACCAGCAGCACCTGTGATTCCATCAGCACCTTAGATGAGTGCTCACGGCGACTCAGAGCCCAGGTGTCAGCTTATTCCTGCCCCCCGCCCCCCCCCCCCTCCACAGAGGCTGCATTCTGGGGATGTGCAGGTACCTTGGGAGATGGGGTCAGCCACCCCCATGGCAGGTTGCCTTTGTCTCTTCTGGGGTCCTATGGGTTGCCTCTGTTCTGGATCAGCTGATTTCCATGGGCTGGGTTCCTGCCCAAATGTGGTGTGAATTCCCAGCTGCATGGGGCCTCTGCCTGGTCTATTTCTTCTATGTGATTGGAAACTTTCCTACTCAAGGCTCCATAATGATGGGAGATACCTTGCAACTTCTTTGGGTGGGTGAATAGAATTTTCTTAACCCTCTACAACCACTCAGGCAACCATCTGCCTGGAGGTCTCTATATTCACTGCACAAGGGTTGACCCTCAGAGGAAAAGTCACTCTAAGGCTGACGCAGTGAATTCAGGACAATAATTCTAGAGAGGTTCTCTCCACTGATGAGAATGAGACCATGGACAAAGCACTATAGGAAAGTTGGCTGTCTAAGGAAACCCATGGAAGTCTCAGAGCCAGGCCAGTATGGCCACACTGCACTCCCTATTCCAGGCACTGGGTTTCCTGAAGGGGGGGCCCATTTGCATGTGGCTCTGTAGATTTGGCATCATGTGACATTCTGATTACCTGTGTTGGAGCAAGCGGTTCCACCTTTCCAGCATGCCAGGCGATAGCACCTGCTCCACCTCCTTCATCTTGCCTTCACGAGGAAGGATGAAAAACGCCACAGCCTCGCCTCGGTAATCCATCCGCAGCACTGAGCAGGGCACGCGTTTGTCATGGATGTACCAGTGTTCCCGTTGATCTTGCAGCATCATGGGCACCTTCACAACGGTGTTCTCATCCACATGGAAGTCACGGACAACGACTCCGGAGAAAGGGAAGGGTTTCACCCACAGACCTGAAGGGTACAAGGGAGGCACAGACGCCAACCCTTCAGCAGGAAATGCCACCTGCAGCCCCTAAGCACAGGACAGCCACTGCAGACCTCCCTCAGTGCTCCCCCATTGCACCACTGGAGGAATGGTTGCTGGGAAGCGTAATCTTGATTGGCAGTTTGATTCAACTGAGAATCACTGGTATTAGCGCTCCTCTGGGCGTGTTTGTGAGGACATTGCCAAGAACAATTCCGTCACAAGGGCTCTGATCTAATGAGTGGTTTAATC
Source organism: Nannospalax galili (assembly GCF_000622305.1). Taxonomy (NCBI): domain Eukaryota; kingdom Metazoa; phylum Chordata; class Mammalia; order Rodentia; family Spalacidae; genus Nannospalax; species Nannospalax galili. The sequence goes on along the minus strand of NW_008341878.1, from coordinate 96,617 downwards.
ATTGAGACTCAAAATCTATTGGACTGTTGGGACATGGTGGGCTGTGGAAGAGGGGCCTGGGTGGAGGAAGTAGGACCTTGAGGGTGTGTCCTCAGGGGCTGTGTCTTTCCCTGGCCTCTTCCCCACTTCCTGTCTGCCACGATGGGAGTTTTTCAGTCAAGTCCTCTCTGCCACGATGGACAGAAACCATGAGCAAAACAAATCTTTCCCCCTTTAAATTTGTTTATGACAAGCATTTTGTCCAGCAACAAGAAGCTGAGAGGCAGACAGGGCCAGACTGTATCAGGGACCTCTATATCTGTCCACGGTCACAGCTGCTTGTGAGACTTCCAGGTCGCAGTGGGGCTCAATCCACTTCCAAATTACAGCTTGTAGCCAGAATCCTTGATCAGGAAGGAGGAGAAGGCAGAGTGCAAGCGCCCCCTGCCTTGGGGAAAGGAGGCTGGCTTTGTGCTATACGTGCAGAGAGGAGAGGAGGTGAGAGATTTCTGTCTAACACACCCCACCGCTTTCAAAACGAGAGGGAGAAAAGAGAACTAAGTGGAACTGGGCTGCGAGGAAGGCAGGAAAAGGAGCTGCCCATCTGGAAAGTCAAGTGCTTATGTGAGGGCATTGTGGGCCTGGGTAGTGTGACCAGTGAAGAGCCACATTCATAAGCATCAGGAGATGCCAACGTCCTGGGTCATGTCCTCTAGCCACATCTAACTGCAGGTGGACTAAGCGGGCTGCTGACATTAACCAGCCATACAACTTTGCAAGGTAAGTTCAAGAGTGAGGTTGGGGGTGTTTGCATGGAGGTGATTGCAGTCAAAGCTGCTGAGGCTAAGCTGTGGGAGGAGGGAGGCAACACCAGAGGATGACAGTGAGGCAAGAGGAGGCAAAGAGAACAGAGCGAGGTCTCTACAGCAGCGCATCAGTCCCGGGATCCCAACCCATCCTGTCGTGTCCTCCACACCAAAGCCTGTACCACTGTGTTTTTTTCCTTCCTCACTCACTTCAACTTAAGAAGTTGGTTTTAAATGGTTCAGTGATGCATGAGCGTTCCACATATAACACATATATATGGTGACTAATATGCATGAATTATTGTCTGGGACTGTTTCCCAGAATTTTGCTCTTTGTTGACTCTAAATTGGAGCTGGTTACAAGCTGAGATTGGGGGCTAAGATGGCTCAGCAAATGAAAGTGCTTGCCACTAAGCTTGCCAATCTGAATCCAATCCCTGAGACATATGGTCAAAGGACAGAACCCATTCCCACAAGTTGTTCTCTGACCTCCACCCACGCACTCCGAATCCTCCTTCTCCCCACTCCCAAATAAATAAATAAATACAATAACAAGTTGACATTGAAAAGTGGTCTAAGCTGAAGATGGGGTCATGGGTAGACATGGGGGTGGCTATGTGTTCCAGTCTATCCCTCTGCCTCCCAGTCACAAAGCATGGGCTGGCCCCATGCTGACCTTACCTTGGAAGTAGATGTAATTCAGCAGGACCATCTTGATGTCAGGACTCAGCCCACCACTGACAAAATTTGTGATCATCCCATGAGTTTTTTCCTTCACATAGTGGTTGATGAGCTGGGTGGTACCCTCAACATCTCTGAAGTCAGTGCGTAATAATTCGGTGTTATAGGAGCCCTTGGTATCCCGGGTGAACTCGGGGAGTGGCTCCAGATCTTGGCTCAGGACCAGTGCATTGCCGACATAGGTGTTCACCTCACCAATTGGGAGACTGAGTACTCGTTGTGTGAACCGGAAGCCCTCATGGATGATGGGCAGTGGGAGCTCTGTGAGGTTGAAGCCCAGGCTTTTGAGAATCTGAGTCCTGCTGTCTCCGCCTGCCCCCAAGGACAGCATGGCCAGGGCGGTAGAGATGCTGATTGGGGAGAAGAAGATGTTTTTTCCTGAGCTTTGGGATGCTATCAGGTGGTAGAGGCGGAAGGCAAAGTCGATATTGCTGGGGGCGACCTTTCGGCTGGGGGCGTCATACGCATTGAACTGAAGTCGTTCAAAGGTGGCATTGAAGCTATCATCCCTCCCGGCCTGCTCTTCAAGTGGGTAACTGTGAGAAAGTGCCAAGAGCCCAGCTAGAAGGAGGGCCAGGTACTGGACACAATGCATGCTGGGGCTCTCAGATCTGTGGAGGAAAAGAGATGTCTTGGAGATTCTAGAAGCAGACAGGAGCCCTGGTGAGCTGACAGCAGTGGGTGTGGCCTGGGAGGTGATGAGGTTCAGTTTAAGTGACTGCAAATACCCATTCAAATTGTTTTTGTCCTGTGTTTGCTAAAACCTCTCAAGAGAGTGGTTTAAACTAGTCAGAGCTGCCCCGCCCCTCTTTTACTGACAGAATAAATTTCACTGGGCTGGAGAGATGGTTCAGTGGTTAAGAGCACCGGCTGAGGACCTGGGTTTGATTCCCAGCACCCACATGGAGGCTATCAACTGTCCTTAACTCCAGTTCCAGAGGATCCAACACCCTCTTCTGGCCTCTGTGGGCACTGCACAGCATGGGTCCACTTACATACATGCAGGCAATACACTCATACACATAAAGTAAGAAAGAAAGAAAGAAAGAAAGAAAGAAAGAAAGAAAGAAAGAAAGAAAGAAAGAAAGAAAGAAAGAAAAGAAAGAAAGAAAGAAAGAAAGAAGAATAAACTTCACAGCAGAGCTAAATTCTGTACCCAAAAAGCATTCCTGTCAGCCATCTTTAAACATACAACATACGATCTGGAGCTGAGCCTCAGCCTGGAGTGTGTTCCCCTCTACGTGTGACAAGTCTTTCCAACATGAAGATGCTTAAATGTCTCCAGTGTGTTCAGAGACACACTGCCCACTCTGCTGCTCTCCATACACAGTAAAACCTTGCTTCTCTCTTCTGTTCCTGCCTCTTCGCACATACAGGGGTGAGCCCATTGAGACCCATTACAGAGGCACACCCTCAGCTCCATCAGTGGGAGGCAAGGGAGTGCCCAGTCCCCTCTACTGCATAGTGGCAACACTAGCATTTGGTAGCATAGTTTTAGATGTGCAAAGTGCACTCCTATGTCTCCAACCCACTTCATTTGCCAACGCTGTGAGATTGACTGAATTCTACTGTCTTTTCAGAGAGGAGGAAAGCGAGGGTCCAAACATGACTTGCAAAAGTCACCAACTAGCCAGTGAGCTTGAGCCCAGATATCTAGGCTCTGCCAGGCCCTGCTTCCCCTGCAGTTCTTTCCTGAGACTTTATCTCAGCACTCTAGGGACAGGATACCGAGGCTGTGAACACCGAGATTATTGGAGCATCCAGTTTGGTCATCCCACTGTACTTCCTAGTCTACAGACCTCTTTCCTCCACTGCCTTATGATCGTCCCTCCTAGACAGAAGTAGGAAAAACTAATCTTCCAGTTATCATCTGGTCCAGAGTCAAAAGTGACGTTCAGTGAATGACTTTCTCAGGTTGCAGTGGTGAGAACTCGACCTGCCCAAGACCGGCCGCTTGATTTTCTACACTGAATCAACTCTTGTTCCATCCAACAGTCCTACTTGCTGGATTCTTAGACCAGACGCTCGGCAGCCACCCTGCTCATCTCCAGCCTTCTGTGCACTCATGGGCACATCCCGTAAGTTCCTTCCTGGACCACTCATCCCTGTATACCAGGGTCCTTGTTCCAGGCTTCACGGCTTTCCCTCAGGATAGACCAGAGAAACTACGCACAAAGGGCCTTCTGCTGCCATCCTTGGCTTTGCAAGCCAGTTTCTGTAGCCACGACCCACTCTGCCCTGGATACTAGGAAGCAGCTATCAGGAGGTTCAATGTTCCAGGCTCTGCATGGTCTCTGAAATCTGAAATTCAAATAACTTTTAGGTGTCACAAAATAAAGTCTATTGATTTTATTTTCTTCTTGTGGTACTGGGAATCGAACCCAGAGCCTCAAGCCTCCTAGGAAAATGCTGTCTCTCTGAGTTTTACCTCCAGAATCCCCAGTCATTTTTTCACTTTTATTTTTATTTTATGTGTACAAGTGTTGTGCCTGCATGTGTGTAAGTGCGCCTGTGTCATGCAGTGCCTACAGAGGACAGAAGAGGGCTTCGGATCCCCTGGAACTGGAGTTATGAAGGGTTGTTAGCCTGCACGTGAATGCTAGGATTTGTACCTGGGTCTTCTGCAAGAACAGTCAGTGTTCCTAACCGCTGAGCCATCTCTCCAGCCCTTTTTTTCACTTTTTTAAAAAGTAGGCTTATTGAACATGTTGTGAGAACAGAACACGGGGGGCAAGGGAGTAAAAGAATCACCTGTCTGCCTACCTTTTATTTTGAGGTAAGGTCTCACTAAATTACCCAGGCTGGCCTTGAACTCCCTCTCAGGAAGGCCTTGGAGCTGGCCTCCTGCTTCAGTCTCCTGAGTAGCTGGGATTACAGTCCTGTGCCTCCAGGTCTAGTTACATTTTTCAACTATCTATACTTCTTATGTCTATATTTTACATTTAAACTTCTATTTTCAGTTTACTTTATACATTTTGTGTTGACATTTTTGTAACTGTCCTTCTTAGCTTGAAACAGTGGGCCACGTTAGGCCCATGACTGCTGATCTTGGTATAGAGAACAGTAGCTCTTCCTGGTCTTTCTCCTCTGCTTCCTCTTCATATGGGAGGGAAAATTTTTTAAAGAATATTTTATTGATTATTTTTATTTTATGTGTATGAGTGTATTGTCTGCATGTATGTGAGTGCACTCGTGTCGTGCAATGCCACAGAGGTCAGAAGAGGTCTTCGGATTCCCCTGGAACTGGAGGGAAAATTTAATAGCAAACCTGGACCATTCTACTCACCTGCTGAGCACCCCTCTTCCACATGGCTTCCTGGAACAGCCCCCCACCCCCGCTTCCCCACATAGCTTCCTAGAACCTCCCCTCCACATAACTTCCTAGAACCCCTGCCCCCATATAACTGTCTGGAACCCTCTTGCCCACATAGCTTTCTAGAATCCCCTCTCCCCCACATGGCTTCCTGGGACTCCATCCCCGCCTCCCAGCTTCCCCACATAGCTTCCTAGAACTTTCCCTCCACATAACTTCCTAGAACCCCCACCTCACATAGCTCTCTGGAACTCTCTTGCCCACATAGCTTTCTAGAATCCCCTCTCCCACACATGGCTTCCTGGACCCCCCCTTCCCCACATAGCCTTCTAAAACCACCCCGCTTCCCACATAATTTCCTAGACCTCCACCTAGCACCTCATAGTCCTCTGTGACTTTAAGTGAACTGCCCAGAACTCCCCTCTGACATGCCAGCAAGCACCTAACCTGGGAGCCTTGGAAGACCTGGGCTTGGTTGATACTGCCCCTCCAGTGGGGGCTTTTGGAGTTTGAGTGCCAGTGGCCCTGCAGGGGCACTGAGCACAGGTACACCAGGCTTCTCCTAGCCTCTGTATTCCTCAGAGTATGTAGGGAAGATGACCTACTCAGTGTGCCCCAGACTACCCTAGCTTTAGCACTGAAATCCGATGACCCAGGAGAGCTTCTAGCTTGGGGAAAACCAGGATGGTGGGTCACCCCATTTTCCCTGGTTTACTCACAGAACGGCCTGTCCTGTCGTGGCCCTCGGTGGCTGTCTGGGCTGCAGAATGGCTTATCAAGCCCAGGAGAAGGGGAAAATAAAGCCCTCTGATCCCCACCTGCTGCCTCCAAATGAGCTAATGATTAATGAACAGATCCATGGTACAGAGCAGTCTCCACACCGAGAAACTTCACCGGAAGTGAGCAAGACAGTGCCTCTCTCCCCTCCCAGGGGAATCCAGGATGCTGTTACCTTCTTAAGCCTGCACAGCACATGGACTTTTCCCAGGGGAAACCTGGGGCAGTTGTAGTCTCTGCCTAGCCTCTCATGAACTGTGTGAATGTAAACTCACCAGCTCTTTCTCTGGGCTTCAGCTGATTGCCTCCCACCTCAAAATGAAGGGTTGAACCAGAGCAAGGGCAGCAAACATTGGTGCCCTCATGAGCCAAGTGAGGAAGTTTTCAGGACGGCACGGTGGGCATATGGAACCGGAGCGAGCTAGTTCTCACAGGCTAGATGCTACCAACTACAAGCCAAACCCTGCCCAGGGCCTCCAAGTTTACAGCCCTAGACTGTGTAATTTCTGAGGCTGGAACCCCTGAGATGTCACATACGGGACTCTAAGGACAGTGCATTCAGTACAGTGATGGGGTGGGATGGGACCAGACCCCTCCTGGACCAAGAACCCAGCTTCTTAACTCTGGACTTGAATATTCTCTTTCCAGGAGTCAGCAAGCCTCTGCATGCTGGAACCTTCTGGGGCAGCTGTTGCTCAGGCCATTTGAGGAATGACACAGGGGGCAGGCATCACCCTCAGTGTCCTGAGAGGAAATAGCCATTCAGATTTTCCTCCAGACTTTCTGAACATGCTACCGGGTGCAGAGCTCTTTGACTCAAATGGAATCCACACATCAAGCTCCAGGATAGGGCTGGGGTCCCTAAAATTAGCAGAGGAATGGATGATGGAACAAATCAAGTATAGCTCTGGGCCAGCAGCTAGGGTCCAGCCATGTGAACACTGGGACAAAGGGAACCTGAAAGCCGTGTCCCTTGAAGTCTCTCCCATCTCTCATCTCTCCATCTCTCTCTAGGAGGGCTTGTCTTATTCCTGCAGACATGTGGAGCTACCAAAGCCAGGGAAGATGCCAGGAAGATGCCAGTCAGGCCCTTCTCCTCGCCCTGAGATTGGAGCCAGCTCTTCCTTGGCATCTGTCACTTCTTTCCTCAGACAGGCAGCTTGTCCCCACTGTGAGCACACCGTGACAGCCTTTTGGTTCCTGGCACCTACCCCTGGTGTGCTAGGACATAGGTCAGGCTTTGGAATCAGACAAGCTCCGCCACCCCCGAGCCAAATCACTTAGAGCCAGTCACTCTGCCTGTCTGTAATGTCTTGTTTCCTCAGCTGTCAAGTTAGGGACAGTCAGAGCACTGGGAAAGGCTGGCAGGAGGACATGGAGTAGCATTGTCAATGTGCTGAGTCCACACAGGTTCATGGGGTGTCCTTTCCCTCATGTCCTCAGCAGTGAGGGACAGCCAGGCTGCAGGGCAATGGTTAAGTTACTCTGCCTTGGCTTCCTCGTATGTGAACGGTGAGTCCCTAAGCCATGAGGAGTCAGGAAACCTGCATCCTTTAAGTGCTTAGAATGGCCACCGAGAAATATTAGTGCCACCTGAGTGTGAATGATGCCATCGTTTACTCAAGACATGTGGTACATTTTTCTTACCCCCAAATGTGCAAATGTGGCTGGATCAGTGTCTACAAGCTCCTCCGGGCATGGGCCTCTTAGGCAATCTCAAGAGAGTTCTGGACATTCCTGAGATGTGCACAAGGTCTGACCATTGGGGAACATTCTCCCTTTGCCCTCTAACCCCTTGGCTTTTTGAGACAAAGTCTTGCTATATATTCATGTCTGGCCTGATACTATTATCCCAGGCTGGCCTAAAGTTCTGGGCAATCCTCCTATCTCAGCCTCCCGAGTATTGGGATTATAGACGTGTTCCACCATGCCATTCATGTTGTCCCTGTGGGGGAGGCAGTTGATGGAAGAGCCTTGGATTTTTCATGGAGCCATGGACCAAATGGTGGAGGAAGGGCTGTTGGTCAAGCAGAGGGAGGAGCCATATGCCCAGGAGTCCAGGCTGGCCATGAGTTGCAAGGGCCCCACAACCCATTTCTGTCCCTTGTAGGGGCATTGTGCCAGGATGGGCTGCTCAGTGGTGAGATGAGGTCCTGGAGGGGGCTGCTGTTCCCAGTGTCAGAGCTGATGCCTGGACTCTGCTGCACTTCTAGTCCTGGGGCTTTGGGGGCAGCTGGGAGCTTGAAGGATCCAGCAGTCTCTTGCCCAAAACAAGCTTTCTTCAAAGTGTGGCCCTGGAGTCTTCCATTAGAGGGAGGAACCACAAGCTTTCCCCAAGTCTCTTGGCCTGATTGGGGTGGGCAATGGGTGATCTGGAAATCTGCACTAAAGGAGCTCCCTTTGTGGGTCTTGAGGACCATCTACCTCAGAGCAAACTCTTGGGATCGGTCCCTGAAATTTTACAACCCACCACCAGAGGGAGCTCCTCTGCCCATCATAGGGCAGTGCGCTCTCGCACCCTCAGGTGATCCTGGAACTTACCCTCTGTTCTACTTATTTTTTTAAAAAATTAAATTTATTGAACTATTGTGTGTGGTATGAGTGTCTGTGATGTATGTGCGTGGGTCCCATGAAATGTGGCGGTCACAGGACATCTTCATGGAGTTGGTTCACTCCATCTACTCTTATGTGGGTTCCAGGATCAAACTCAGGTGATCACGCTTACACAACAGGCACCTTTACCCACGGAGCCATCTCGTCGGCCCCCTCTTCTCTTCTGACAATACCTAAGCACGGTCCTAGCCAAACATCCCTTCCTACACAGAGAGACAGAAGTTGCCGAGGCTGGGCTCTGAGAGGCACAACTCTTCCCACCCTGCAGAAGCCCCTTTCTCTGAGCAGAGGCTTGTCTGCGCTGGGGTCGGGGGTAGTCAGTGGGTCACGGAGGAGGAGCCTTCTGCAGCAGTTTGCCTGCATTCCCCCCATAGGGCATCTGAGAGCTCGCAGTGGGTAAGAGCAGGCTCATGTTCTCCTACAGACACGGCCCATGCTGCCTGCTGTGTGGGAGGCACAGGAATCAGGACTCAGGCTCTGGAGGGGAAGGAGCTTGCAGGGACTTTGTTGGGGGGCGGTCCTGAAGAAGGATCCTGGGAGCTGAGCAGGACCAGAAGGAATTTCAAGGGGCAAGAAAGGCAGAGTGACGGGAAAGCAATCCTGCCTGGAAAGACCTCATGTCTGTGGCTGTTCTCCCTGAGACAAGGTTGGTTATGGCCTTTATGTCACTGATGCCTGCCTCACTTTGCTTGCTCTCCCCGACCCCTCTGCCCTGCACCCTGGGGACCCCCCCCCCCCGACACACAGGAACCATTGCATTCACCCTTAGCCCTGCTCTGTCTTCTACAGGACATTCACACGTGTTCTTCCCCTCCCTGGAACTCTGGTCTCCACTCCAGCCTCCTCCTTCCCCTTGGCAAGTCCTTCCCATCCTGCTAGTGAATGATGGCCGGGGATTCCCTGTTCTGAGAAGCAGTTTGGAATCTGGAAAAACAGAGACCTTGAGTGCTGAGTAGTGGTTGTGGTCAGGCCTCTTGAGGCCATCCACAGACTCTACAGTTAGTGAGTAGACCTTGAAAGGCCATCCAAAAACTCCACAGTTAGTCCTCAAGCTGTCTTCCCTGGGGGCAGTTGTTCTAGGATCCAGGATCCTCTTTGGCCTTATGAGGCATTCTTTCACTCCCTTGTCTAAGCGAAGTGTCCCTAGGACACTGTTACCACAAGGAGTGTATTTTAGCATTTTTTTTTATAAGTCATGTAATGACATTCTCTGAGTTGGGCTGAGTTCTTCCCCATTTTATCTTAGCATTCATTTGTTAGGAAACTATCCTTGTTAGCCTTCGTGGGGTTGTGATCCTCAAATTAGTGGCACTGAGTCCTTCCAGTGGGACCTGGGAAGAGATTGGTTCCTGGAGTGCAAGATATTTAGCTGCCAACTCTTTGCTGCTCTGTCCATTAGAATATGGAGTCTATTTCTCTACTCCTGAGCCTAGGACTCCTCAATGGCTAGTCTTAATGTAGGGCAGAAGGTATGTTGTGTAAACTTCCTTGACTGAACAGTGAGTCTGTGACTCCTGCTTCTACGTGCTAGGGTCGTCATCCTTCTTGGAAGCCAGTTGCTACATATAAAACTGGTGCCTCTGGGGTTACGTGCTACGAGGATGTCCAGGCTGTCTAAGTGGAAAGAGGGGGACTCAGTGGAAGATCACTGAGGCCTTTGTGGGCTGCTGGTCCAGCCCTGGAAGGTGTGAACTCCCTGAGTGCATAATGCCATCTAGCCTCGGTGGAGCAGGAGAAGCACCTGGAAGAGCCCCGTCTCCATCCCGGACCCACTGAATCTGAGCACATAAGGCTATTTCCAACCACTGAGGTTTGGGGTCCTCCGTTTCATAGCAAAGACTTCTGCAAAGAATCTCTGCTTCCTCGTTTATTTATTCCAGAACTACAAGTCCATTCGATAGATGTCACAGAGTCCAACATCGCACCTGGACAAACCATGTCCCCACTGTCAGAGGAGGAGGGAGTGGAGACCTGGGGAGGGGGCATAGGGCCAGATATTTGAGCATTACTTATTGATTGACATCTACACATGGCAGGTGCTCCCCGCAGCTCTGACCTTGTGTCCTGAGCAGGCAAAATCTCCATTGGTGTCATGGAACATACTTCTCCTAGTGGTGGGCAGTGAACAAACAAAACCAAACAAATAACAGAATTTGGGCTGACATAGTAAGAGCTAGAAGTTCAGCAGGAAAGGGAATAAAGAGTGACTGGACGAGGAGGTCAGCAAACTCCATTAAGAGGAGGTGACATTTGAGGCAGGACCTGCTTAAAGGACAGAGACAAGCCATGCAAACCAGTGTGGCTGATCACGCCAGGCTGAAGGAAGAGCACTCGTGGTCTGGGTCACAGAGAACGTCAGCAGCTAAGGCAGCTAGCCTCCGCATACTGGAGAAGAAGCAGCCACCCTTTTACTGGAAGCCACAGCCCCGTTGCCATAGAAACCTCTGGCAAAAAAAGCCATAGTCCTTCTTGCTCACTCACTCTGCAGCACTAAAGAAACACTGGAGGGAGACAGGCCAGGCTGGGAGAGGAGAAACGGGTTACCAGCCTCCCACAGGTGTGTGAGTGGGAAGACAGGCAACAGATGAGGTGGGCATTTCACGTCAGCTGGAATTCCTGGCATCACCCTGGAGGTGGCAGGGTCAGACGTGCCTGCGGATAGTTTGATCATATTTGGTTTAGAAAACAACAGCCTGAGAAATGGCAGTGTCACATGGCAGGCTCTGTGGGCAGCAGCGGGGACCACAGCCTGAGGAATGGCAGTGTCACATGGCAGGCTCTGTGGGCAGCAGCGGGGACCACAGCCTGAGGAATGGCAGTGTCACTTGGCAGGCTCTGTGGGCAGCAGCGGGGACCACAGCCTGAGGAATGGCAGTGTCACATGGCAGGCTCTGTGGGGAGCAGCGGGGACCACAGCCTGAGGAATGGCAGTGTCACTTGGCAGGCTCTGTGGGTAACAGCGGGGACCACAGCCTGAGGAATGGCAGTGTCACTTGGCAGGCTCTGTGGGTAACAGCGGGGACCACAGCCTGAGGAATGGCAGTGTCACTCACATGGCAGGCTCTGTGGGCAGCATCAGGGACCACAGCAATCTTTGTGGAAGTCATAAACTCCACTCAGCCAGGGACAGGAGGGGGGCACCCCAGAGCCTGACTGGACTTGTCAGGCCAGTCTAGCACAAGGAATCCTGGCAGTGGTCTTCCCAGCAGGAAGCTGCGTAGGACCCTGGGCCGAGAAGGGTGGATGCCCCACAGCCTTCAAGCCTGGGAGCTTAGTTCGGATGACTGTCCCGGGAAGGGGTCAGGAGGCCTGAGTTCCAGGTCTATATCTGCCATGGAGTACTGAGTGACCATTAGCAAGTCTCTCCTCTCCTCCCCTCCTCTTCCCTCTCCTCTCTCTCCTCCCCTCCCTTTCCCTTTCCTCTCTCTCCCCCCTCCCCTCCCCTCCCCTCTCCTCTTCTCTCCCCCCCCCACTCTCCAGTTTCCCCATCTATAAATCAAGGTGGCTAAGCAGAAGTAACTGGACCATGTGTTGTAGGGCACTATCTCTCATGATCCTCCCATTTTCATGGAAACTGCTCTGAAAACCTGAAAGAGATCCCCACGATCAGGTCTCTTAATGCTCTCTCCTAGGAGGCAGTGGGAAGGGTCATCAGAGCCTCACTTGAGATCCCGGTCACCCTCCCGCCCCACCCCCTGCACCTTCAGCCAGCGTTATGTGATTGCACTCTTGTAAGCGGCCCTGTGGTCTCAGGAGGTGTTAGAGTGCATAGACTGTGGAGCATTAACTGAAAGGTGGACTCTATCCATGCCAGTTTGGGAAAGGCATCATTCATGCAGTCATGTGGCTGCTCTGGGGTCACTCACAGTCCTGCAAGTAACCTGTCACCTATAAGCCCAATAAACCCATTTGTTGCCCAAGTGAGGCTTTGGCGGAATCATACTTTGGTTTGTCTTTGGTGCCTTCTAAGGAGAGGGTAGAAGTTTGTCTCCCTGGGGGAAATAGTTCCCATAACACCATCTCAGGACCAGGTTGTTACCGTGAAAACAAAGCAAGCCACAGGAATATGGGGGAAACCTGATTGTAAGCTTCCTTGGGACTCAGTGCCAAGGCTGTGTTCCCATGAGGCAAATGTGTCCAAGTAATCCTTCATGGAAAACATGGGTGATAATGCCATTGGATTGGGCAGAAAAGCCTCTCTAACAATTGCTCTGTTTCATTGTTTATTTATTTAGAAACTGCAGGTTTGCCCAACAGTGTCACAGAGTCCAGCATCACACCTAGACAAACGATGTCCCCACTGTCAGAGGAGGAGGGAGTGGAGACCTGGGGAGGAGGCATAGGGCCAGGTATCTAAACATTATTTATTGATTGACACCTACACATGGCAGGTGCTACCCAAGGCTCTGACCTTGTGAGATGAACAGGCAAAGTCTCCATCATTGTCATGGAACTTGCATCCTCCTCAAGCGAGTTGTATGTGATTCTGCTCTTGCAGGAAGGAATGGATGCTAGACCACTGAACTGCACTCAATCCAGGGACGACTCCAGCAGAAATCCCCATTCTTCAAGGAAGTCAGAAAGTTACATTAAAAAAAGAGCCGTTCCAATTTCAAATCACAGGCTCCTAATTTCAGCGGCTTAAAAATTATACATGCTGGGCTGGAGAGTGGGTGCAGCTGTTAAAGGCTCAGGCTCACGACCATAAAAATTATACATGCCAAACAGTATGGGTTTGGATGAGTTTGACCAGGAGAACTTCAAAGATCTTTTCCAGCTTTGCATTCTAGGGGTGGGGCACATAATGCTTCTGGTCCTGTAGAGGATGTTAGGTAGCTTTAGCTCAAACTTTTCACATTTAAAACTTAAGCTTAAACTTTTCACATTTAAAAATCAGACTCAAGGGGCTGGAGAGATGGCTCAGTTGTTAAAATACTTGCTGGTTTTACAGAGGAACTGGGTTCAGTTCCCAGCACCCACATGGCAGCTAACAACTGTCTGCCCTCTTCTGGCCTCTGGGGGCCCCCGGTGTACATGTGGTACACGTATATACATGCAAGCAGAATAAACATAAAATACAAAACCAATTCTGCTTGAATTCAAGACTCACTCTGAAGATGCAAATAGCCAAATCAGAATAAGCACAGGGAAGGCCAGGTGCATAGAAGGTGTATTTACAAGTTACAAGATTTCAAAACGTCAGGTGTAGCTCCCTGGGAACCACAATTAAAAGGCTCATTCTCACGTGGGAAATGGAGAGGAGAGGGGCAACTCTCTCCTCTCCTCCCACTGGGAATACCTGATAAAAAGAAGCCCACAGCTTTCCAGGAAGGACCATGCCAGCCCCGACTCGTACCAGAGGGACTGCAGGTACCAAGGGCTAGAAGAAGACAAACCCTGAGTGGCCAGCAGGTGGCAGAAGAGTGCTTTCAAGGCTGCTGAAGAAACAGCTGCTCTCTCCGGTGCCTTTCCTCTTAGGGTCCCACAATGCCGGGGCTGAGAGCGAGGCATGGAAGCCAAGGTGGCTTTTGGCCCCTGAGGACCTTTCTGGCTTCTGCAGCTGGGGAGAGGCAATATTGGCATCTCAAAAAGAGACACCAACCGTGCTGTTAAATGTCCTGGAATGCATTTGCTCAGGGCAACAATGATCCAGCTCAGATGTCAGCAAAACTCAGATGGTCACTCAAAGAAAGAGTGAAACTGGGGGTGTGGGGGGGGGTTGCTGAGAAGAATGTTCCAGTAGAAGAGGGAGGGAGGGGAATGGGAAATGAAAACAACTAAAATTCATTATGTAAATGTATGCAATAGTTAAATAATTAAAATAATTAAAAAGAACACATTATGTATAAGTGGCATTGCTAATTTGGGAGTCTCAACTAATGCCCAGTATTTCCCTGGGGACTATCTGTATCCTGTTGAAACTATATGATCCTCAAAGGCTGGACAGGACTTCCCTTTAATAGGCAAAGGAAGAGACTCAGGTGAAGAATGGTGGCTGGTGGACACACAGCTGGCAGGTGGTAAGGCTGAAATGTGAGTTATTTTCCACCCTGAAGCCCGAGCTCTGAATCCTTCTACCCACTGACCAGGGAAGGAAAGGGGTGCCACTGGACTCCTGTTTGGATGAAACAAAGCTCACGGTAAAAACAACACCTTCTCCCCAGTTCCTTCCCATGGGCACTCTCTCTACCAAGTCTCTTCCTGGGAAGAGTAAAAGAATCAATGGAAAGAAATGCACTCACCCCAGCCCATGCCTTGCTAGACTGCCTCCGAGGCTGCCCCCTTCACCCTGCTCCTAGCTTCCAGGGCCTAGACCAGGTTGGCCCTTTCTGTGGTCACCTTTTGTAGCTTTCTGACAGATTTCCTGCTTTGTCTCTTGTTTGCCCTGGACCACAAATTCCTGGAGGGTCGGGGGGGGGGTATGTATATGTCTTCCCTTCATCCAGCAGACCTGTTCTGAATGAACTGGCCGAATTGGGCTGGATAAGCTCTTGTTCATCTGAAAACATCAATAGGTGTATTTAAGCACTGACTCCCAACTAGCCATTTTAATAGCTGCCTGAAGCTCTGACTAGTTCGATGATCAACTGGTAATGTCTGCCCTGGATACAGAATACAGAGTCAACTTTCTTGCCCATTCTAGATCAAAATACTGGAAGGAAAAGTTTGGATGAGAGAGGCCCTTTTCCCCAAATCACAAGTCCCTGAATTAATTCACTGTAAGACATGCACACCAAGATCTTTTGGGAGTGTCAGAAAACAATGTACTATGTGTCAGAAAGACTGGTTAATGGAAGAGCTTCATGATTGGATCTTATGGTGCAATGTATTACAAGACAGAGAACACACTGCTCACCAGAAAGAACTCCACATTTGAGGAGGTGCTGGCCAGCCTCTCCTATCCCTCTGTGTCATTAAAGGCCTCACACTGCTGCATTCTGACTTCAGTCTTTATTAGATTCAGCTTGGCTATGTTACAGCACCCATCCTGGCCTTGGGCTGCTCACCTTTGACATGGAAGTATTAATGTCCCTGCGCAGCACTGAGGGATGTGTTTTCTGACCCAAGAGATGTAGGTGTGTTTCCTAAATTCTAAAGAGCCAGGACTCATTCATGAATGGACAGCTGACCAGGTGGTCATATGACAGTCCCCAATGAGATGGTCAATTCTTTTTATCTAGGTTCTTGTCTTGTGCTCCCTAAAGAATTGAGAGGGCAGACAGAGGGAAAGGAGGACCATCAGGAGATCTTTTATTTACCATCTGGAAACAATTTAAACAGGAGAGTGAAAACACACACACACACACACACATATATGCATATATATAATTTTATTTTATGTATGTTTTGCCTGCATGTGCGTAAGTGCACTCATGCATGCCTTGACCACAATGCCCACAGAGGCCAGAAGAGAGCATCAGATCCCCCTGGAACTGGAGTTAGGGATAGTTGTTAACTGCTATTTGGGTTCTGGGAACCAAACCCAGGTCCTCTGCAAGAGTGTCCAGTGCCCTTAACCACTGAGCCATCTCTCCAGGCCCAAGAGTGAAAACTTGAATGAGAAAATGGAAACTCTGAGACCTCGGTGGCAGCAGGAGATTGTGAGTGCTGTACTCTGTGCTCAGCACAGGCTTCAGGGTGCCGTCCAAAAGACTGTGAGCAGATGTTTCAGCTCACAGGACTTCTGGGTGACAGCCAAGAGCAGTCATTGGCCAGAGTAGCATCCCCCATCTCTGGCAGGTCTTGGAGGCTGGGGTGAGACCCCCTGCTTACAGCTGGAGCACAGGTCTTGTGTCTCAGCAGCGTCTTGAGGGCTGGAGCAGTCTTCCTTCTTCTTTTCCCAAGAACAATCCCATGAGTCTTAGTCCTCAGTCTTCCTCCTCTGAAGAGCCCCTGAAAGCCAGGCACAAACCTCAGCTGGGACCCTGTTGAGCATCGGACTCAGGTCAGAGCCAGACTAGCAAATATCCTGTGAACACCTTGCTATATAGAGCCGGGTGGGCCCTGATAGGCCAGGAAAGTGTGCATGCAAATGACATAGAATGAGACCAATCAGGAAAGAGCTGTCAGACCTGGGACTGGAGAGAGCCACTTAAAACTGGAGAGTGTTTCTAATCAGGGCCATTGCTCCGTTGCCTTTCCCCCTCCCTCTGTTGCAGTGGAAGTGGGGGAAAGTTGGAGAAAGGAAAAACCAGGCCCTGGCCTGGGTTATCATGGGGCAAACGCAGCCTCTTGTGCCCAGGGGGCCAAACACAGTATTCAAGATGCCCCCAAACCAGCTGAAACGCACATAGGGCTACAATCTGTAACTCATTCTCTGGATCATGCAGGTCATTTCTAAGTAAATCTATTAAATCTATTAAAGACAAAGTGCGTCTAACCACCTTTCCAGTCAGTATTTTTTGAGCACCTGCTCTTGTCAGGCACCATTTTAGTGTCTAGAAACAGCAAAACTGTATCTTCCCTGTTGTGACACTCGTATGGGTCGGAGGCTGAGAGTAAGCAATTGCTGGGTGATGGGTGCTAGGGAAGCACCCAGCGGGATCAGGGTAGAGGAGGGATCAGTGCTTTTTTTTTAAGTTTATATTATTTTTTAATTTTTTAAAAATTTAATAACCACATGATTAGAAGAAGCATTTCATTATAGCTTTAACATATTCAGTAACACACCTCAGAACAAGAGTACATCTCTTTCACAAGTGGCTGTAAATTTCTAGGTTCACAGTTGAATTAATACAGTTATACAATATTGAACTCAGTATAAGCCCTGTAAGACATAAAATTGAATGAGTTTTTAACCTTTAAAAAAGATCTCTATTTCATTTTAGAATATATTGCTCCTTGCAGAAAGACTCATTGTTTTTGCTACTAACACTGAGATGTTGGCGCATGCATCTCTAATCTGTGTGTATCTGATTATTACTAGTCATAATCAGTTGCACTTGGATCCTTGGCGCCTGTGTATGTCTATAAAGTCATCAGGTAGATTTCAGTGGTAATGTTTATCACCTCTACTAATTAGCATGATGTAAATTTCCATGCTTCCTCCTCAAATATAATACATTTTAAAAAATTTGTTGATTTTTTTTTGTGTGTATGTGTATCACACAGAACATCCCAAACCATCTTATTCAACTATACACCCACTTCCCAGATGGCACCCTCCCATAGCCTCCCTCCCCCGACTAGAGCCCTTATACTCTGACATCCCTGTTACGATCCTCTGTGTTGTCGGCACCCCCAGCCATTCCCCACTACTTGTCCATCTGGTGAATCTAGTCAGTTTATGTAGAGGTT
>NW_008341878.1:76845-78741 GCF_000622305.1 Nannospalax galili | reverse complement strand
GCTCCTGGCTCCTTTCTTTTACCAGTTCCATCTATGTGAAGATAAGTCAAAGGTCCTGCTCGACCATGGCTGCCTTCGCTTGGAAGCATGGAGGAAGTGATTCCTCTCTGTTGACCCTCCACTTTGTAGACTGGACACTGGTTCAAGTCCATCTCGTGGGGCCTCATTGGCCTCCTTGATCAAGAGGACAGGTGACCCACCACCATTGCAAGACATTTTGAGAGATGCTTATAGTACCTTGGAACTAGTTGACCTAGGAAGGCAAGGAGCAAACACTATCCTTATGTCCCTCTGACCAAATTATTATAGGCCTCAGAGCATGTCCGTTAAACATCCAAGAAGATTAGTTCCACCAGTATGGTACTTTTAATTACTGTGTGTAATGTAGATAAATCTTGGACAAAGACCAATTGTTCCCAGATAAACCTTACCTAGACATATATTTCTTGATCTTTTATGTATAATTCATCAGTAGGTTGTTGGAGTAATATTGTTCCCTCTGGTTTTTAAAACTAGCTAGGCATTATTTCTCTCTCACGTTGTCTCACCCCTTCATCATGGTTTTCCCACTTAAGGTGCCCCCATTTCCCCCCTTTCTCCCTTAATAATACCTTTCTCCTGTGGTCCTACCTCCCTTGAGCTCCTTCTTTCCCTTTATCCCCTAGGTTCCTTGTATACCCTTCCCTCTGCCCTCCCTTAAACTAACCCAATTTTTATCCATATCTCCCTCATTAAGTCCTGTTTCCTACTGTTCTTATCTTTCAGGTTCTTTCTTTTTCTTTACCTCCCTGGTTCCTTTCCATTATCCTGGTTCCTGTAATTATGTCTGGTTGCATACTCATTTATTAGAGTCTGGTTCTAGGATCCACATATGAGGAAGAACATATGCTGATTTATTTTTCTGAGTCTGTGTTACTTCACTTAGTATAAGTTTCTAGATCCATCCATTTACCTTCAAATTTCATTATTTCATCTTTCTTTAGAGGGACACCTAGGTTGCTTCCCTCTCTTAGCTATTGTGAAAAGAGCAGCAACAAACATGGATATACAAGTGTCTCTGCAATAGGATGAGCTCTATGGGTATGTGCCAAGGAGTGGTATAACTGGGTCAAATTGTAGGTACATTTGTAGTTTTTTAAGAGTTCTGCATACTGCTTTCCATAGGGGTTGAACAAGTTTACAGTCCCACCAGCAGTGGATGAGTGTTCCCCTTTCCCCACATCCTCTTGAACATTTGGTATCATTTGTTCTCTTGATCTTAGCCAGACTCACTAGGGTAAGATGAAATCTTAAAGTGGATTTAATTTGCATTTCCCGAATTACTAGTGATGTTGAACACCTTTTAAGATGCTTTTAAGCCATCTTTATTTCTTCTTCTGAGAAACAGTTCATTAGCCCATCTTTTAACTGAGTTTCTTCCTTTCTTGATTTTTTGTTTTTTGAGTTTGTCATATATTCTGGATGGTAACCTCTGTGAGATGTGTTGCTGGTGAAGATTTTCTCCCATTCTGTGGTTTTTCTCTTCACTTCCTTGGCTGCTTCTTTTGATGTATAAATGCTTTTTAGTTTAATGAGGTTCCATTTGTTGATTCTTGACCTAGTTTCCTGGGCAGTTGATGTCTGGTTTAGAGAATCCTTTCCTACACATATATCTTGTAGATGTGTTTTCTTCTGCTAATAGTTTCAGGGTTTTCAGTTTCACATTGAGGTCTTTGATCCATTTGGAGTTGACTTTTGTGAAAGGTAAAAGATAAGGATCTAGTTTCTTCCTTCTATAGGTGGAGATCCAGTTTTGCCAAGACCATTTGTTGAAGATGCTGTCTTTCCTCCATTGTGTGTTCTTGGCACATTTGTCAAATATCAGGTGGCTGAAACTGTATGTACTTGGATTTGGAT
>NW_008341878.1:26505-75884 GCF_000622305.1 Nannospalax galili | reverse complement strand
CTTCTGGTTCTCTCTTTTGATTTTATATTGGAGTGGACAGATTGCTTTTGTCTTCAGGAGTTCCCACAGAGGCCCAAGTCAGATGAGGATCAGATGCTCTCAGACTTTCCCCTAAGGTCTGAATCCTTCCAGGAAAGATTTTGGCCTCAGAAATTTGGGCTTTGGACTGGCCTGGGAACAGGGTCCAGGAAAGATGCTGGTCTAGAGCAGCTTGTGGCCATGCCACCCAGAGATGAAAAGGGAGATGGGGGAAGGAAGAGGCCCCAAATGCTCCTGGGTAGTGCACTGAGGAACTGGCTTGGTCTGGATGCAAAGGATCAGGAAGAAGAAAGGTCAGCCCTGGTGTCTGGGAGAGAGGCTGGCGGGTTGTGCAGCCCAGGGAAGCAGAGGGAGGTGAGGGCAGGGCCAGGTCCAGAGCGCTCCCTGGGGACCCGAGAAGGAACTGGGTTGGTCTGGATGCAAAGGTTCAGGGAGCAGTGGTGGTTCCCCCAGTGTCTGGGTCACCAAGACAAGGAATGGGACAGGACCCAGGCTAGGAGGAGAGATGGGTGGGGGAGATGGAAGGGTGAATGAGGCTGGGGGAGTCAAGGCACGGGGTGTGATCCACTTACCCAGGAGACAGGCCTGCGGTTGTTCAGACCAGGGAAGCAGAGGGAGGTGAGGGCAGGGCCAGGCCCAGAGGGCTCCTGGGGACCCCAGAAGGAACTGGGTTGGTCTGGATGCAAAGGATCAGGAAGCAGTGGTGGTTCCTCTGGTGTCTGGGGAGCCAAGACAAGGAATGGGACAGGTCCCAGGCTAAGCAGTGCTTGTTTTAAGGTTGTGAGTGGGATGTCCCTGAAGCTGGCATTTTGGTTGAGGCCTGAGGAAGTAGAGATACAAGCCTAAGGTTCTCAGATGGAGCTTGGCCAGGGGCTTGAAGTCCAGACAGTATTCCTCCACAGTGGCTCTGGTGCTCTGGCTTCCTCAGAGGCCCCTGGTATAGACACCATGGCTGGTGAGGGAATTTTCTGCTTTCTGCCTCATCCCATGTCTCTTTAGTCAGAAAGCACCTCTACTGTGCTTCTGTTTAGTTCAAATAGGGCACTGACAACAGACCAAAGAAACAACCCCATCCAAATCTAGCTTGACTAACCACTGAGTTTACTGGAGTTACTTACAGAAGCACAGGTGACTCAAAGGCAGCCGTATCATGGAAGAGCCCACCTAAGCATGGTAACAACTCTATGAAAGCTTCATTCCTTTGGTTTCCTGCACAACGTGTAGTCACTTCCACCACAGAGTCTCCTTTTCTCAGAAACTGCTTAGTATTTTTGCGACCTTGGATAAGGATCTTGAGAATCAGCTTCCTTAACTTTTTGAGTCTTTTGAGCCCCCTCATCCCTCCTGTATAAAATGGATGGCTATATAATACATGGAGACAAAAGGGGTCCCTTTGGAAGAATAGCATATTGAGGTGTTAAGGCCAAAATAAAGGCATGGAAGGTTTTAGGGGTGAGCTGAGTCTCCTAAGAAAAAGATGTTGAAGTAACAATACCCCAGCATCTCAATATTTGGAAATAGGGTTTTCACAGAGCAAAGTTAACATAAGGTCATAAAGGTGGTCCCTTATCTAGTACATCAGGTACCCTTCCACCAAAGAGAATTTGAACTGAGAGAAGACAGCTTTGGGTTGGAAGAGGCAGGGTTTAGAGTGATACAGGTGTAAGTCAAGGAGCAGGAGAGAGGACTGACAACCAGAAGCTAAGGCTCCTCCCCAAGGTCTCAAGAGGGAGTATGACCTTCCAATAGCGTGACTTCACTTCTGACCCCCAGCACTGTGAGACACTGGTGACTTGCTGCAGTTTCCAGTCTCTGGCTATGTCTGGGCACTGTACTGCTTCATGCTGCGGGTGAGGGGAAGGCTGAAGGTGGGGGGCAGGTGAGTTAGGCATTGGCAGAGGACTCAGAGAGGAAGGACACTGGATCTTGGACAAGGGCCACTTCATTGGACAAGTATTGCAACAGCTGGTGACCTGATGAGGGCCTGGCCAAACTAAGGCCCAGCAATGAGCTTGGAGGTGTGGTTGTCCTAAAAGATTGGTGGCATGAGGTCTTTCTGGGAGGATTAAGGTAACTGCCAAGGATCTGGGTGGAGTGGCTGGTGGATGAGGCATTGCCAAGATTACAAATACAGTCAAAGGGTGACCTGTAAGGACTGGGAACTAGGGATGTCACCTGGTACCACTTGGGCGATGGAGCCTTTGGTGAGACATCTGTGTGCCAGATAGGCATACAGCCCCCCTAAAAGCTGGCTCCCTTTCAGTATTCAGCACTCAGATCAAATGTCTCTCAGTCTCTTCAGAGATGCTTTGCCACATGCCCATCTCTTCATCTAGGAGGGCTTCTCCAAGTTCCTCTCTGTCTCTGCCCAGTTGCTGTGGTTTGGATATAAAATATTTCCCATGGTCTCATGTGTTTGAACATTTGGTCCCCAGCTGGTGGCACTGTTTGGGGGAAGCTGTGAAACCACTGGAAGGTGGAGCTTGGTTAGAGGAAGTGGATTTCTGAACTCTTGGGTCCTGCTTCCTGTTCTGTCTCTGCTTCTTGGTCCTCTGAGATGTGAGCAGGCAGGCTCACTTTGTTGCTGCCACAGCCATGGACTACTCCTGCCCCCATGCCCTCCTTACCATGGTGGACTGCACCCAAAGTAAATCCTTTCTCCCTTCAGTTGCTTCTTGTCAAGTATTTGGTTGCAGTAATGAGAAAAGCAAGAGATTCATTATTCTAATCTTGGATCATTTCCTGCCATCTAATTCATGTGCTTACTGGTTCCTTGTTCATCTCTCTCTCTCTACTGTTCCATGAGACCCACATAAGTTGCTACTAGACCTGAGGTCCCATCTGCACAGGGAGGGTGCTCCATTAGTGTTTGCTGAATGAAAGGATGAATGGACACAGCTGGTGTCCCTGGGAAGTAGATGCTGGGATGAAATGTGGTGCATGAGGGATGCACAGCTGAGCAGGGCAGGGAGAGGATGAGGGTGCGTTAGGTGGAAAGCCAAATGTAACACACTCGAAAGCACTGCCACCTCCTGAGCAGAGAGGAGACCATTGCTCAGTTCAGCCTCCCTGGGATGGAGTGGCCAGACCCTCAAAACTCCATTTTGTTCAGTTCCCAGATGCCCTAAAAAGGAAAGTTTTTAAGGAGCCAGTCACTCAGAGGCTCTCTGCTGGCTGAGGGCAGGTCCATCGACCCAGAAGAGCTGGACCCACGGATTCCTCGGGACATGGTGCTGGTGGCATGGAAACCAGGAAGGTGAGCAATGGATGACTACAAACTGCCTGTGGTTTGTGTCCAAGGAAGCATGCAGGGCAGACATGGTGTGCAGGAGAGAAAGGTTTGGGTCTTCCGCCTGGAAGCAATCTGGGGAGACTCTGGAGGGGCAGGGTGCGATTTGAAGTGAAGAATTTCCATCCATATGAGGAGTTGGGAGAAGGGATCATTCAAGAGCAAGGGCAGCCTGATTGCTGACTGGAAGAGATGTTCAGAGTTAAACTGCAACACAAATGGTTGGGGAAGGTTAAAGACCCACCCAGGTCCTAGGTGAAGGTCAAGAGCATCCCACCTGTAGATAGGGCCAAGGACAGCCACTGTGGACAGGACTTGGGGTATTTTCCCACCTGCACACAGGGTCAGGGTTGTCTGCCTACCTGCAGTTAGGGATAGTGGCTGCCCATTTGCAGACAGGGCCAAGGGTAGATGGGGACAGGGGTGGGACATTTACAGACATTCAGGGACAGGGCCAAAGGTAGATCCCAGGTAGATAGGGACAAGGGTGAGCTACCTGCATACAGGGTCAGGGACAACCCACCTGCAGACAGACAGGGCCAAGGGCAGCCCCCAGGTAGATAGGGATGAGGTGGGACACCTGCAGACAGGGTCTACTGAGAAAGGAAGCTCTTTTTCAGATATGGAAATAGAGTAGTGCAGGGTCACCGAGGAACCTGGGCAGGTACTACCAGGCTGGTGACTGACAGCTGGGCTTCTACAGAAGGCCAACTTATGCAAGCATTCCACATTTAAAGTCCTGTTTAAAGAAAAGAGAAGCAGCGTTCAAGAGAGTGTGGGTGGGAGGCATCTCTTTGGAAGCCATTGGGAAAGACAGAAAGGAAACAAAATCAAAGCTGTCCAAGAGGTGACAGAAAAAGCTGTTTTCTAATGTATAACCCTGCAGAGTTGAAGAAGAATTTTATTTTCCAAAGACACCCCTGCTGGCTGTCACTGTCACCCTCCAGGGTGTTAGATGGGGTTGCTGGCACATTTTGATCCTAAGATGGGGTCACAGGGAGCAGGTAGGAGCGGCCTGCCCTATCATAGACTTCACATGACTCTGCTAGCCTACATGCTGCTGGCCTGTTTCTGCACAGCCACAGGGCTCCCTCACACCAGGTGACATTCCAGGCTCCAGAGAGGCTTCTGCCCAGCTGGGCTCCCTGGGCACCCTTGAGTGTTTCTCTCTGCTCTCTGGCCCCTGCCCAAGGCTTAAAGCTGAAACACTGAAGACGCTCATGGCTTCTGGCACCTTAGATTGTCACTATGATTCGCTTACCACACTTAAGAGTTCAGTTGAGAAGTGAGGTGTATGCTATCATCCCAACACTCAGGAGGCTGAAAGGCAGGAGGGTGGAAAATTCCCGGCTAAGACCCTGTCACTTAAAATGAAGGTTCACTCGAAGAATTTCTTATCTCTACTTTTTAAAAAAAATTTTATTTATTTATTTTTATTTCACGTGTATGTATGTATTGCCTGCATGTAGGTAAGTGCACCCATGTCGTGCAATGCCTGTGGAGGATAGAAGAGGTTGTTGGATCCCCCGGAACTGGAGCTACAGACAGTTGTTAGCTGCCATGTGGCTGCTGGGATGCGAACCCAGGTCTTCTACAAGAACAACCAGTGCTCTTAATCGCTGAGCCATCTCTCCAGCCCCATCTTTACTTTTTCACTTTGTTGTTTCTAGGCTTAGGATCCTAATCATCTAAGTTAGCACCACCATCTGTAAGGCATGATTGCAGGTGTTTCTGTCACTGGATCCCAGACACAAAGAAGGGAGCTGTTGTACTGTCCCTGGGCAGATACGCATTTGGAGCTACCTTGGGGAACTTTGTTTCCCACTGTACCCACTGTGACAGGCATAAAGTTAGTCAGTGGAAACCCAGAAGTGGGTGGGTGGATTGAATGAGCAGTAGTGAACAGCGGTGGGGTGTGGGGTGGCCATCTTGGAGACTTCGAGCCCTTTTAAACTTCCTGTCTAGGCACTCTACCATCCCCCACCCAGTCGTCAAAGGTGACCTTCAAAACCTTGATTTTCACTCAGGGCTGGCTAAAATCTCTCACGATTATAATGTGTTGGAGTTTTCGAATGAGGAAAGGGAACGTAGTAGAGTATTTTATCGTTTTTTAAGGTTAGTTTTTAGTTGAATTTTTGTAGTTTACAAACAATATAATTTGATGGTATTTAGAGCCCTTCTCCTATCCACACTGCCCCTTATTGCTCCCCACCAATTTAATGTACTCTATTATACATATATATGAAATATATATTATTCCTATAGCTATGAAATAAGGTCTGTAGAGTCTAATTTGTGTCCCCAAATGTCCTTCGGTGTGGGTCCATCCACTGGGGCCTGGTTAACCTACCAAGAGTTAAGGATATTCTTGAAGGCTACTGTCTCTCCCCCACCCAGCAGCTGTTGGGTTGGGGTTTCTTACCCACTTCCCCATATCTATGCTGGGGTTTTGTTTGGTTTGAGTTTGCATGGGACATGTGCATACAGTTACCGTTGCTGTGAGTTCCTACAAGTAACTGACCAGGTGTCTGGAAAACTCTGCATCCTTATGGACATCCTGCACCAGTAGGCATACCTTGTCAGGCCAGTTGTAACTGTAGCTCATAGAACTCACAGCTGTAAGGTAGGTGATAGTGTTTTCCTTCTAGCAGCGTGCGCGGCGTCTTCCAGCACTGTGAACTCTTGCCAGTAGAGATCCTCTGAAACCAGCACCAGCTTGATTTCTTCTTGTTTGTTCTACAGTTCATGTGTGTAGTGTCTTTAGCGATAGGGTCTGACCATCCAGTTATGGTGGGTAACCAAGAGCACAGGCAATGGACAGTATTGTTTGAGGTGGACAGTATTGTTTGAGGATCCATGGGACCCCTGGTCCACCGACTCTAGAAAGGGAATCCATTCCTGGATGTGAGTTTTTTTTTTTTAAGTTTATTATGTCTAGAAGGGACAATGTCCCCTGTTATAGGGTGACTTCCTTCAATCTATCTGTGTATCTATGTATACTTTAAGAAGCTTCTATAGTGGTAGGTTTCCATATGACTTTTTCTGAAGGCCTTTCATGTTACTTATCCCTCCCCATATGCCCTCCTCTGCCCTGCCCTCCCCTGCCCTGCCCTGCCCTCCTCTGCCCTCCCCCTGCCCTCCCCTCCCCTCCCTTGTCCTGCCCTGCCCTCCCCTGCCCTCCCCTGCCCTGCCCTGCCCTTCATTCTCACCCCCTTTAACCCTTCCTACTCTGATGTTCTTCTTTCCCCTTCTTGTTGCTGCACTCTGCCACTCCTCCCACGAAGCCTCTTTCCCCCAAACCTTGGTTATTGGTTTGTTTCTTGACCTCTCTGAATTTTCATACTGAAACATGCATACCTAAGATTTCCAAGCTAGCATCCAGCTGTGAGAGAGAGCATGTGACATCTGTCTTTCTGGGTCTGGCTCACCTCATTCAGGATGATTGTTTCCAGTTCCATCCATTTACCTGTAGACTTCATAATTTTGGTTTTTTTTTTAAAGAACCAAATAATATTCCATTGTGTATATGTACCACACTTTCATTATCCATTCCTTAGCTGATAGACATCTGCATTATTTCCAATTTCTGGCTGTTATGAAAAGAGCAGCGATGCACATGGATGAACAGGTATTTCTATAGTAGGGTGTAGAGTTTTTTGGGTACATGCCCAAGAGTGGTAGGGCTGGGTCATATGGTAGGTCAATTTTGAGCCTTTTGAGGCTCTCCACACTGATTTCATAGCAGCTGCACCAGCTTGCACTGCCACCAGCAGGGGATAAGAGCACAGTTTTCTTACATCTGTTGTTTGCATTTTGGATCTTAGCCATGCTGACCGGGGTAAGACAAAAATCTCAAAATGGTTTGCATCTGCATTTTCCTCATGGCCAATAATGTTGAACATTAAAAAGTATTTCTCAGTCATTTGTGTTGTTTCATCTGTAGAGAACTCCTTATTCAGCTCCTTGACCCCCTTTTTAATTGTTTGTTTGTTTGGTTGGTTATTTCTGATGTTTAGTCTTTTTAGTTCTTTGTAGATTCTAGATTCTAACCCTCTGTCAGAGACACAGCTGGTAAAGATTTTTTCCCATTCTGTCGGCTGCCTCCACTCAAATGACAGCATCCTGTGACGTATAGAGCTTTTTGGTTTCATGTGGTTCCGTTTTCAATTGTTGGACTTAGTGGCTGTACTAGGAGTCCTGTTCAGAAAGTCCTTTCCTGTGCCTATGAGTTCCAAACTACTCCTTCCTTCTCTAATTCAGGCTATCAGGTCTTATGCTGAGGTCCTTGATCCATTTGGAGTTCAGTTTTGTGCATGGTGAGAAAGGGGAATCTAGTTCTATTCCTCTACACGCCCTTATCCAGTTTGACCAGCACCATTTGTTGAACATGCTCTCTTGTTGAACATGTATATTTTTGACTCTATCTAAAAAAAATCAGGTGGCTGTAAATGTGTAGATTTAAATCTTGGTCCTCAATTTTATTGCACTGACCAATGTGTCCTTTGCCCATGTGATCTCAGGTCAGTGTGATCACCAGAGAAATGGATCTGAAGGTAGAAGATGCGCAAGGCAGGTGACTGTGTTTGTCAGGGGGAGGCAGGCACTGTCCTGGCTATGAAGCAACATCCAAGCCCCTCCACTGTCCTCCAGGACTCTTCTCTGGGATTTTCCACATCCCATGCCAAGGGAAGAACTCTGGCACCTTCCAGGGGCTGCTGAGTCACCAGGCTGGAGAAGGATGCTAGCTCAGTGCCATCCCATGCCCACTGAGCTGAATGGCAATGCACCTGGATGACCTCTAGCCTGGGCTCACTAGCCTTCCACAACCTCCTTACAAGCTCCCAGCCCGAGGACCTAACCCTGTGGGGCCTGCCTATTTCTGGTCACACTGAGCCTTTGCTGCCCTGGTGGAAAGCCAGTTGAAGGTGAGAAGCCAGTTTGCAGGGAAAGGACGAAGGCTGGGCCATCCACTGGAGGCTGGCAGGGGCAGATGAGAGGTTCTAGAAATATTGCACCTGAGACCGTTCTGAAATCTCTCCAGGTGTAACCTGTGGCTACAACACTGCTTATGGCTTTGAGTGGGCCTCCCCTTATCTTTTCAACTTTTCTAGAAAATTCATCAGAATCCCACAGGCTGAGGAGACAGAGTCCCTGGAAGGTGGGAAATTTCCAGGGCTGCTTACCAGCTGGGAGAGGAGCTGGTTTTCAGACCAGCTTCGTTCGAGCTCAAGTCACAGCCTTCTCCTGGTACAGAGCCCTATGTAAGGGAGTCAATCCATGGCCAAGGATGAAGAGGCCCAGACGGAAATGGTGAGCCCTTCAGAAACGAGGGCTCTGAGTGAGAAAAGGCAGATGTGAGACTGAGGGGAGTGGCCCCCTTTAAACTCAAGGAAAGCTTCTCTGAGATGACAGTGCCACGGAACCTGTGGACACAGAGGAGCCAGTCAGCATCCTCCAGACAGAGTGAGGACACCGAGGGAAGATGACAAGGCCTCACACGGGGGAAAGCAGTGTGAGATGAAGCCACACCCCAGTGCACATTTAGCCCTTGTGTCCTGTTTACGAATGGCAGAATAGTCAATACAAATATTTCAAAATAAATACCTAACACAGAACATGATGTGGGCTGCGGCAGCCTTGGAAAGGAGGGAGGGGACATTTGGGTTGCAGGCTAGCAGGGAGTAGGTCTGAAGTGAGCGTGACTTTCCAGGAAACAGGGTATCTGGGCTTCCTGCAAAGGCCTGAGCAGACTCAGCTAGGCACTTTTGCAGTGTTGGGGAGCCATGGCGATATCTCTATCATTTCTAGAGTGCTGGAAGCTTGAAGAGATGTGTTCAAGCTGGAGCATGAGGTTGAAATAACATGGCAGAGTCTCTGTTGAAACTTATCCCATGACCTTAGAGGACGAAACCTGCAGGTGTACGTGGTAGACCCTTCCCAGGGAAGGTGGTATAGAAACTCTGCCCTAGTCACAGAGCTTCGCTTGGGTCTGCCTCCTCCAGGAAGACTCACCAGACCACTCAGGCAGCCCAGGCTTCCTGATCGGAGTCCCTGGGCTTCTGGCTCTCTTTCTGCTTGTGGCTTATCACCTCCACCCCTTTTTCTGCTGCTTCTAACGTGAGACACACACACTCTGTGCATATCTATCAGCAGTCATGGTCACTCTGGGCATCACTCTTCCCAGTCTGTGCTCTGTAAGTATGCACCGACTCTAACCAGTGTGGCTGGTACGACTACAAGCTGGAGTCCCATTGCAGGTAACACCAACTCCTGACCATCTTGGTTCCTTGGTGGTCATGGGATCTGGCTTCTTTTTTGCTGGACCACAGTCTTGTATTGATGTCCTATCTGACCCCCGTCCACCTTTTCACCCCTATCCCCTAGTCTGGATGCCATTCCTAGATACCCTTCAACTATAAAGGCCTTCACCTTGATCACCCTGGACTCAAAGTTCCACCACTGGCCTGTCTCCAGCCATCAATTGTCACCCCCAGGATTCCCTCAGTCCCGCACTTTTCATCCCGTCCCCTAAATACTTAGATCCTGGAAACAGACCCATGCGCTCCAAAATTACGTGGCCCTACCTGCAGGCCCCAACCCTGCATACTTGCATGGGCTCAAATCGCAGGGACCCACCCAGCCCCCAACACCCAGTGCAAGCCTTTTAGATTTACCTTTAAGTACCCACCTGAGACCCAACCCTGCCAGTCTGCCTGTTCCACAGGGCTCCAAACAGCAGCCTTCCTCCTTGTCAGTCATTGCTGGGATGTGAGTCACCGCTGCCGGGCGCTGGCTGAGGCTACCTGCCTGCTGCTCAGGCATTCAACTTGCCCCACATGCTCTTGGCTTCTGCCTCCCAGGCCAGGCATACTGAAAAATGCCAGAATTCACAGGGTGGAGACAGCCATGGCTGCAAGGTGGGGAGGGTGTGGGGTGGTAAGTGATGTGGTCACAAGTGTGGAAATACTCTGCGATTTTTGAGCTCCAGCCCCTTGTAGTTGATGTCCCTAAATAAGAGACTCTGTCATCAGAGCTGCCCTAAAATATTAATTAAAATTCAATGTGACAATAATTGTGGTAAAAAAAAAAAAAAGCAGCCAAATCAGCAGCTGTGGAGTGTTGCATTCTAGGTACAGTCCCAGGGCTTGGTGACAGTGACCTCACTTGGCTTCTCAACATGGGCACGTGAATGATCTGTTGCCATGCCTAGGGGTCTGGCCCTGTCTACCCTGCTCGTCTCAAACCACATTCCCCTGCTGTGTGTCCCCTAGAGCCACCAGAATGACCCACAGTCTCCTAGGAAGGAAAGCATTTCTGCTCCAGACACAGTTCAGAGGGCAACTGACTGGTTCTGCTCCCAACAAGAAAGGTTACTTTATTTCCAAGGGAAAACTTTGACAAAATGCCCAGAGTCATCTCAGCTCTCAGCAGTCAGAGCAAAATCACTTACTTTGGGGACTGGGGATGCGAGTCAAGAGAACGCTTGCCTAATGTACACAAAACACTGGGCTCTATCCTCAACACTGCATAAACCAGGTGTGGTGGTGCACCCCTTTAATCTCAGCACTTAGGGTATCAGAAGTTCAAGGTCATCCTTAGCTCTTGGCCAGCTTGAGCTATAAGAGAGATCCTGTTTCAATAACAACAACACTCGCTTTGAAGGTCACACAGCTGTGCCGAATATTATTAGCCTTGCATTCACTTTGCTGTAGATAATGCCTCTATCATGGGGTACAGCAGTTGCTTAGGTTACACTACAGGGACTCTGACTTTCTGACACCAGATCAAATTCTCTGGTCCCCATCCCTTCCTTTTTCTGCCCTATATTCCTCCGCCTCACCCCCACTGAGATTGTTCTTCCTTGCTTCAGATTCCTAGGATCTTTGATTTCTTTCCTGAGGTCGGTCATTTACATTTCAGTATGAGTACTTTTCAGTGAGTCTAGTCTCGGTCCCAAAGCAACTTTCCTTCATTTTGTCTTGGAGTCTCAAGGCTGTCTCCTACCAAAGGACTGTCTGGTGGCAGTAGCCAAACAGTGGCAGATCTGAGTACATCCTCACAAATAAAGGTGACCTACTTACCAACACAGGCTTAGTTTGCACCTGCCTGCTGGTACCGCATCTACAGGCAGACATCATGGAGGGACAAAAGCTGACCTCCACCTCTGCCCACAGGGTGAGCCATGGGGTGACTGAGCACAGTCCTTTTGTTCTTTTCTCTTTTGTTTTTTTCTGACTGGTGGTGGATGGGAGACTTTAGACAGGGTCTCTATATATAGTTCAGGTTGGACTCAGACTTAAACCCACAATCCCTCTGCCTCCGTCTCCAGAGTACTGGGATTATGGGAGTGTGCCACCATGCCTGATTCAAGAGTCCTGTTTTTTTTTGTAGTGGCTCATACTGGTTTGGGGGTCCCCTAGGGAATGCCTGGAAGGTTTCTACAGAATGGGTGCCTCTACCTCTATGTGTCCCCTCATCCCCCAGGGGATGTCCCTTCCTCTGGCCTGAGGTCCACAGCTCTGTCTTCCTGAAAACTAATGAACTGTGGCACAGAAAACAGTCAAGGGTCACCTAGCGAGGGACAGCACTCCTGTACTACCTGAATGATGCACCAACCTCGGCCTTCCTTCCAACATAGCACAGGTCCCAATGATGGGACATAATTGTCTCTTTCCAGGCTGTGCACATACTAAGCACATATATGCTCTAGATCAGGAGCACAGGGGCAGGATGAAGTATGTCACTTGGATGAGTAGAGCCAGTCCTGATCTCATTGTTACTATTACAATTAATTATTATTGTTGCTATTACAGTGATTATTACTAACTATTTTAATTAGCTTCCCTCAGATCAGTCACCATCTTGGCAGTATTGCTAATCACATGGTGAAGGGGCTAATGAAGGCACTTAAGTCATCTCATTAAACAAATGGCAACAGCAAGGCACAGAGAGGGGTGGTAACCTGGATGAGGTAGCCCAGCATGATCGATGTAGGATTAAAACGCAGTGTCACAGTGCATCCCTGAGAGAGGGGTCCTAATGGCTGGGCAGAGGAGCCCTGACTCCATTATGTGTGTGCTCCATTAGGACTGAGCCCGGCCTTGCTCCCTGCTTTCCTTTCTCTCTCCTACCTGCTCTATCCCGCCCCTGTCCTGTCCCAGTTTCCAGGTTTGTAGAATATGCTCTGAGGCCTTTAGGATCTGGTACTTTCTGTGGCTTTTACAAGGCAGTGACCTGCTTGGACTTCCAGGCATAGCAGAAAAGCCTCAGACTTCACTATGAGAGGCAGGCATCACTTCCTCCAGGGAGGCCCCCCTGCTTTCCTGGGACAGCATCGTTCTGATGGGACTTTGGAGGGTCTGCATCAGGCAGCAGCGGCCACACTGGCTGTCCTTTCATTGGCCTACGACCTCCCAGAGGAGATGGCTTTGGATCCCTTCCTCTCTGCCCCTCACACCTCTGATTCACCAACACATTAGACCCTCAGTCCATGTGTCACCTCCAGTTCTGCCAGTTTTGAAGGAAGTAAAGAGGAGGAATGAAGGGTGAGGACAGGGAGATGGAGATGAGGGGCCAGGAGAGGGAGATGGGGGATGGCATCCAAAGAGGAAGCTGGACCACTAGAGATGGAGAACGGGAGGTGGCATTTGCCCACATCCCCTGCTGGGCTGACAACCATGAGGGCACAGGGTGCAGATGGGGCGTAACAACAGTAGCTTTGTGTGAAGCAGCAGAAACAATCAGGATTTTCCTCAACTTCTCCCAAATTTTCTCCTCCAATGCTAACCACATTTAATTCTTTTATTATAGTAGTTCTGAAAGAAGGTTTTCTACCCAACAGCCAATAGTATTCAATAGATCTTTCTCTAGTCCTAACCTTAATTTTCCAATCTGTATAGTAAGATAATAGTCCTGCCCTCATGCACTGGTAAGAATGTTTGTGTGCCTGTGTGTGCCTGTGTCTGTCTGCCTGTGTCTGCCTGTGCTTGTGCCTGTCTGTGTCTGTGTCTGATTTGTTTTTTTTGCAACTTGAACTTTCTCCCCGAATGCTTCCCCAACATTTTGTTCTTTTGTGTTCTGTTCTGTTATCCCAGACTCTTGTGCTGGCTAGAATGCTCACTAGCACAGGCTTGGATTGATTCTAGACAAATGCTCTACCTCTGAGTCACAGCCCAGATCCTGGTGTGATTTTATCATTGGATACAGAATGCTTCTTAGTTTTTTTCAGGTACATTTATATTCGTCCCTCTTTTTTCTTGCTTGCTTACATTTTTGTTTAGAAAGATTTTCAGCATTTCTACTAAAATGTCAGGATAACCCAGGATCTTGTTGGAGATTGCTTCTTTTAAAGATTTATTTTTAATTATGTGTGTGTGTGTGTGTGTGTGTCTGTGCCCATTTCCACAGGTGCCAGAAGAGGGTGTCAGATCCCCCTGGAGCTGGAGTTGCAGGTGGTTATGAGATGCCCAATGTGGGTGCTGGGAACTGAACTTTGTTCCTCTGTGAGAGCAGTATGTGCTCTTAACTGCTGAGTTCTCTCTCCAGCCCTGGAAATTGCTTTGAAAAATGTTAATTTTTGTTTGTATAAAATGAATCATTTGTTGATTTTAATAACTTGATTGCAATCGTTAACTTATTCAGCTTCCCAATTGGAACCTAAATCAGTAAATCAAGTGACATTTTTGTTAACTCAGTCTTCACTTGAGGGCTTTCAAGTGGTTTAATTTCTTCTCCAGTGACTTGGGCTCTGTGGTGCCCACACCACAGACTCCACAGCTGCCCACCTTGAGTGTCAACTGGGGGTCCTATGGGCAACAAAGACTGAGGTTACCCAGAGAAGTTTGATCTGAGATGATAGTTCTCTCTCTCTCTCTCTCTCTCTCTCTCTCTCGTTTTCTCACTCCCCTCTCCCTTACCTCCCCCCGTCTTCCTCCTTTTCTTTCTCTCTTCCTCTCTCCCTATGATAATGTACTGAACACTTGAGTCATTTCTACTTTAGAGTTAGAATAACAACCTGTGGTGGTGACTGTAGCCATCTCCTTGTGAACCCCATGCACGCCTTTCTACCGAGCATACACCCTGGGGTACTATGCCTAGCTCAGAGGGAAAGCAAAGGTCTGGCTTGAATAGCTGCCACCAAGCAGTTTTCTAAAGCCCTTAAGCCCCATCATGTCACCTGTGAATCTGGTCCCCCCCCCGCCTCCGTCTTCAATCCCTCATTTCCTTGTGGTGGGGCCTGGCTGTGACTTCATTCTGCATCTCCCCGATGCTTGGATGATTGATTCAACTGCCTGTCAGCCATTTGCATTTCTTCTGTTGTGAAATATTTATTCAAGTCTTTGTCTGTTTTCAATGTTTTCGTCTTCTTGTTTAAAATCAAGGATGAGTCCGTTATCAGACTGTATTGTAAGCGCTTTCTCCCCAGTCTAGCTCACCTTTGACCTCTCTCTTTTATAGAACAAAGTTCTATATTTGTGTGTTTGTGTGTGCACACCTGTGTGTGAGGGTCATAGGTCAATATCAAGTTTCTTCCTCTGTTATATATCATCTATTTTTTTGAGACAGGGTCTCCCACTGTACCTGGAGCTCATTGACTGGCTACCATGGCCAGCCAACAAGTCCCAAGGACCCATCTGTCTCTGTCTCAGCACCAGGACTGTAGGCGCATGGCCCACACCCAGTTTTCACGTGGGAGCTCAGGTCCTCCTGTTTTTGCAGGAAGCACTTTACCCACTGAACCATCTTCCCACCCCCGAACAAAGTTCTTCATGTTAAAACGGCACCCTTCTCATCCCAAGATGATAAAAGGTCTACTGTGTTTTTAGAGTCTCAACACTGTGGGATTTTGGTGAAAGTACTGGCTGTCACCAGTTCTGTGTGGGTTGGTGTGACACCTCACATGCAGGCTGGTGACTTCTCACTTTGCCTTCTGTGAAATAAGGCCACACCCACTCTTCCTCATGTGGATCCTGAGGTCCCAGCAGTGCTGTTCAAGAGCCCCATACTTCACCACCCCAAGCTACAATGTGTCTTGGCTGAGCAGCAGATGATTCCTCCTGTGTGGGCTGTCCTGTTCTCTAGTCTTGTCCACCGGACTATCTGTGTCTGTCTGTCTCAGCTGCCACAGCTTTAGAGCCATTCTTAGCATTTGCTACTGTAAAGTGTGTGTGTGTGTGTGTGTGTGTGTGTGTGTGTGTGTGTGTATGCTGGTGCACATAATGTACACTGTATGTGGAAGCCAGAGAACAACCTCTGTTGTGCTATCCATCTGCCTTGGTTGGTTTGTTTTTGTTTTAAACATGCAGTCTCATGAAGCCCAGGATGGCTTCAAACTCCCTACATAGGTAAGCATGACCTACAACTTCTGACCCTTCTGCCTCCACTTCCTAAGTGCTGAGATTACAGGTGTGCCTAGTAATCCAGTTTATGCAGTGTTGGGGATCAAACCCAGAGCTTCATGTACGCTAAGCAGCACTCTACCAACTGAATTACCTCCTTTGTATCGCCCTGGTTTTTATGAGACAGGGCCTCTCATCTGCCTGGGTCTTGCTGAGTAGGCTATGCTGCCTGGCTGGTGAGTCCCAGGGACCTGCCTATCTCTGCCTCCTCAACTCTATGATTACAAACCCACACCACCATCCCTGACTTTATATATATATAAAACTCATATATATATATATGAGTTCTGGGACTTGAACTCAGGTCCTCATGCTCATGCAACAAACATTTTACCACCTGAGCTATCTCTCTGGCCCTCAGGTGCTGTAATGTCTCCAAAATGTCCCAGTAGCCCCAAGGCATCAGGAGGGACTTCTATGAGAGGAGAGATTCTCCACCCTGAATGTACATGCATTGTGACCCTCCAGAGAAGTTCTTCAAAGCCCCCTCCCAGACTTCAGTCAACCCTAGCTCAGTCTAGATCTCTAGAGGAATTTTCAAGATGTGAGCAGACAGGACTGTGGCCTCTGCCCATGCTGCAGATACACCTGAAGGCCAGCCAACAGTCAAGGCTGGTGGTCCCATCCTGGCAGGGGATGCAGAGATGGAAGCTAAGATAGGCTGTTCTAGAGATAGGTAGTTGACTGCTTGCAACTAAGAAACCAGAAGCCCAAAGGTGCATCTTTACTATCTATAGACATTTGATCATGCCCTCACTTCTTGTGGTCCACAAGACCTTTGACTGGCTACTGTTGCCCTGAGTTTTCAACTGGGGAACTCCTATTCATCCTTTAGAACCCAGCAAAAGGGTAGGCCATTTATGAAGCAGTCCTCAGTAGCCCAGGCATCTCCTCCATGCTTTAACTTCTCAGAATCACATCTACTCAGTCCTTCTAAGCCTGGTTTGTGTCTCTGTGTTCTCAAATGTTCCCCTCAAGTCACAGCTCATCCCTGAACAAGACTGCTGTGAGGCCAGTTCTTAGCCTTGACCAATGCTTCTGGGCCATCACAGAGCAATGCTCCCAGCTGAACAATCAGTTTCCTCTTTCCAGTCCCTGATGGACACCAGGGCCAAACCTATGGGCTGTGAGGCTTCCTGGTTATATAGGTAGTTAAGAGAGCCTCTTCAAATCTGGGTGACGGTCCCTGATAGGTGTTAGGAATGGCTCTGTCTGTCCCCAGCCATCTTACCTTCTTCATTGCTTTCCAACCACTCCCACCCAGTAAGGATCAACCTCATGGGCAGGGCAGGTAGCACCTCACCAAGATTTGGTACCCCACTTAGCCTGCAGCCTACCCGGGGGCCAAGTTCACCTGCTGAGGCCTCTGAGGGCTATCTGACTTTAGCTATTCCTGGTTCAGCCCAAGCTCAGTAGACCTCTCCTTGGGTGTCTCCTGTAGGAGTTTGTCCCAGAGCACAGAGAGTGTCTGGGGCAGGCGGGTGTGACCATAGGATTCACACAGGCCTCACCCTGTCATTAGCAAGCTGGGTGCTTTCCTCCCAAAGTCAGGGTGCAGACCCAGATTCTGGGTCAGCTCCCTCCTCACTGGCTCTTGGCATCCACCTCAGCAGCCCCTGCCAGGATGGGACCACCAGGCCTGGCCTTCTATCCAGGCACAGCCGTAGTGCTGGCAGAGGCCGTGGTTTAGTCCTGTCATGTGCTGTATCTGACCCCCACACGTATCCCCAGGAAGATCTTTCTCCCCGAGTGGGGCTGGCTTAAGGATCTTTCTGGTTTTGGGAGCTCAGAGTCCCATATCACCCACACCTTTGGGACTTGGGTCATGCCTGCATCAGTTCACAGTCAAATGGGGTTGGGGCATGAGTCATGGCTGCTTTTCTCCAAAAAACCCTTTACTGGGTTACCTGTTCCAAACAGCTTCAGGGATGAGAGTCATTTGCTAAAAGTGGAATCCCAAAGAAAACAGAATCAGCATGCCTGTCTCTTCTGGGGCCTCCAGGGAACTGTGGTCACAGTAGCTACTGGGAGACAGCACCACACGGGAAAGGATTCCTGGAGGAGTTTTCTTGGTACCACAGTTCATTAGCATGGGCAGAATTAGAAATTGTTCCATGGGCCTGCTGTTCTGTCCCAAGGCCTGGGGGTTTAGAAAGTCACGTCATCCACATGCCTCCATGTGAGAAAAGTGGGGGGAAAAGAATTTCATCTTATTTAATTAGAATGTAACTTCCAAGCTAATTTTGCTTCTTAAAATCAATCTGGGAAATGGAGATGATCCTAGGAGTTGTAACAAAACCCAACCGTGGTCTCAGAGTTCCAGCAAACACACCATAGAAACATGTGAAGTCATTTTCTTGAGCGATCCCAGACTTTGATTCACGTTTTTATTAACTGCTTGTCTCGTTGCTGGGACAAAATACCAGACGAAGCAACTTGAGTAAGGAAGGGTTACTTTGGTTCACAGTTTGAGGGTACAGCCTGTTGGGAAACCCTGCTGCTAGGATTGTAGTCCTCCATGTCCGGATAGCTCTAAGGGGCTTGGTGCCAAATGGAAGGACTCCCCTTCTCAGCAGGGGGCCTCCTGCTCTCTTCCTGATTTACCTGGAAAGTGCCACCAAGCACGGATGCCTGACCTTATTTGGAACATGACCTTTGGCATAGTTACCTGGAGTAAAAACTACCCCCAGGTTTTTTCTGTATGATAATCAGGCATTGCCTGGTAGTTGGACGATAGGAGCCCACCGCCACATGTAAATAAAGCATACTATGAGCACCTATCAGCTGAGGCTTTGGCTACTGCCTCCACACTATATTTTCCCCAGTTCTCCCACTGAATAAACGGAGCCGTTTCACTGAATCTAGAGCTGTCTCACTGAGTCTGGAGCTGTTTGCATCATTGAACCTGCCTCCCCCAAAGGGCTTTCTTCCGTCAGTGCTCACTGGCCGTCCTGACCCCGCTCGTCGCTTCTGCTCCCCTTGTCCTCGTGGACCGGTGGACCTGTGGCCAATGACCCGCGAGGAGAGGGAGAGACCCCACAACAGCCCAGCATGGGGGAGAGGGTGGCAGTGAGCATGAGGCAGCTGGTCACATCACATCTGCACTCAGGAAGCAGAGGGGGATGAATGCCAGTGCTCAGTCCACTTCCTCTTTTTCATTTAGTCTGGGACCCCAGTCCATGGGCTGGTGTTGCCCACATTTAGGGTGGGTCTTTCCACCTCAATTAACTTAATCTAAATAATCCCTCACAGACATGCGCAGAGACTTGTTTCTATAATGAGCCTAAGCCTCATCAAGTTAGCAATCACATTAACCATCACAATGTTTGAGTCCCGTTATCCCAATGGAAATAATATATGTGATTATATCTATTCTCTCTCCTCAGTCTGCTCCCCCCAGAAGACTCCAAGGGTGCTAAGCGATCAGAGCTGACAACTGGAATGAAAAATAGCAAAAGACAAAGTGAAGGGGAAAGAAAGACCCCAACAATACAGTCCTCAACCTTTTACATTAGGACAAAGGTGATTTGGAGGTTGATTTTCAATGTCAATACCATAGGTGGATCCGAGCGCAGATTCTCTCAATTTCCAGACGGTGATTGGGAAACTAAAGCATTGCAGAAGGTATGAAGACACTTTGTTAGGGTATCTCCCGCCCAGTGGGTGTAGTCTGCACATATCACACTGTGGCTAGCCTCCCATGGTAAGGAGGAGCCCTCTGGAAAAGTGGTGTGGCCACTGCTTCTGGAGCCCATTGCCTGACCCTTGGCCAGATGATTCTATTGGCCATACTCTGACAGTTCAGGAGGCCCCGGCAGTATAAATAGTAAAGTGAGTTGGGCAGGTCTGTTTGGCCCTGTGGATGGCACCTGGATGCACTGTGAGTATGCAACTCCTTCTGGGAAAGCCCAGAATATCTAGTCTATTCCTTGTGAGGTTGGCTCCAAGGATGGGGAGTGGAGAGTGCGGTGATACTGCCCAGCCTGGGTGTATTGAAAGAAAATCTGGAAGATTTCTAATGTGTATGTGATCCCTGGAAGAGTTTACTGGGCAGCTACAACAGAAGCTTGGTTTGTTTCCATGGACACCTACCTCTGGGACTTTTCTAGAGGAAAACACTGGTGTGGGTGTGGTTAGAGACATCTTGAGAGATGAGGCAGGCTTCTCATCTAGTGCCCACTTTGACCTCTAAGTGGTCCCAGTTGGCCTCTATACCTCCAGATGTTCCTGGGACAGAGGCAGTGTCTATCAACCTTCAAGTTTCTTTTGTATATAAATAATGTTTTTCTCTCTCTGTCTTTCTCTCTCTCTCTCTCTCTCTCTCTCTCTCTCTCTCTCTCTCTCTCTTTCCATCCTCCTGACTCAGCCTTCTGAGTGTGGGATTACAGGTGTGCCCTACACTCAGCACTCAAAAAGGATGAAAGCAAAGATCTACAGGGTAAATTATGCGAGGTGTGCTCCAGTCTGTGTTCATCAGGAAAGATTAAACATCTTACAATGAGCAAGAGTTCTCTTATGGGGCTTCTCTCACTCCAGCAGGTGGGAAAAGATGTGCTTTCCCATCATTTAGCTAGTTTGAAAAACAACTTTTGATATACCCATAGTGATTTTCTCTTAAAACAATTATCAGTCCCTTAAAGCAGGTAAACCCAAGAGCATACCCAGGATATCTCTTTGGTGACAGCCTTCTTTCTGGGTACCAAAGTGCATCTTTGGGAAGGGGTCCTTCCAATCACTCATCTCTGGGGAGAGAGCACTGAACAAATCCAAGTTCTGCACACTTTGTGAAATTCCAGAAGGATCCAAGGAAGGCCAGGACTTTCCTCTTAGGACTCATGGCCCTCAGGGCAGGAAAAGAAACATGGCTGGTATAGGCAGCCTGCACAGGGGACTCTGTGGTTGCCCGAAACTCAAGACATTAGAAGTAGGAGCTTGTCCAAAGCATCCAGATGCGTTTATCTCACTGACTTGAGAAGGCTAGCAGGCCAGCCAGCTTTGTCATGGAGGAGAGAGGCAGGGCAGTGTTAGGACAGGCAAGGATGGGGGAAGGGATCCCTGTTCTAAAGTGAAAGGTTCCAAATCCCTGCCCCAGGTATGGTCATTAGCTGTCCACATCTTCTGCTTGCTTGTGTCTTACCTCCCCAACCTGCTGATAACAACCAGGAATGAGGTTTGCAAAATCAGACACCACAGTTGGCCTTCTGTGAGTGTCTGCAGGCTCTACATCCACAGATTTGACCAAGCTTGGGTCAGTAAACATTTACAGGAACTATAGCATCTGTGGTGAATCTGTGCAGATTTCTTTTTTTCTTGTCAGTACAACAACTGCTTCCATAGAATTTACATTGTGTTCGGTATTGTCTGCCATGTTGAGATGATTTGAAATACACAAGAGGCAGTGTGGAGGCTGCATGCCAATGTCTGCCATTTTATACACAAGATTTGAGCATGCCCAGGTTTGGGTGTCTTTGGTGGGGGTTTTAGAACCAATACCACTTGGATACACAGACATACACACAGACACAGACACACAGACACACAGACACAGACACACAGACACACAGACACAGACACACAGACACACAGACACACACACACTTCAACTATCTCCCTTTGTAGCCCAGGCTGTGCTTGAATTTGCAATCCCCCTGATCACAAGTATACATCACTAAATGTTAAACTGACTGTGACATTTCCTTGTGGCTTCATCAGGGTGGGAGGAGGAAGCAGTGCCCATGATCTGCCTTCAAGCCTTCCAGTGAGGCTCACCACACGAGGCTTGAAGGCAGCTGTGTAACTCGTCCAGTGGGTTCTCCCCAGTTGGGGCCTGTCTCTAGGTTAGAAAGCCCGTGGATCAGTTAGAGGCAAATGTACTCTTAGGAAGAGGAACTTGTTTTCCCAAACCACGAATGGCCGAGAGTTGAGATCCTGATCCTAGCTGTGCCTCCCTCCCATACTCCACAGGCTTTGGTGTTTACCTTTCTTCTTTTCCTTGGTTTTGTTTTTAGATACGTAATTTATTTTGAGTAACAACCAAACACACGCTCAGATGCAGACAGATCCATAGAGACACACAGAGAACTATATACACATTCCAGACTACAACCCAACAAAGTGTTGCTCAACTCAAGAGAGCTAGCCCATCAATTTATTGGGAAATAACAGGTTGTTCTGCT
Organism: Nannospalax galili; assembly: GCF_000622305.1. Lineage (NCBI taxonomy): Eukaryota > Metazoa > Chordata > Mammalia > Rodentia > Spalacidae > Nannospalax > Nannospalax galili. The sequence goes on along the minus strand of NW_008341878.1, from coordinate 53,982 downwards.
ATTTTAATTGCTGGAATAAAAAATTCAGCCTACTTAGGCATCACACCCATCTGACAAATTTGGGTCAGTTTAGGGCCTGTGGAGATGGATGGAAAGGCACAACATGGGGCTAGCACGGGCTGATTTGGAGGGAAAGGTCAAAGGTGGGGCCGGGCAGAGATGGACAGGAGGGGACGTTAGCGGCAGTGTCACAGGCTTGTAGAGGTGGGAGGAAGCTGAGGTGCGGCCAGCCTGTGGCTATGCCCTGAGGGGTGGTGGGGCAGCTGCTGGTCGATAACATCTTGTGGGGAAGAGATCAACTTGACCCCCTCCCCATTTAATAAATAGAGATGCTGGTGTCCTGAGGGTTAACAGACTTGCCATGTACCACTGAACACACATGTAGGTGGGGAAAGGCCATCGTTCAGACATGTGATTCCCTAGTCAGTCTTACTGTTTCAACATGGTAATGTAGAAGAGCCTTCTAGGGCTCAGCAGCCAAACTCTACAATGGAGCAGGAGTGAGGCAGTGTGAGCATCCGGAGGTATTCCTGGGTCAGAGCACCCCTCCATCAGCTACCTTCCCAGGCTGGCTTGGGGCTCTGTCCTGCCTGCCCCAACTCGTGCTCAGGTCCTGCCAGCTTGCTCACAGCCCTGCGTCTCAGTGGGTCAGCAGATTCTCCACTGAGAAGCTTCTGTCAGCTGTGTAGGTGACATGTTCTAACCTCTTTATGCCTCGGCATTGGGAAACCTCATAGGGCGGAGGTCCGCCCTGGGCAACTCGAGCTTCTATTTTGATCCAGGCCACCTGTGTCAACAGCCTGGCCCATGAAGTCCCGAGCTCGAGTCTTATTTTATTTAACTGAAACATCCTTAAGGCTCCTATCATTTCTCCCCTGTAATCTATTTACACCCAGCCCCTAGCTAGCACCTCTGTTCCTAGTTGGCTTATTTTTTTTTAAAGATTTAGTTTTACTTCTCATGTGTATTCTGCTTGCAGGAATGTATGTGTACCACACACCTGCCTGGTGCCTTCAGAGGCCAGAAGAGAGTGTCAGATCCCCTAGAACTAGAGTTATAGATGGTTGCTAGCCACCATGGGGGTGTAGAGAATAGAACCCAGGTCCTCTGTAAGAGTAGCAAGTGTCCTGAACCACAGAGCAATCTGTCCAGCCTATCAGTTATTTTTGATGTTTACCAAACTGTAGACCTGAGTGTGTAAGGTGCTCAGAGACACTATAGGCTCAGCTACAGGAATCCTTTGCAGACTGTCACCTAGCTATGAAGGCAGAGGCAGGAACCTGGAGCTCCTGACTGCTTTGAAGACCTGGCATTTAGAAGGCTTTGCATTTATCACTATTGTTTGGCTTGGGTACCTGCATGTGTGGCTTGCTAACATTGCAGGTTGACAGGGAGATGCCTACCCTCAGCTCTCAAAAGCCTGGTGTGCATCCTCTGGGCTTTGGCTTCATCTTCCTCACCTTCATAGGGCACATGGGTCAGTCCCTGCTGTCCACTCTCCTGCCCAGGACATCCAGAGAAGACAGGACATCACCAAAACATGCCAATAAACAGAGAATGAAATTCTAGTCCCTTAATGGTTCGCAGAGCCCTTGGGAGATGCCAAGGCTGAGAGGTCAGTGAAGGGACCAGCGGAGCTGGAGACAGACAGGCTTGGCCTTTTCTCTCCACTGATAGCACCTTTTCCCTTCCCTGGAAATGATATAGGGAAGGAGGCTTGCTGAAGACCAGCCTTCTCTTATGAAGGACACTCATCTCTTGTAGGCCATAGGATTTTCTACAAAGAGCTTGAGTTCTGAAAATTAGTCAAGGAAAACAAAGACAACTCAAACCAGCCAAACCTAAAATGGAAATGTACTGGCTATGATTTGTAAAAATGAAGGTAGCTGGGTACCAGGCAAAGCCGTTTCAAGGACTCCAAAGATGTCATTAGATGTGATTGTCCATCTCCACTTCTCTCCATCAATATGTGTGAGTCATGGCCAAGCTCACTGCACATTTAAATCGATCACTCTGAAGTTAAGGGGATTCCGTGTTCTCTAGGAAATCACGGTCTGTTCTGTTGGGTCACATTCTCATTCATCAGCCGATGCAGTAAAGGAATGAACCACTGTGACAGCATGCTTTCAGGCACATGCCGATGCTGTGTGGTACTCTCATTGTGGAGGGTAGAAAGTCCTCAAAGGAATGAGACACTGCTATCATAAAATAAGAGAGAGGTTGGGAAGATGGTTCAGTGGGAAAGCATTTGCCACTCAAGCATGAGGATCTGAGTTCAAAACCCCAGAAACCACATAAAGCCAGGAGTGGCAGCCCCTATCTGCACTCCTGGGATGCAAAAATAACAGATGGGAAGCAGAGACAAGAGGGTCCCAGAAGCTTGCGGACCAGCTAGCCTGGCACATACAGCAGTTCACAGCAAGAGCCCCTGTCTCAAACAGGGTGGAGGGCAAGGACCAACACCCAAGGCTGTCCTCTGACCTCCACATGGGTACCATGGTACATGTACACTTGCACTCACACACATGAACGTGCATACATATGCGCATCACACACACACACACACACACACACACACGTGTGCAAAGATAAAAGAGAAGGGTTCCAAAGCAAGAACGGTGGTTTAGTGAGGTGGTTCAGCCATAAAGGCTCTTACTGCTAAGCCTGACAACCTGAGTTCAGTCCCCAGGACCCAGCTGGACAGATGGCTCAACAGTTAAAAGCACCAACTGCTCTTGCAGAGGGCCTGGATTCGGTTCCCAGCACCCACATGGCAGCTGACAACTGTCTCTAACTCCAGTTCCAAGAAATCTGATTATGGTGCGCGCGGTCCCACGGGGATCGGTCCCCTGGTCTCAGTCGTGTGCCTTGGAGGAAGGTGGGTCTGGCTCTGTGGGCTTCTCCGTGTCTCTGCTGCTTCCGTGGCTCTCTGCTGCTGGAGCGTTGTCCAGCTGTGTACCGCCCTAATTTCACCCGTGTACTTTCCTCAAGATGCAGGGTCCACTGGCCACTAGACCATGCGGGAAAGTACGAGGGCAGCTAAAGCTAAGGCTCTGCGAGTCGGTGACGGAGGAATGCTGCCTCCGGAGAGGCTGGATCGCTGGTAGTAAGACGCAGGACTCTGCTTAGTCTGTTTTACAGCTTTGTTAGTGTTCAGCTCCTAGTGATCCAGCTCTCTGTGATCCAGCTCTCTATCATTGAGAGAAGACTGGGATATTTATACCATGGGGGTAGTGGTAAAAGCTTTGGCTGATAGATACTTTGTGAGACATTCTATTTGCATATGGAAGTGGGTTTCTGCCATGCTGCCAGACCGCTGACTACCTGAAAAATCACACAGGAAAGCATGGTATTCCTAGAGCCAGAGGCCATGTTTGTGTTAGGGTATTTGTGGTGGGCACTTCAAAAGGAGAGTTAGGAAGATGCCAGGTACTCTGCTGAAAGGAGTCATCTGCATATGAAAACCGAGCCCGTGGGCCACCTGGACATGGAGAGACTACGACTTCACAGCAGGGGTCCCCAACATCTGATGCCCTCTCCTGACTTCTGCAGGCATTGCATGCTGTGGTGCGCCTACATACATGCAGGGAGAACACTCATACACATTAAAAAAGTTTTTTTAAAGATGCCTTCAATCTGCATGACCCACATGGTAGAAGGAGAGAACCAACTCCTGCAAGTTATCCTCTGACCTCCACAGACATGCTGTAGTATGCATGCCTGCATTCGTCACACACACAAATAATAAATAAATAAGTAAATAAATAAATAAATACATATTGTAAACAATCTTTTTTAAAAAGCCAGAAAGGTGTTCTACGCTCAGGCCTCGCACTTAGGACATGGAAGCAATTATTGCTAGCCCCAGGGCAATGACAAAGCTTAGCGGCTCTCAAGGATGGCAACATGGTGTTCAGGGCTCACCGGCCACTGCTGTCTTCCACCTGGTCTGCTAGTGTTTATAAGATGGATTAGCAGACTTCTCTTGTTCTCTTCTGCTAACCTCAGATCTATTGCTCCACAGGACAATCTCAAAGGACAATGAACCTCACGCTGGGCCTGGGCCTGTTTCTGGCAGGTCTAGTCACTGGGGAAGCTCTCGTGCGGGCTGGAGCCTCTCCAAACAGGCATGGGACTCAGAGCAAGGTCCAAGAGTGGAGGGGCAAGAGGGACGCCCGGAAGCTGGCTCTGCACAACATGCAGTTTGCCTTCAAGCTGCTCCAGAAGTTGGCCGCCAAAAGCCCTGTGCAGAACATCTTCTTTTCCCCACTGAGCATCTCCACGGCCTTCTCCATGCTGTCTCTGGGGGCCCAGAACTCCACGCTGGCAGAAATCAAGAAGGGCTTCAACTTCCAGGAGATGTCAGATGAGGACATACACTTGGGTTTCCATTACCTCCTCCACAAGCTCAACCGTGAGACAAAGGATGTGAAGATGAACCTGGGTAATGCCTTGTTCATCGACCAGAAGCTACAGCCCCAGGAGAGGTTCCTGAGACTGGCCAAGAATGTGTATAATGCTGACATGGTTCCCACCCGCTTCCAGAACTTGGAAAACAGTCAGAGGCAGATCAACAACTATATCAGTCAGAAAACCCATGGGAGGATCACCAACCTGATCAGGAATATAGACCCGGGCACTGTGATGATTCTTGCAAACTATGCTTACTTTCGAGGTAAGGCTTGGGGCATTCTGGCATGGAGAAGGTAGAGCGACTTGGGTCAGACATTTGACCTGGTCCTTGCTTGTTCTGTGAGCCTGAATCGCTATGTAAGTAACTTCCCAAAACTCTGCCTTTCCTGGCTCTGAAACTAATACCATGATATACAGCCTGTCAAGTAGTCAGTGGGATTCAAAGTGGAAGTGAGTTTTGCAAGAGTCTTAATGAGACCCCATATGTATGTTAGTGAACTTCTAATCATGACTGGTTGTCTTCATATACCTTTTGTTTTGCTTTGGATTTGAGAGAGGGTCTTTATCTGGAACTCACTATATGAGATTGGCCTCAAACTAACAAGAGATCTGCCTGCCTCTTCCTCCAAAGTGCTGGGAATGAAGGCATGCCCTATCACGTCTGGCACATCCTTACACACTTTGGTTGTAGAATTGGAGACTTTGTTTCTTACATGAGAAAAGTGAAAATCAGAAACTGTCTCAAAAATAGAGAGAGAGAGAGAGAGAGAGAGAGAGAGAGAGAGAGAGAGAGAGATTATTTATTATTTATTCCAATGAGACTGGGGACTGGAAGTCACTTCTCTGGGGCCTGGTGCTGTGTACTTTCCTCCACCCCAGAGTAGATACCCAGAGAGATGGTGTGATGATGATGACTACCACTTTGATTGGTGCCTTCATCTCCTTATCAGGCTTCACAGATTCCCTAAGTCTAAGAAAGAGACTATGGAAAAATGTTCTCTAACCTCTGCATTCACACACCACACACATGCACAGGGTTTGGCAAATAATAAAGAAAGAAAATCAGAAGCCAGCGCCCCTCAGTCCAGGCAAGATCATCACTTGGCTCAGTAACATGGTTCTGAATATGGAATCCAGATCCCCCAAATTCCATAGGGAGACTGATGGCCAGTGAGGACAAGGAAAGTGTCAGTGACAGCTGAAACCATGGTCTCCTGAACCAGAGATGCGTAAAAAGGAGTCTGGGATATCTCAAAGTCCTCGTGTTCCCTGTTCACATTCAGAGCTGTGGCAACACAGCCACACAACACTTATGACACACAGCCACTGAGCTCTGCTGCCTCACCCGCAAGCAGCTTACCTGTTGGTACCCTCAGTCTATAGAAGAAGGATGCTGAAGCCCTGGGAGGTCGAGACACTTGCTCAAGGCTGTCCTTTTACATCAGTGAAGCCAGATTGGTCCTCAAGGCCTTAAACTGTGCTGTTGAGAATAACAGGTTTGAAAAGATACAACTGCGAGTTTATGTGCAATATGGTCTTGGGTGAAAAAAGGGATCCTGGGACTGCGGAGATGGCTCAGCTGGTAAAACGCCTTCTGCGCAAGCATGAAGATTTGAGTTCGGATTCCTAGCATTAAGATGAAAATCTAGGTGTGGTGTCATGATGATCCTAGTAGTTGGGGTGAGGGAACTCACTGGCCAGCCATCTAGTCAGTTGGTGAGGTCTGGCCTCAGTGAGAGTCCTGTCTTGAAAAATAAGGTGGGGAGAAATAGAGGAGAACACATGACACTGACCTCTGGCTTCTACATGCATGTACACACACACACACACACACACACACACACTACACATACATACACACAAATAAAGTAGCAACAAATAGATACATAAAAAAGAAGGAAATAGACACTCAGTGCTTTGCAGCCAGCTCCCAAACACAGATTGTTCCAGAGGAGGGTCCCTTCCTGCTCTGCCGTAAGAGTGCCTTCGGGGGCTGAGTCAAGCATTTTCACCAAACGCCCTCAGGAACTGCAAACCAGCCAGCTGTTAAGATATAAACTGTGCTCAGCCTTAGGGATACCTGGCCTTAGGACAGTCTACTGCTCCCCTCACAGTCTAGCAACTCTAGCCCTAGTTTCTTTAAAATGTAATCACTGGTCTAACCTACCTCACAGAAATCTTCCAAGTGTGGAGGAAAGGCAAGGATTTCAAGTCCTGCCCCCACATCCAAGAATACCCAGTCTCGTCACTCTGAATCCACATGAACAGTAGCTGGGGATCTGATGGGTCTGGTTCCTTCCTTTCCCTCTGGACACTCATGCCAATTTGTCACCCTTCAATCCTAAGCCAGGTGGCAGTATGAATTTGATCCCAATGAAACAAAAGAGGAAGATTTCTTCGTGGAAAAAGGCAAGACCGTGAAGGTGCCCATGATGTTCCACAGAGGCATGTACGACATGGCCTATGACAGCCAGCTCTCCTGCACCATCCTGGAAATGCCCTACCTTGGAAACATCACAGCCACCTTTGTCCTTCCTGACAACGGCAAACTGCAGCTTCTAGAGCAGGGATTGCAGGCCGACATCTTCGCCAAATGGAAAAGCTTCCTGTCGAAAAGGTAAAGAGGGAATGGGGCCACCGGCCTGCCTCCTTCTCCCCCACCCTCCCTCCCTCTTTATGCCTTCCATTCTCAGTACCTAGCCCGGCCCTCTTGATGAATTTCAGCCACTAGACCGTGAACAAATACAAGAAGTGGTAAGACACTGGCTCTTTGGGTTGACTGAAGGGCCTGTGTGAGGGTGAGGGGCGAAGTCTTGCTGCAGGGTAGTGGTCAGGGAGAACGTCACAAAGGAGGTGGCATTTAAGGTACAACTTCAAGGCTGTAGGGAAGGGAGAGGAACAATGGAGTCCTAAGCAAAGAGAACTACAAGGATGGACCCTTGAGGTGTCAAAGGGAACTGTGAGTTGTTCATCAGTTGTAGAATGATGGTTTCAGTGGTGGCACCACACCAAAACCAGTCAAGTGTGTCCTGTGTGTGTTATACTAATAATTAAAGGGCTAAGGTGATTACATAGTTTTCTTTTAAAACACAACACTAGACTAGATTTCAAGCATACTCTCAGAGTCACTCTACCACTGATGGATCTTCTTGGGAAGGCAAAGGCTGGTGTCAGCATGAAGTCCTGGGCACTGGTACCAGTGTAGATGTGCCTGGTACCTTGACAGTAGCTGGAGCAAGGGGAGCAGTGTGGGATGAAGACAGAGGGTTGGTTCCGCCATGACTCCACCCCCTTCCATCTTAGCCTCACCATCGCTCTCTAGCCATCTCTATTAAGGTCTTCGCTGAGAACCTTCATCATTCTGAAGGTTCTAGCATATTGATCTCTGCCACTGTCCAAGGCAGCACCCAGAAGTAGAGGCAGAGCTCGGACTAGACTGGGCCCCCGTGAGTTGCAGCTGACCTGAGGTGGCTCCTGCCCCTTGGAAAGGATTTGAAGGAACTGCAGACCCAGCTGTTCTCTCTAGAGTGGGCTGAAGGCTCATGGAGGAGTGGGGGGTTGTAGTTTTGAGGACCCAGCTGCAGTTGGGGTAGATGGGGTATAAATGGTGGCAGGGCACCCCAAGAGAGCTGCTAACCCTGGATCTACATGCAGCCCCCATCCTCCATGCCGTAGGATCCGGAGGTTCCCGCTCTGATGCAGGCCCCAACATCCAGAGACTGCAATTTTTGTCTGTTACTTACCATAATGGTGACCTTAGAGAAACCTTGAAAGAATTACGTGGGGTATCAAAGTATGGTCCTACAGAGGACTCACACAAACATCTCTTCTTGTCTCCTTCTGAGTGGCTGAAGAGATATGCTCCAGGTTCTCAGCAGCCCTATGAAAGCTCAGATTTACTGGACAAGGGTGTCCTTCAGATCCGCTCTTGTCTTAGTCCAACAAGACACAAGGGCACAGGCTTCTGTAAACATGGTGTTCCCCAAATGGCCCGGCAGTTTTCAGCCCATGCTTACAGCTGTAGGGTTCACAGATATGATGGGGCTGTCACCTCTCTGGCTTTAGGACAGGCCTCTCCTCCTCCCTGACTCCTCCTCCCTGAGGAGGGTAGGCCCCTGGAGGTTCCGTACAGACCACCACCAGTCTTGCTGAACATTAGGGCGTGTAGGATCCAGGAGTGACTTAGGGTGCATTAGAAGTAGATTTGGGTAAAATTCAACTACAAACTGCTCTTGAGGTCTTTTCTGGCCACCCCCTCTCTCACCTCGTTTGCTTCCCTCCTGAGTTTGCTCCCAGCACCTCCAGATCTGGAGGCCACACTCCCTTCAGGAGGACCATAGACAGAGGGAACCCTTTTAACATAGATGCATCCTGCCCACACCCCTTCTAGGCCTAGAGTGACCCACAGCAGTAAAGTCACCTCCTCGATGGGAGACTCCCATCTCCCTTCAGGGTAGTGGATTGCCCATGATCACCAAGGGGAGACTCTCATTTCATCAGAACACACACAAGGGGCCAGTGTCCCTACTTTTGAAGCTCATTCAGGGCTGACAGGTTGCTTTGAAGTACAGGCAGGGAGCCCAGCCCAACCTGAGTTAGCTTCCTTTATTGAATTGAGGAAGAGGAGGAGGAGGAAGAAGAACTGTTTTATCTGCAACCCCTGTCCTGGAAGGCCTGGGAGAGGCTGAAGGGCTACACTCTTTTCCAAGAGAAGGAACCACATCTACAGACACACTTAATGACATACCCCTGACTTTCAAGTGCGTAGAACTTGTCAGAATTCAGGCACCAGGTTCCTTCAGCCCGGCTTGTGCATAGCAGGAAGATCCCCACTTGGTTCTCACATTATCTCAAGCCTGTTGCTTAGGGTTCCAGAGTAAAAGTAAAAATCTCAGTTTTTCCCCAGAGGAAACTGAAAGTTCCCTTTCAGGAGACATAAAGCTACTGGGGCTTTGAAGTAGCCACCTTCCCATCAATCAGGTTCAAGGGCCCACTAGCCACCTCAGCTCCCTGTCTCCCTGTGGATTAGAGACAGATCCATCTTTCAGCAGCAGCCAGAGTTTTCTTTGGCTGTTTTTTCTAAGTTTAAACTATCACTCATAAATTCTACATATAAAGTGAATTATGCTAGAGATGGATTTTTTAAAAAAGTGGTCTAAAATAATGCTTCTCTGTGTTTTAATTTTTAAATCTCATTCAAAACTTTTAAGATGTTAAAAATTAACATACAAGATGATGGTTTCACAGTGACGTTCTCATGCATACGTATATCACTGTATTTTGGCTCAGATTTGTTCCCTGACCGCCTCCATTTGGGCCCTGCCCCCACCATGATGGTCCCTTTCCTCTTTTTGAGTCTAACTCACTTTACTTGACACAATCTATCGTTGCATTCATTTTCCTGAAAAATGCCTTAATTTCATTTTTCATATAGTCGAGTAAAACTCTCTCTCTCTGTCACCCTTTCTCTCCATCCTTCTCTCTCTCTCTCTATATATATATATATATATAGAGATAATTACATATATATATATATATGCCACATTTTCTTTGTCTGCTCATCCGTTACTGTGCCTTGTGTTTTCTGCCTCCTCACGGGCAAGCACAAAAGCTGCCTCTACCTTTGCACATGCATGATATGTCCTCTCTACTCTGGAATATCGCCCAGAACTTTGTTCCTTGCTTCCTGACATCAGCCTATGTTTCTTATGCTCACTGCCGAGCCATCGCCCGCAGATAGCAGGATGCTGTTACTCATCTCATCCTTCCAGCTCACAGGGGCTGGGGATAACTGGCATCATATAGCATTGCTTTTTCTGCCAGGCACATGAAGCAGGTGTGTGCCCTCTCTGCAGGCGGGCCTGCCCCTGCGCTGACCTGCAGGGAACCCTGGATGCTATTATACTTCCCAGCATAAAGCCTCCTCTCCACCTCCAGGGCTCCTCCGGACTCTACTGCTCACCACTCTGTTTCATTGATCCCCTTTGCTGGTGAGCACCCCGAAGCAGGCATCTCTATTCCCTGCCCTGCTTCCTACCCCTCCTAAAACTGTTTGCACCCTCCTCTCAATAGATACCAAGGTGACCAAGGCTGCCATGTTGCAGAATCCAGGGTTGGTGTCCAGCTGCCCCTTCCCCACTGGCCAGCCATCACACCCCCTCCTTCCAGGGTATCCTTACCTGCCACAGCTCTGCCGGCAGGTGGCTCTCCTTTGATGGCTCCCCTCCCTATAGGCCCCAGTCCTGGCTCCTATTCTAAATTTACCCCTAGTGAGTGTCACAGGCACAGAGTTTTCAACACCTGGTCTACCACAATGTTGTTCTGTGCTTAGCCTCAGTGCCTCCTCGGACACTCTAGAGTCCTTCTCCTGTTGACTTACTCAGGATCTCCCCTACGTGTCTAATGGGAGTTTCATCTCCACTTATCCACAAGGGTCGCCTGGCCTCCTACAGAACCTTCTCTCCTTGTGCCTGCCTGTCTCAGTCTCTGGCAACTCCACCCTCTGTTTACTACAGCTTTATGTCTTGGTCGTCCTTGATCACTCTCTTCACACTTCTCCTGCACTGTGTTAGGATGCTCCATTAGACCTACTTTAAGACAAGTTTGGACTCAGCCTCTTCCCACCAGCTCTGGAGCGCCCATTCAAACTGCCAGTTGATGGTCTGACACCCAGCACCAACACTCTTCCCCGGTACTGAACATCAAGGGTATATTCCAAGCACAGCAGGCAGAGCCAATCTTTCCAATCTGAGTCAAGACCATGATATTCCTCTGTTCAAAACCAGACCATGGCTTCCACCTTCCTTGCCTCCCTCCAAGGTTGGCTCAAACCTGTTATTTGGCTGCCAGCACTCCTGATTCCCAGAACTTGACCTATGTTTCCTCGGTCTCCTTCATACCTGCTTCTGTACACGCTGCCAGTGTTTGTGGATTTGCCCACACTGTGCTCTTTCTAGCGCTGGTCTGTCTTCCTGCTGGAGCACAGGGCACGGGCAAGAGCTTTGCCTAGTCTGTATATCAGGTATACAGTAGATGCTTAAAAACTATTTGTTGAGAGCCAAAGAGACTGCTCAGTGGTTAAGGGCACTGGCTGTTCTTGCAGATGACCTGGGATCAATTCCCAGCACCCACATGACAGCTAACAACTATCTGTAACTGCAGTTCCAGGGGATCTGACACCCTCTCCTCACCTCCACTGACATTGCACAACATGGGTGCATTTACTCCATTCAGACAATACACTCACACATATAAAATAAAAATAATAAAATATTAAAAAAAGAAGAAACCCTAATTGTTGAGGAGCGATGGCTCAGCAGTTAAGAATTCTAGATGCTTTTGCAGAGGACATGGATTCAGTTCCCAGCACTCACATAAAAGCTAACCACCATCACAACTCTAGTACCAGAGGATCCAACACCCTCTTCTGGCTTTCATGGGCATTGCACGACATGTGCACTTACATACATGAAGGCAAAATACTCATACACATAAAATAAAAATAACTTATAAAAAAATTTAAAAGCAGTTAAATGAGTCAAAAGGTAATTTGGGGGAGTTTTCAGGCCTATGGGTAATATTTCAAGGCATAAGATTGGGACTTCTTGAGCAAGCAGGAAGTGATGATGAAGGGGTTCAGGTCTGTGGGCACAGTGACTGTGTCCTTTTCCTGTGCATGGCACAAGACTAGTATCTTTTGCCCCAACGTGGACTTGAACCCAGTTCTGCCTGGCTCCAGGTTTCAGGACCTGCTGATTCTTCAGGATTCTTTCAGGACCTGCTGATTCCACCAGACTTGCAGGGTTTCATCTTGTCTCAGGTACAGGACAGCCAGGTCTGCGGTGAGGAGATTGTGAACATGCAGAAGGGAGCTGGAAAATATTTCTGGCAGATGAGTGCTCTGGACAGGCTGAGCAAAGAATAGGATGGAGTTCAGAGTCTGCAGTGTCCTGAGTCCTGGGTTCCAGAGTTAAGCCTTTCTCGTTCCACAGACAGAGAAGATCTGTGAGCCTGGGTTCGAGGAGGATAAAGGTCTCACTCACCATCTATCCCAAGACCCGCCCTTGACGATGGTAGGAGCCTCCAACTCACCCTGGTCCCTTTCTCTTCCTCAGAGTGGTAGATGTGTGGATGCCCAGGATCCACATCTCTGCTACCTACAACCTGAAAAAGGTTCTCTCCCGCTTGGGCATCAGCAAAGTGTTTGAAGAGCAGGGAGACCTCACGAGGATCTCATCTCATCGAAGCCTCAAAGTCAGTGAGGTAAGCCTGCTTGGGGGGGCACTGTCCCCCCACATAGCCTTGGCCAGAGCCACTGTCACAGTAGCCAGCCCTGTGATCCCAGGCAAACCACACAGCCTCCCTCAGCCTCTGATGTGATAGACATTGATAAAGTTCTAGAACAGTCATCAGACATGGAACTGTTCTACATCTGATCTGAACCTTCTCTCCAAAGTCTCACAGGCTTCTGAGGAGGAAGGGGTAACCATGGTGACCACAAGGGTGAGCTGGTAGAGGCAGGAAAAGGGGACCATCTCCACAAGGGTTTCAGATTTAAGATAGAAAACTTTCCATCAAAACTGAATTACTGAGCTCTAATGGGTAATTTTTTTTAGTGTGTCCTAAATATTGCATGGCGTATTCCTATTTTGAATGAAATTCGAACTGGATAGCCTGTATGTTACCTAGCAACCATGTTTTGGGGTTAAAAGGGCATAGAACGGGGGAGATTTCAGAAGGAAGATTCAGTTGGGGGACTGTCCATCTGAGGGAGGGGTGGAAGGTGGGGATTGGCTGGCACTGAATGGAGTAGAGGGATGGGCCAGGCCACTGTAGGAAGGCTCTGTCTTCTGAGCCCAGTAATGGTTACAAACCCAGTACTGTTGATGCAGGCACTGCCTTAATTCCCAAGGGGAAGAAACTTACCTCATCAGATTTTCTACTTCTTTGTGCTTCCCCTTTGAGACTTCCCCCCAAAAGCTCAGTACTAGCTCCCTGTTTTTCAGGAATCTTCACTGAGCTCAGTGCCTACTTCCTTTCTATAGTGCGGGATGCTGGCAACGTTACTCTAAAATAAGAGTCTGGACCATTCTCTGTAAGGAGAAGGTGGAACTTTTGTAGACTAGTGTCTCAGAGCTCTATTCACTTCCCATCAGTCACCTAGTCACCAAGGAGGATGTCTCAGGGAGTGCAGCCCTGCGTCTCAGTCGCCTTTAACAAGTAATCTGGAATCTGGCTTCCTCTCAACCACCTGCCAGGCTGAGCTAAGACTCCACAGCTCATTTCTGTCCCCTGAGCGTTGGTGAGACCCTGAAATTCAGGGAGGAGAGCAAGCTCTTCCCCATCTTCCCTAAGTTCCTGATCCTTCCCTGAGGCACCATATTCTTCCAACTACTGGGCCACTGTGGCAAAACTGTCTCCCTCTCTGGGCCTCTTGCCTGCGGCCTGCCGCTGCCTGGCAGCCACTGACATCTTTTGGTTCTACAGGCTGTGCACAAGGCTGAACTGAAGATGGACGAGAAGGGTACAGAGGGGGCTGCAGGCTCCGGAGCCCAGACGCTGCCCATGGAAACCCCGCAGAGGTTCAAGCTGAACAAGCCTTTCCTATTGATGATTTATGAGAATTTCATGCCTTCTATGATCTTCCTGGCAAGGATTTTTGACCCTAGTGGGAAATAAAGGTGCATTCTAGTTGGCTACTGTCCTTGCCTATTTTCTGGGGCTGGAATTTTTTCATCCACTTGACACAGAGGAGGCCACACACGCTGTCCAATCCCGTCCTGTCACCATCCCCCATGGCCACCCAAATGAGTGGCCCCGGTTGGCTCTGGAGGCTTTGGCACTCTGTGGCCACCTGTAGTCTCTTCCTTGCCCACTGGGATCCAAGATTAAATGCCACCCTCTACCTCCAGTGCCCCTCACTCCTGCTACACAAACAGACAGGGGCTTTTAGGATTTAATAAGTACGACTCCCCGACACATCTACTGGCTATTGATAGATAATTTGGGGAAGGCATGAGCCACACTAAGTAAGGAAGGCTTGGAGTGAAACGAGAATGGGGTGTTTCTACGAAAACCACATAGTCTGTCTGAACCTTTGTGTCCCTGTTCTGAAACAAGGATTGCTACCTTCCCTGGTGAGACTTTGAGAAAATCAGCACTGTGCCTCAGCAAAATGCTTTCTCCTTTGTGAGTCCCAGGCTGGGGGGGGGGGTCCCCTGGCACATGGACTACATGGTTGTCCTTCCAAGAATATCCGTGTGGGAGTGCTGACTCAGCCAGGCCACCAGGTAAACAGTGGAAGTGGTTCAGCCCCTTGGGTAGCATTAGGAAAAGGCCACCTTGGGAAGTAGCTGGGACTCACTGGCACCTTTGTCAGTTTCAGCACAAGAGGAAGATACTGGGGCTCCTCAGACCTGTGGTTAAAGGCAGGCTTTACTACTGAACCTCTTCAAAATGTCTATATGCACATTAGAAAACTGGCCAGGCAGGGGCTGTCTATGACCACTAGGGGGCCCAAGGAATTAGACCAGTGGTGTGGAGCTGGTGGATCACAAAGTGCGGCCCTTCACCTCTGGCAGTGACGGGTCCAACCTTTGCTGTATTAGGGGAGAGGGTGGGGTCTAGACCGGCTTAGCAACCAACTGGCAGGGCAGCAGTTGCCGCTCCTTGGGGGAGCAGTTTTCAGCTCACTGTGCTATTTGGGTTCTGGATACCACAGCCGGAATGAGCAACCCTATGGGATATGGAATCAAGGCTCGTGGAGGGGAGGTGCTCTCTGTGGTGTCAGAGTAAGCCACAGGCAGCAGTGCCTCTGTGTGTGGGTTTGTGCTGGGAAGGGAAAGGCCCCTGACCCTGCACTCTGTTGGTCTCTATCCCTTCTCCAGCCAGTGAGGCTCAGCAAGCACCCCTCCTCCACCCCGTGCTCTGTGAGGTGAGGTGCCTCAGAGCACAGGTCTGTGGAGGAGGCTGGGAGGGACTGGCAGGTGTGGGGTACAAGCATTGAGGACTCTGCACTGAGGACTCTCTGAGGGCTCCTCTGGGCAGGGGTGGGAGTAAGGAGAAGCCAGTGGATGAGGCTGGGATCCCCCAAGTGCTTTGCTCCTATGGTATAGTATGTCACTTATGGTGCTGGGGGTGTGGCACATCCAGAGAAACCATGGAGTGCTTTGGTGACCTGATATGGAGCCTGAGTCTCTGCATGTGCTGAAAGGAAATAATAGTAACTGGGAAAGATGGTTCAGTGATTAAGAACACTAGCTGTTCTTGCAGAAGATTTGGGTTCAAATCCCAGTACCCACATGGAGGTTAACAACCATCTGTTTCAGGGGATCTGACGCCCTCTTCTGACCTCTGTGAACTGCACGACAGATGCACTTACATACATGCAGCCAATACATAAAAATTTAAAAATGAATAAAATATTTAAAAATACTACTAATAATAGCTGCCTCCCTGGACTGACAGCTCAGAGAATCCCGTGGGATTCCAGAGTGAGAACTGGGATTACCATCCTCCACCACCTCTTCCAGCCTCTGAGATGACCAGCTGTTTCCTGAAAAGCTGTTGTCCAGATATCTACCCACACATCTCCGACTTCCCAGCATCATCCAAGAATTCTCCTCCCATCCCCCTGGAAATCACTCACTTCCACGCACAATAGTGCCTAGTGGATCTGCATGTTCCCTCCATTTCTAGGTGGGCTGCAATCTGTCCTGTGCTATGTGATGGCTCTTAAAGCTACACACTCTGAGCCGGTTGCTAAAACAAGCAGGCCTGGTTCCTGACCCCAGGGAGTCACTATCCAGTGAAGGAAACAGCCATACTCATGTCTGTGTTGTTACTCAACTGTAAGTTCATGTTCACAAGTTCTACTGACCATGATGAAGGCTGACTGGGGAGCCTGAGTTTTGTCAGGAGGACCTCAAGAAGACCTCCCAGGGATATGAAATTCAGGGACCACTCCAAATCCTGAGTCTCACCTAGTATCAGCTATAGTTACTAATTCCCATTGCAGGGATAGGGAGAGGGGGAGCTCAGTGGGACAGTGTGTGCCTAACATCTGTGAGGACTTGGGTTTCCTAGCCCATTTAAAAAGGGAAAGGAAGTTAAAACTGCATATAGGTTTGTTTCCCCAGTGTAATTAATAAGAGACAAAATATTGATTTCATGCAGAAATTGGGTATAAGGAATATTCATCATTTTAAAACTACTTTATAAATCTCTTTCATTTTTATTTTTATTTTATGTGTATGAGTGTTTTGCCTGCATGTGTGTAAGTGCACCATGTGGGTGTAGTGCCTGTGAAGGTCAGAAGAGGGCATCAAATCTCCTGGAACTGGAGTTACAGATGATTGTTTGTTACCATGTGGTTGCTGGGAACTGAAGTAGGGGCCTCTGCAATAGCAGCTAATGTTCTTAACTACTGAGCCATCTTTCCAGCCCCTAAAACTACTTTAAAAAAATGACTGTTGCTTATCTTAAATATGATTTCTTACTTTCACAACCACACCTTTACTCTTCAAAAATAAATCCTATGTTGAAAAAAATTTTTTAATATTTTATTTATTATTTTATGTGTATGAGTGTATTGCCTGCATGTGTGTGAGTGCACCCATGTCGTGCAATGCTGTGGGGAGGTCAGAAGAGGGCTTCCAATTCCCCTGGAACTGGAGTTAAGGACGGTTTATAGCCACCACGTGGGTGCTGGGAATCAAACCTGGGTCTTCTGCAAGAGGAGTCAGTGTTCTTAACCACTGAGCCATCTCTCCAGCCCCTGTTGAAAAAAAATTTAAAGGAAGAAGTAATGGCAGAAGAAGAGGGTGCTGCCCAAGCTTCAGGGGCTGCATGTGCCAAGGCCCTGAGGTGCATATAGCATAGATGAGGAACTGAAATGATATCCATGTGGCCAGAGCAAAAAAAAGAGAAAAAAAAAGACAGGAAGCGATGGGCAATGGGGCTGGAGCAGTGGGTAAGGGCTCATTTTCCAGAGGGGAATGCTGGCAAACTCATGTACTGTAAGTGGCCCTCTAGCAATAGGCTGTCTTTGTATCAGTGTCCAGGACTAGAACATGCCACCAAGTATGTGCTCAGCAGGTATTGTTGAAAAGAGACTGCCATATAGCCACCTCTTTCCAGATAGCTCCCAGTCTTTCCTGTCCTCTGGGAGGGAAGGTTGTGCTGGGCATGGCAGGTCTGTCCCCTGGGTAGGGGCCTGCCCACTTCTTCACAGGATCAGCAGTGCCATCTCCATGAAACTGCTCAAGTCATCCCACCTTGCCCAGGCTCTCCCCACAATGGCTGCCTTTCAGAACTGGACTCATCTTTCCAGGAAAAGCCAGATCCTCGTTCTTGAGGCCTTCCCAGAACACATGGCTGTGGACTGGCTGACCTCATGGATGAATAAGTGAATTCCGGGTTTGACTTGTATGTAATCAGCTCTTCCCATCTCCTCTTGAATCCTACACTACTTGAGTGTTCTCATCAATCCTCAGACCCACCAACCTTCATGGTGAAAACATTCCATGTAACTGATAAGAAGACCACATAGCTGCAAGGCCCACAGCTGGAAGATCACAAAGCTGGGACCAAATGGAAGCCCTATGAGCATTCCTACCTTTCATTTATCCATCCATCAGTCCATCTATTCACCCATCTTCCTATCCATCCATCTATTCTACTCATCCATCCATCCTTTGGTCCATCCATTCATCCCACTGACCCATCCATCTATTCATCATCTCTCCATCCATTTACCTATCCATCCATCCACCCATCCATTCATCCACCTATCCACCCACTCACCTATCCATCCAACTCCTGACCCACCCATCCATTGATCCACATTTCCGACCCACTGCCCATCCATTCATCCATTCATCTACCCATCTACTCATCCACCCACCCATACATCCATCTCACTGACCCATCCATTTATCCATTAATCATCTCTCCATCCACTTCCCCATCCATCCACCTATCCATCCAACTACCTATCAACCCACCCACCTATCAATCCAACCTCTGACCGGCCCATCCACCCACATTTCCATCCCCTACCCACCCATGTATCTACTCATCCATCTTTCCTTTTACCTATTCATCCATCTCACTGGCCCATCCATAAATTCATCATCTATCCATCCACTTAGTCATCCATCCCTTTCATCTATCCATCCATCCATCCATCCATCCATCTATCCATCCATATATTAATTTACCCACACATATATCCATTCAACCCCTGACCCACCCATTCTTCCACATTTCCATCCCACTACCCATCCATCCATCCACTAATTCATCCACCCACCAATCCATCTGTCCAGTCAGCCAGCCAGTCATCCATCCAAATGTCTAGAGACTTGTGTTATACCAGCAAACAAAGTCTACAAAGATCATCACACTCATGAAGGTTTTAGACTAGTAGAGAGGCAGGTAATAAGCAAGATGTGTGATCGAGAAGACATTTGATGGATCAGGCAGGAGTGGCTGGTTGGAGGTGTCAGGGTCATGACAGACAGTTAAGATCTAGCCCTCTGAGCAGGTAACGCTCATCACCTAAACAGCAAAAGTTAGGATCAGGCAGGAGTGGCTGGTTGGAGGTGTCAGGGTCATGACAGACAGTTGAGATCTAGCCCTCTGAGCAGGTAACGCTCATCACCTAAACAGCAAAAGTTCTTTCATGCTTCCAAGTCCGCTGCATGGCTGGCTTCTGCAGCCTTATGGCCTGGGTGATGCCCACACATCAGTACGATGTCTACACGCAGGTGTGCTTGTTGACCTGGACAGAGATGAGCCCTGACTAAGAATGTTCATACTCAGTATCAGAATCCCAGAGAAAGGCCCATTTGGTGTGATCCAATGGGTCTTCCACCGGGTTACAGGAAGCCTCATCGTAACTTCTGAGCATGGCATGGCTGGCTTCTGCAGCCTTATGGCCTGGGTGATGCCCACACATCAGTATGAAGTCTACACGCAGGTGTGCTTGTTGACCTGGACAGAGATGAGCCCTAAGAATGTTCATGCTCAGTATCAGAATCCCAGAGAAAGGCCCGTTTGGTGTGATCCAATGGGTCTTCCACCAGGTTACAGGAAGCCTCATCGTAACTTCTGAGCATAGGGTTTGTCTACCTCTTCAGGCACATGCAGGGCCCAGGCCCAGAGTCTGGCTTCCTGCCAGACTCAGTCCATAGTCTCACCTGCCTAGGCTGAGGCTCTTCTTGTGGGAAGTCCTAGGGTTCTGCACCAGGAGTGTCAGGATGATGTGTCGGCACAGGTGGGAAGTCCCAGGGCTCAGCCCTGCTTTTCCCAATTGCTCCCTGTGTGGCCCATTTCCCACTGATGCAATGATGGGACTGGCATCAGAGGACACTCTAGTTCTACTAAGACTTGTGCTACAAATGATGGAGCTGGCTCTAGGCTGTCATTCATACCATCATTCTTCTGGACATGAATTGATTCAGCAGATACTTAATGAGGATCTATTATGTGCCAGGTAGTGTGCCAGGCATGGGAAGAACAGGGTGAATAGGAGGGATAGGGCCCCTATTCAAGCAAAGCTTGGAGGAAAGGGTCATATGGCCTGCATCACTTACATTGCCCAGTATCCTGGAGAGGCTCAAAGACTAGTTATCACAGTGGCATTCAGCTTCTACAACAGGAATTCACAGAACTTGGTGTTCTGGGTGAGGTGCAGATCTGTGTCCATTATAGGGGTCTTTGTTGGGGATCAGATAACATATGGTCACACATCCACTTGGTACCCGGTCGGTCTCATCGACATGACTGCTTTAAGGCTGCTTGACCAGGCACGGAGAATGGCTGAGTGTTTTGTTTGTCACAGCGCCCTGTATGAGGCCTGTAAGAGCTCCTCCAGGCTGAAGTTCATTCTTCTAGGATGAAAGCCATTCTTGAGGCAGGAATTGGGTGTGTACCACCATGTAGCAAAAGCAAAAAGTGAACAGAGCAAGTTTCTCAGGGCCAAGGGGCTCTGTATGGATTTAAAACCCTTCCTCATCTTATACCCTCAGTTTGGCCCCAATTCCTTGAAGTCAGAGGACCTCTGGGCAGGCTAAGAAATGAGCCACATTGTAATAAAAGAGGTCACAGGAAGCTGTGGGGAGAACTTCCCAGGGTGGCTCAGGGTGAGGCCTGGGAGCCACAGAGGCTTTTGACTATCAGAAGTGTGGCTCTGGGTTGAGAGTACCTGAGCTCAGCCTTGAGGCACCTGACATACAACACTCTTGAGAGAAAGAATAGCTGATATACAGAAATAAATAGCAAACCAGAAATGTCTAAAGATGTAGCCAGAAGAGATGGCTCAGTGGTTAAGATGATGGTTAACAACTGTCTGTAACTCCAGTTCCAGGGGATCTGACACCCTCTTCTGACATCCATGGGCATTGTATGACACAGGTGTTCTTACATACATGCAGGTGTTACACTCATACACATAAAATAAAAATATTTTTAAAATTAAAAAAATGTAGCCAAATTAAAAAAAAAGATTAGTATTTATTCATTTATGTAGGGTTGGGAGCATGTGCTACAGTGTGCATGTGGAGACCTTGCGGGAGTCACCAGGTGCTCTCCTACCATGTGGTTCCCAGGAATCAAACTCAGTTCATCAGGCTTGGCAGCAAGCTACCTTCTTGATGAGCCATTTTGCCCACCCATAATCATTTAAAATGGGATATGAAGCCAGGCACGGTGGCCCATGCCTATAATCCCAGCACTTGGCAGGTTAAGGCAGGGGGATCTCTAGTTCAAGGGCAGCCTGAACTACACAGCAAGACCCTATCCCTAATATCCAAATGAATAAACAAACAGCCTATAAAGCTGGGAGTGGAGCAGACATACAGGTATGTGAGGCTGGTAAGAAAACTGAGTCAGGAACAGATGATTGTAGAAATCTGCTACCTGGACATAGGTGAAGAGGCTCCATGGAGGAGAGCGGGCTGAGATAAAGCATTACTCCGATGACACTTGGATAGGCACATGAGGACTTGCCTGGTGCTATCACTGCTGCACTGAGATTACATTTAGGGCCTGGGGGAGAAATCAGCTTTTGCTTTCCAGTTGGCCAGAAGACCTCAAGAACTGATTCCTCCAACTGGAGATGAGCTTGGGAGAGCTTCTCCCTGGGGCAGGGTGAGCATAGTGGGAGGTACACCTTCATTCCTTACTTGTTGCCAGAGTTCTCTTAGGGTCCCTCGCTCCTGGTGCTATTACACAAACCACATAACACATCTTTATCTGAAATTTTCATAGTTTACATCCTGAGTAGGGGAAATAGAGTAACTCACAAAGGTGTACACCCGGCACCCGGTTCTGCTCTGTGGCTCAGCAGCGCGCCATTCCAGATCGCTTCCGCTCCCCACCCACAGTCTCCATTAACTTTCACCCATGCCTCGTGGGCCTGCAGTCTCGCCCCAGGTTGGTAAATGTTCCCTCTCAAGTCCATGTGGACAAGATATCGGGGCCATTTTTTTCCGTGCCACTGCTGCCAAGATGGTGCCAACACACCTCCCTCCGCAGCTAACTCTCCACAGCTCCCTCTCCTCGGCAGCAGGCCCCGCCCCTCAGAGGAACAAGTACCCCTTGGGACACACTACTCTAGGGTCTTTTCTTTCGTTCCCTGGAAACTCTGAGTCAGTGTTTCTGGGTAGGGCCTGGGGATTTGCATCTTGATGAGAAACTGACTAGCCAAGCTTGGGAAGCTCCTGACCCTTCAAGCTGTGTCCCTGCCATTCACCAGGTATAAGACTGGACAAAAGTCCCTAGGTGTAGACCATTTGAGAATTCTGGTTCTCAGGGGTTTCCACGATCCCTCCAGCTACCCTCCCACTCCCCCTCCATCTTCATAGCCCTTTGATTCATCTCCCTCTCTTGCCCTCTTCTCTAGGATGTGCTAATGACAGCTTTTCCCTAAGTGAGCCATTGAAGGTCAAGACAGCATAGCCAGGGAGACAGACACATGAGGAGGTACAGAGGCTATGGTTTGCTCCAGAGGTTGCTAAGGAAGGGGCAGAATGTCTGTGGGGTCCAGGAAGAGAATGGAGTGGGAAGGTCTGATCTGTACCATGGAAAGGAGGGTGTCAGGTGAGGAGAGTGGAGGGTTGAGAATCATGGGGGATCACATGGAGCAGAAAAGAAATGGTGCAGCTACGGTCTTTGCATTAATTGCATTTATTGTCGTTCATTTTTAAAGGCACGGATTACCTAAAGCAGACACTTTTCCACTCACGATCTAGTCAACCCTTTTCTTTTCTCCCCTAGCCTTTTATACACAAGACTCCAATCACACATATGTTAGCCATTCATATTTTCCTACAAAGTCACTAGGGCATTGTTACTTTTTTTTTTTTAATTTTTTTTTGGTCTTTTTGAGACAGGGTCTCCCTGTGGTCCCAGCAGCTGGCCTGGAACTCACTATGTAGACCAGGATGGCCTTGAACTCACAGAGATCCACCTGCCTCTGCCTCCCAAGTGCACCACCATACCTGGCTACTGTATATGAGTGTTTTACTTACATGTATGTAAGTGTACTCATGTCATGCAATGCTGGTGGAAGTCAGAAGAGGGTGTTGGATTCCCTGGAACTGGAATTACAGGTAGTTGTTAGCTACTATGCTGGGAATTGAACCCAGGTCCTCTGCAAGAGTAGCCAGTGCTCTTAACCACTGAACCAGCTCTCCAGCCCTGTTATTTATTTATTTAGCTAACTAGCTAGCTTTCTTTACCTTGGGCTGCTCCTATTGTAATATGTGTGTGTGTGTGTGTGTGTGTGTGTGTGTGTGTGTGTGTAGGCACCCTTGGGGCCAGAAGAGGGCATCAGATCCTCCCAGAGCTGGAGTCACTGGCAGTTTTGAGGCACTTGATGTGCGCACTGGGAACAGAACCTGAGTCCTCTGCAAGAGCAGCAGTCTCTCTTAACTGCTGATCCAGCTCTCCAGCCCCATCTACTGATGTATCTTCAAGCTCGTTGATCTTTTCTTCTATGGTTTTAGGTTTGCTCTATAAATTTTTGTTCTCAGATATCTAACTTATCCTCTCTACAAATTTAAGCTGATTCTTTTTTTAGATGTTATTTTCCCTCACATTACACTAATATTTTCCCTGTTTAAGTACATTTCAACTGACTGTTTTAAAGTCCTGCCTATGAATTCCTTAATATCAGTCTGACGGGGTTTGTCTGTATTACCTAATTTTTCTTCTGGCCATGAGTAACATTTTTCTATTGTGAACCGGAATTCTGTGGAGAAGCCACACCTATATTCGAGGGCTTGACCTCAGGTGACTAGAACATCATGATTGTGGAGAAACGGAATGTTGATGATCAAGAGTCAACATTATCTCAGACTATCTATAGTCCCCTTTAATTGGCGTTTGTTGTCAACCTCTGTATCTTACCTAACATCCTGGTGACTACGCCATAAAACTCTTGGAATGCACCATAAAGCTTTCCAGACCTCTATGCTCCAACAACCCAAAGTTAAGACTGTGATAAATATCTAATTTCCCTTCCTTGTAGCTCACCTGATGTTCCCACCAATATCATTGGTATGTGTACTGATTTATGACTTTTCTTTGCTATGTGACAATAATGTTTCATATATCCTTTGCTACGGGGAACAAGTCATTTGAGTCACTAGAATCCATCTTCTCCAGCCATGGCTCACAAACTTCCTTCATATTTCCTATAAAGCCGACTTTTTATTTTATACCAACACTATTCTTGGACTGTGTAGAGATTTTAGGTTGGATGTTGACACTGTAACATTACCATTTTTCTCTCTGGATTTTGTTGTTTTCCTTTACAGTATGCTGATACTTGTTTTACAATATATTACTGTAATGTGAGGGAAATACAACTAAAAAAAGAATCAGCTTAAACTTGTAGAGAGGATAAATTAGATATCTGAGAACAAAAATTTATAGAACAAACCTAAGACAACTAAGTCACCTGAATATCTGCTGTCTTTTCAAAGCACATTTTCAAGCTCTGTAAGGCATGTTTTCCAGCTCTGTTAGGATTAGCCTAGTATAAGTTTAAATTTTTTTGATTGATTTATCTTTATTTTACGTGTGTGAGTGTTTTGCCTGCATGTATGTAAGTGCACCATATATGTTCAATTCCCCTGGAGACCAGAAGAGGGTGTTGGATCTCCCTGGAACTGGAATAGTTGTTAGCTGCCATGTGGGTGATGGGAACCAAACCTGGGTCCTCTGCAAGAACACACAGTGCTCTTAACTGCTGAGCCATCTCTCCAGCCCTAGCCTGGTGTAACTTTAAATCAATTAGTTCAGCCCCAATGACAGGATGTGACATTTTTCAGTCTTTAATAACTACATGAGGGCACTCCAATTTGGATGGTGTCTAGTTTGTTTCTCTGTTGCTGTGACAAAACATTCTGACCAATACCAACTTGGGGAGGAAAGGGTTTATTTAGCTTACATCTCCCAGGTCACAGTTCATCTGGGAGCCCAAGGTAGGAAGGAACTCAGGGCAGGAACCTGGAGCCAGGAGCTGGAGCACAAGCCATGGGGGAACACTGCTTACTGGCTTGCTCCCTGGTCCCTGCTCAGCCTGCTTTCTTATGCCGCACAGGCCCACCTGCCCAGGGGTGGCACCATCCATAGTGGGCTGGGCCATCCCACATCAGTCATCAAGAAGATGCCCCATAGACATGGCCACAGGCCAGTCCAATAGAGGAAATTCCCCAATCGAGGCTCCCTCAACCCAGGCGTGCCAAGTTGACACTAAAGCTATCCTGTACAGATGGTCATAACTTGAATATGTAGTTTTCCAGTGTCTCAGTGGTTTCCTACATTTTTGTCTTATTTTGTATTTATTTACACCAATTTATAAGTCCAATATCAGTTACTTTGTTTTGAACAAAAATGTTGTAGGTCAACTCAGGCTTCTCATGTGTGTTTTCTGTGTCAAGGGCACTGTGATAGAGTCACAGACCTCTTCATCACCATGATCTGGGGTCCCTCCTGCCCACTTCCAGTCAGCACCACTCCTCACAGGCAAACTGCTCTTTTAATTCCATTTCAGTTCACTCACCCGTTCAGGAAACACAGAACTGTTAAGGTTGACCAATGTTGGGTATGCTGGGAGAACAAGACAGACAGGAGCCCTGACTCATGCAGAACTCAGTAGCACAAATAAATGGAAACCATGACAATGGTAATTGTTTTGTCAACAAGCTAATGATGGCACAGAAACACTGGGAGCCATTTTTGTGTGGATAGTCAAAGGCAACTTCCTTGAGGCAAAGATGTAACTTAGGGTATAAGCAATGAATAGGAATCCATTAGGGGGAAAGTTGGGAATTAGAAAGATACTCTAGGAACAGGGTCCAACCCAAAATCACAAGTGAGCATCCTATCAGGAGGCAGATTGCACTGGCAGAGTGGAGAGCAAGAGGTTCTATCATACATGATAGAGTTGAAGGGGCCCCACTTTGCAAGAGAAATTACAGACCCCAGGGTTCATTCTGGGCAGTGAGTGGGAGGCCATTGAAACTTGTTCCTTGTAGACAGAACCTTCCACCAAAAGTCACAGCAGAAGCTTTAGCAGCGTCTGCATCAGCAGCACTCCCATCCACCAGGCCACCGGCTCCTGGAAGTCGTCCTTCCATAGCCTCTTCCTTTCTCCTCCTGGTGCCCCTCACTGACTCCTCAATGTCAAGGTTTCCTCTGCAGTATTCCTCAAAGCATCTGCTTTCCTCTGCCTCTTCCATCATCCAACTGTTGGGTCTTAAAAATATTTATTTATTTTTATTTTATGTGTATGAGTATTTTGCCTGCCTGTATGTAAGTGCACCATGTGTGTGCAATACTCAAGAAGGCCAGAAGAGGGCACTGGATCTCCTGGAACTAGAGTTACGGATGGTTGTTAAGTGCTATGTGGGTACTGGGAACTGAACGCCAGTGCTCTGCAAGAGCAGCCAGTGCCCTTGACCACTGAGACACTCCTCTTTTTCTGAGACAACATCTCATGTAGCTCAGGCTGGCCTTAATATGTAGCGGAGGATGACTTTGAACCCTGATCCTCCTGTTCTGCCTCCAGAGTGCTGGGATTTCAAGCGTGCACCTTGGTCAAGTATTCTACCAGCCAAGCTCTAGCTGCAGTCCCTTATGGGACATTTAAAAAAGATTTTTAAAATTATTTTTATTTTTGTGTACATATCTGTGTTGGTGTATGCCACATGTGTCTGGGTGTCCTTGGGCACCAGAGGAGGGTGTCTGATCCCCTGGAGCTGGAGTTACAGGGGTTGTGAGCAGCCTATTGTGGGTCCTCTGGGAAAGCCGGAAGTACTCTTCACTGCTGAGGCATCTCCTTAGCCCTCCTATAAGATATTTGTCAATAGACAGGTGACAGGGTCAGGCTTGCATTTTAGAAGACCGTTCTGGCTGCCACATGTATAGTTTACTAGAAGAGCAGGCTAGGCCCAGAGAGACCTGTTAGGAGGTTTCCCCACCAATTCTGGAAGAGTCCATGATAGCACAGCTAGCCAGCTGGTAGAAGAGGCAGAGTAGAGGGGTTGGACAGCTTGTGGGATAGTGAGGAGGTAACCTTGACAAGACTGGTCAGGTGACACGGGGAATGGGGAAGGGGCGGTGCAAGGATGACTTCCAGGCTCAGGGAGATGGTGGTGTCACCGATGTGGATGCTGCTATACAGGCTCTGCTGTGACTCTTGCTGGGAAGCAGTGTTTGGGAAAGTTGAGCCCAGTTTGGTCTACCACACTGGAGCTCACTTGCAACATCAGGAGGCACCCGCAGGTAGGCAGTGAGCATGCAGCACGCTGTGCTCAGAGGGGAGGAAGGACTGGGCTGGAGATGAAAAGTGCTCTGTCATGTGCATCTCTTCACAATGAAGCTGTGGGTGTGATGAGATCTGCGGGGGAGAGGAGAGTGCTACAACCGGGTGCTGAGGCTGGCATATAAGGATCAGCAGCAGGACTAGTGCAGCCAAGGTGAGGAGGAGGAGGAGGAGGAGGAGGAGGAGAGGTGTGAATGAAATCCAGGGGCCCAAGGGCTAACTTGAGC